>NW_022437027.1:1523033-2052833 GCF_009761245.1 Sapajus apella
ATCAATAGATGAGAGAGAGATTAAGAGTTTAAACAACAAATAGGAACAGCTCTGGAGTGCAGTTCCCAGCGAGAACACAGGGGGTGAGTGATCACCGCATTTCCAAATGAGTTTTTACTTCCCACAAACAAAGAAATTCCCAGGCAGAAAATTGCCATGAGTATCCAGCATGGCTGTTTCAGCCGGCACAGTGGGTCTCCGCACAAAAACTCACACAAACCTGGGCTGCTGTTTCAACTGGTGCCAGGAACATCTGGGAGACAGAGTCACCCATTTAACTGAAAAAGAGGGGCTGAAACAGAGAGCCAGGTGATCTGGTTTGGCTGGTCCCACCTCCAAAAAGACCAGCAATCTGAAATGCTCTGGATTGAGAGTTTCATAGCAAGCACATCTGGACCCAGGATGGTCCAGCTCTGTAGGGGGAAGGGCATCTGCCATTACTGAGGCAGTCCACCACTACTGAGGCAGTCTGCCATTACAGAGGATGTGTGCCATTACTGAGGCAGACTGCCATTACCGAGGCAGTTCTAACTATACCTCTATAAACAAAACCACAAGAAAGTTCACACAGTAGCTGGGCACAGATCACGGTAGCTCAACAACGTCTCTGCTTGCAGACTGTGACTAGACTACTCCTCGCTGGGCAGGGCATCTCTGAAAAAAGGCAGCAGCAAGTCAGGAACTTATAAATAAAGCTCCACCTTCCCAGGACAGAGTGCCTGGGAAAAAAAGGCAGTTATGAGTTCCACTGCAGCAGACTTAAACGTACCAGCCCAGTAGCTCTGAACAGAACAATGGAGCTCACAGGTCAGCACTTGAGCTCCTATAAGGGACAGACTGTCTCCTCAAGCAGCTCTCTGACCCCCGTGTATCCAAAAAGACACCTCATAAAGGAGAGCTCAGGCCGACATCTGGCAGGTATCCTTCTGGATATCTTCCTAACAGAAGAAGAAATTGGCAAAAACCCTTACTGTTCTGCAGCCACCACAGGTGATCTCCAGGCAAGCAGGACCTGGAGTGGACCTCCAGCAGTCCTAGAGCAGAGGGGCCTGACTGTTAGAAGGAAAACTAAAAAATAGAAATAACTTCAACATCAACAAAAAGGATACCCACTCAGAGACCACATCCGAAAGTCATGAACTGCAAAGACCAGAGGCAGATAAATCCACAAAGATGGGAAGAAACCAATACAAAAAGGATGACAACACCCAAAACCAGAATGATCTCCTCCTCCAAGGGATCACAACTCCTCCCTATAAAGGGAACAAGGCTGGATGGAGAATGAGTCTAATGAATTGATAGAAACAGGATTCAGGAAGTGGATAATAACAAAATTCTCTACGCTAAAAGAATACATTCGAACCCAATGCAAAGAAACTAAGAACCTTGAAAAAAGGTATGATGAAGTACTAACAAGAATAAACAGCTTACAGAGGAATATAAGTGAATTGATGGGGCTAAAAAAACACAACACGAGAACTTTGCAAAGCATACACAAGTTTCAAAAGCCAAACTGACCAAGCAGAAGAAAGGATATCAGAGATTGAAGATCAACTCAATGAAATAAAATGAGAAGGCAAGATTAGAGAAAAAAGAGTGAAAAGAAATGAACAAAGCCTCCAAGAAATATGGCATTATGTGAAAAGACTTAATCTACGTCTGGTAGGTGCACCTGAATGTGACCGAGAGAATGAATCCAAGTGGGAAAACTCTTCAGGATATTATCCAGGAAAACTTCCCCAACCTAGCAAGGCAGGCCAACATTCAAGTCCAGGAAACACAGAGAACACCGCAAAGATATTCCTCAAGAAGAGCAACCTCAAGGCACATAATCATCAGATTCACCAGAGTTGAAATGAAGGAGAAAATGCTAAGGTCAGCCAGAGAGAAAAATCAGGGTACCCACAAGGGGAAGCCCATCAGACTCACAGTGGATCCCTTGGCAGAAACCCTACAAGCCAGAAGAAAGTGGGGGCCAATATTCAACATCCTTAAAGAAAAGAACTTCCAAATTAGAATTTCATATCCAGCCAAACTAAGCTTCATAAGCAAAGGAGAAACAAAATCCTTTACAAACAAGGAATTGCTGAGAGATTTCATCACCACCAGGCCTGCCTTACAAGAGCTCCTGAAAGAAGCACTAAACATAGAAAGGAACAACCAGTACCAGCCACTCTAAAAACATACCAAATGGTAAATAATATATACACAATGAAGAAACTGTGTCAACTAACAGGCAAAACAACCAGCTAGCATCAAAATGGCATGATCAAATTCACCCATAACAATACTAAACTTAAATGTAAGTGGGCTAAATGCCCCAATCAAAAGACACACTGGCAAACGGCACAAAAAAGTCAAAACCCAACAGTGTGCTGTATCCAGAAAACCCATCTCACATGCAAGGACACACATAAGCTCAAAATAAAGGGATGGAGGGAGATTTAACAAGCAAATCTAGTGCAAAAAGAGTCAGAGTTGCAATACTAGTCTCCAATAAAATAGTCTTTAAACCAACAAAGATCAAAAGAGACAAAGAAGGGCATACATAATGATAAAAGGATCCATGAAACAAGAAGAGCTAACGATCTTAAATATATATGCACCAAATACAGGAGCACCCAGATACATAAAGCAAGTTCTTGACGACCTACAAAGAGACTTAGACTCCCACACAATAATAGTGGGAGACGTTAACACTCCGCTGTCAATATTAGACAGATCAACCAGACAGAAAATCAACAAGGATATCCAGGACTTGAACTCAGACCTGGACCAAGCAAACCTAATAGACATTTACAGAACTCTCCACTCCAAATCCAGAGAATATACACTCTTCTTGGCACCACATCATACCTGCTTTAAAATTGATCACATAATTGGAGGTAAATCATTCCTCACCAAATGCAAAAGAATGGAAATCATAACAAACAGTATCTCAGACCACAGTGCAATCAAATTAGAACTCAGGATTAAGAAACTAACTCAGAACTGCACAACTTCATTGAAACTGAACAACTGGCTCTTGCATGTTGACTGGATAAACAATTAAATGAAAGCAGAAATAAAGATGTTTTTCAAAACCAACGAGAACAAAGACACAATGTACCGGAATCTCTAGGACACATTTAAAGCAGTGTCTAGAGGGAAATTTATAGCAATAAATGCCCACACAAGAAGCAAGGAAATATCTAAAATCAACATCCTATCATCAAAATGGAAAGATCTAGAGGAGCAAGATAAAAATAAAACTCAAAAGCTAGCTGAAGGCAAGAAATAACTAAGATCAGAGCAGAACTGAAGGAGATAGAGACACAAGAAATCCATTGAAAAAATCAATAAAACCAGAAGCTGGTTTTTTGAAAAGATCAACAAAATAGGCAGACCACTAGCCAACTTAATTTAAAAAAAAAGAGAGAGAAGAATCAAATAGATGCAATAAAAAATGATAATGGGGATATCAACACCAATTCCACAGAAATACAAACTACCATCAGAAATTACTACAAACAACTCTATGCATATAAACAAGTAAAAATGGAAGAAATGGATAAATGCCTAGACACTTGCACCCTCCCAAGCCTAAACCAGGAAGAAGTTGAAACCCTGAATAGACCAATAACAAGGGCAGAAGTTGAGGCAGCAATTAATAGCCTACCAACCAAAAAAAGTCCAGGTCCAGACAGGTTCACAGCCAAATTCTACCAGACATACAAAGAGGAGCTGGTATCACTCCTTCTGAAACTATTCCAAACAATCCAAAAAGAGGGAATCCTTCCCAAATCATTTTATGAGACCAACATCATCCTGATACCAAAACCCAGCAAAGGCTCAACAAGAAAAGAAAACTTCAGGCCAACAGCCATGATGAACTTAGATGCAAAATCTTCAATAAAATACTGGCAAACTGATTGCAACAGCACATCAAAAAGCTTATCCATCACGATCAAGTAGGCTTCATCCCGAGGATGCAAGGCTGGTTCAACATACGCAAGTCTATAAACATAATTCACTATATAAACAGAACCAAAGACAAAAACCACATGATTATCTCAATAGATGCAGAGAAGGCCTTCAACAAAATTCAACAACGCTTTATATAAAAAACTCTCAATAAACTAGGTATTGATGGAACATACCTCAAAATAATAAAGGCTATTTATGACAAACCCACAGCCAATATCATACTGAATGGGCAAAACTGGAAGCATTCCCTTTGAAATGTGGCACCAGGCAAGGATGTCCTCTCTCACCACTCCTATTCAATATAGTATTGGAAGTTCTAGCCAGAACAATCAGGCAAGAAAAAGAAATAAAGGATATTCAGTTAGGAAAGGAGTAAGTCAAAATGTCTCTATTTGCAGACAACATGATTTTATATTTAGAAGACCCCATTGTCTCAGCCCAAAATCTCCTGAAACTGATAAGCAACTTCAGCAGAGTCTCAGGATATAAAAATCAATGTGCAAAAATGACAAGCATTCCTATATACCAATAACAGACTTAAAGAGAGCCAAATCAAGAACAAACTGCCATTCACAATTGCTACAAAGAGAAGAAAATACCTAGGAATACAACTAACAAAGAATATAAAGAAACTCTTTAAGAAGAACTACAAACCACTGCTCAAGGAAATATGAGAGGATGCAAACAGATGCAAAAACATTCCATGCTCATGGTTAGGAAGAATCAATATTGTGAAAATGGCCATACTGCCCAAAGTAATTTATAGATTCAACACTGTCCCCATCAAGCTACCTCTGACCCTCTTCACAGAACTGGAAAAATCCACGTTAAACTTCATATGGAACCAAAAGAGAGCCCACATAGCCAAATCAATTCTAAGCAAAAAGAACAAAGCTGGAGGTATCAAGCTACCTGACTTCAAACTATACTACAAGGCTACAGTAATCAAAACAGCATGGTACTAGTACCAAAACAGAGATATAGACCAATGGAACAAAACAGAGGGCTCAGAGGCAACACCACACATCTACAACCATCTGATCTTTAACAAACCTGACAAAAACAAGCAATGGGGAAAAGGATTCCCTGTTCAATAAATGGTGTTGGGAAAGCTGGCTAGCCATGAGCAGAAAGCAGAAACTGGACCCCTTCCTGACACCTTACACTAAAATTAACTCCAGCTGGATTAAAGACTTAAGTATAAGACCTAACACCATAAAAACCCTACAAGTAAACCTAGGCAAAACCATTCAGAACATAGGCATAGGCAAGGACTTCATGACTAAAACACCAAAAGCATTGGCAACAAAAGCCAAAATAGACAAATGGGACCTAATTAAACTTCAGAGCTTCTGCACAGCAAAAGAAACAATTGTTAGAGTGAACTGGCAACCAACAGCATGGGAAAAAAAAATTTGCAATCTACCCATCTGACAAAGGGCTGATATCTAGAATCTACAATGAACTAAAACAGATTTACAAGAAAAAATACAAATCCGTTCAAAAGTGGGCAATGGACATGAACAGACACTTTTCAAAAGAAGACATATATGAGGCCAACAAACATATAAAAAAATGCTCATCATCACTGATTATTAGAAAACTGCAAATCAAAACTACATTGAGATGCCATCTCATGCCAGTTAGAATGGCAGTCATTAAAAAATATGGAGACAACAGATGCTGGAGAGAATGTGGAGAAATAGGAACACTTTTACACTGTTGGTGGGACTGTGAATTAGTTCAACCATTGTGGAAGACAGTGTGGCAATTCCACAAGGACCTAGAAATAGAAATTCTATTTTACTCAGCAATCCCATTACTGGGTATATACTCAAAGGATTATAAATAATTCTATTATAAAGACACATGCATGCATATATTCATTGTGGCACTGTTTACAATAGCAAAGACATGAAACCAACCCAAATGCCCATCAAAGACTAGACAAGGAAAATGTGGCACATATACACTAGGGAATACTATGCAGCCATAAAAAATGATGAGTTTGTGTCCTTTCTAGGGACATGCCTGAATCTGGAAAACATCATCTCAGCAAACTGACACAAGAACAGAAAATAAAACACCACATGTTCTCCCTCATAAGTGGGTGTTGAATAATGAGAACACATGGACACAGGGAGGGGAGCATCACACACTGGGATTTGTTAGGGGGTGCTAGGAGAGGGACAGTGCGGGGTAGGGAGTTGGGGAGGAATACAATGGGGAGAAATGCCAGATATAGATGATGGGGGGATGGAGGTAGCAAACCTCATTGTCATGTATGTACCTATGCAACAATCCTGCATGTTCTGCCCATGTACCCCAGAACCTAAAGCATAATTATATATATATATATATATTTTAATATATTTGTTAAACTCTTTATATATATATATATATATATATATAAACTCTTTATATACATATATTGAGTTACATATTGTTAAATTCTTTATATATATGATAGGTATGATACATATTACATATATTATATATAATATATATCATATTATATATAAATGTATATAATATATATATCATATATATAAAAAGAGTTTAACAACAGCAAAAATAATAACAATCTAATTTAAAAATGGGTAAAGAATTTGAATAGACATTTTCAAAAAAAAAAAGACATAAAAATGGTCCAGTATATGAAAAAATGTTCAACATCAGCAAATATCAGGAAAATACAAATCAAAACCATAATGAGATACCATCTCACCCCAGTTACAATGGCTATTATCAAAAAGATAATTATTGCAACACTATGCACAGTAGACAAGATATGGAATTAACTTAAGCATCCATCAGCAGATGAATGGAAAAAGAAAATGTAATAGATACAAACAATGGAATACTATTCAGCAATATAAAAGAATGAAATCTTGTCATTCACAGCAGTGTGGATGAGCCTGGAGAAAATTATGTTAAGTGAAATAAGTCAAGCACAGAAACATAAATACTGCATTTTATCACTCTTAAGTGGGAGCTATTATAAAATTATTAAACTTACAGAGTATAGAATGGTGGTTATTAGAGGCTAGAAAAGGTGGGGGAGAGGGGTGGATAAAGAGAAGTTGATTAAAGGATACAAAATTCCAGCTAGGTAGGAGAAATAAGTTCTAGTGTTCTAAAGAACTGTAGGGTAAATACAGTTAACAATAATTTATTACATATTTTCAAATAGTTATGAGAGGATTTTGAATGTTCCCAACACAAAGACATAATAAGTGTTTCAGGTGATAGATATGCTAATTACTCTGGTTTGATTATTACACATTTTGTACATGTATCAAGATATCAATCTGTACCCCATAAATATGCCATATTATTATGTGTCAATTAAAAATGAAATTTTTAAAAAGTAAGCTTAGGTACTTTTATTATAATTGACTCATATAATACATATGATTTGGCATCTTAGTTTTTCTTAAGGTAATAATTTATTTCAGGTTTTTGCAACTCAGAAAATATGTTTTTGTTGTTTTTAACTGAAGCATAGTAGTTCAGTGTATGATTATACAAATGTTTATCATTTTCTGTTAGGTTTTTGTTCTAAAACCAATGATGCAGTAAATGCAGTGATTATTTTTCACATAAGATTTTTTGTACATGTGCAAAGAAATATGTGAAATAAATTATTAACAATAGAATTGCCGAATCAATTGATATTCATTTTAAATATCGATAAATACTATGATTCTAATTTATTTACAAAAACTAGATATTATCAACAATTTTCTCAATCTAATTGGTTTTTGTTTGTTTGTTTGTTTGTTTTGTCTCGCTCAGTCACTCAGGCTGAAGTGCAGTGGTGCGATCTCAGCTCACTGCAGCCTCTGCCTCCCAGGTTCAAGCAATTCCCCTGCCTCAGCCTCCTGAGTAGCTGGAATTACAGATGCCTGCCACTACGCAAGGCTAAGTTTTGTATTTTTAGTAAAGACAGGTTTTCGCCATGTTGAGCTCCTGACCTCAGGTGATCCACCCACATTGGCCTCCCAAAGTGCTAATTGTTGTTTTAAGAGAACTTTTAAAAATTTTTAGATTCAGGGGTACATATGTAGGTTTGTTACATGGGTATATTGCATGACACTGTCCTGGATGGTCTTGATGCTTGTGGAAATTTGTTGGTGTCTAGGCATTGAAGAGTTAGGTGTTTATTATAGTCTTCACAATCCGGGCTTATTTGTACACATGTTTCTTGGGAATGCTTTCCAGGTATTCAAGTAAACTTGGGTGCTGTGATCTATATCTTTGGTTACTACAGCCATATCTACTCTAGGGGACATCCCAAGCCCAGTAATGCTGTGGCTCTTGCAGACTTGTAGAGGTATCACCTTGGCAGCCTTGGGTAAGATCCAGAATTTTCTGGATTACTAGGGAGACACTCTTGTTCTCTTCCTTTAGTTTCTCCCAAACAGTCTCTGTCTGTCTCTCTCTCTCTCTCCTCTGTGTGTGTGTGTGTGTGTGTGTGTGTGTGTGTGTGTGTGTGTGTGTGTGTGTTGAGTTGCCTGGAGATGGGAGATGGATGACACAAGTACTCCTGTAGTCATCACCACTGGAACTGTGCTGGGTCGGATGCAAAGCTGGCATAGCCCCGGGTTTCACTCAAAGCCCAATGACCACTGCTGGCTAGCACCTATGTTCACTTAAGGCCTTAGGGCTTTACAAACAACAGGTAGCAGATCCAACCAGGCTTTTGTCCTTCTTTTCTGGGTGGAGGATTCCTCCTAGCCCCAGATAGGTCCGAAGATATCATCCATGAGCCAGGACTTGGAGTCAAGAACCTTAGGAATCTACCTGGTGCTCTATTCTACTTTGAGTGAGCTGGTACCCAAGCCATGAATGAAACAAAGTTATTTCCACTCTTTCCTCTCCTTTCCTCAGCTGAGGAGTCTCTCCCCATGGCCACCATCACGTCAGGATGGTGGTAAGTAGTAACCTGGCTACTGCTGATGATCACTCAAGACCCAAAAGCTCTTTAGTCAGCTTGTGGTGAATGCTGCCAGACCCGGGGTTCTCTCTTCAGGGAAGTGGGCTCTCCCCTCTGGCCCAGGGCAGTTCCAGAAATGCCATCCGGAAGCCAAGGCTTGGAATAAGGAATCCTAGGATCGCACCTGGTGCTCTACCTAGCTATGGGCACGCTAGAACCCAGCTGCAAGACAAAGTCCCCTTTACTCTTTCTTCTCCTTTCCTCAAGTAGAAGGGGTCATGCCCCATAGCCACCACAGCTGGGAATGTGCTGGTTCACACCTGAAGCCAGCACAGCTCTGAGTCTCATGTAAGGCTTGTGCTACTACTGCTGATTAGTCAGCTAGGGCCCAAGGTCTCTTTAGTCAAAAGGTGATGGATTCTACCTAGACTGGGCCCTTTCCTTCAAGATAGCAGCTTCCCTTCTGGCCCAGGGTGAATTTAGAAATGTTGTCCAGGAGCTAGGCCTTGAAATGAAGTCCTCAGCACTCTGCCTGGTGCCCTATTCTACTGTGGCTACCCTGGTATACAAGTTGCAAGACAGAGTTCCCTTTACTCTCCTCTCTTCTCTCCTCGAGCAGAGGAAAGGAGTCTCTCCTGGAGCTGTGAGCTTCACTTCCTAGGGTTGGGATATGAATGATGCAAGCACTCCCTTGGCTACCCCAGCTAATGTCTCACTAGGTTGCATGTACCCCAAGTTCACTGGCTCTGAGCCCAGCACAGTACAATAACTTGCCCAGGAATCACAGTTCTTGTGGCCTAGACTGCCTTTCAAATTTACTTAGGACCCCAGAACACTTCAGCTCATGGTGGCAGGGCTTGCCAGAACTTAAGTTCTGACCACTGGTATAGCTGATTTGCCTCTGGCTACAGATGCTCTAAATGCTCCCTCAGTGGCAGAGTTCTGCCCTATGTTACTTCCTGCTGTGACAGGGTGGCACTGAGCTCCAAGGCAAAGTCCCACAATCACCGTGCTCTCCCTCCTGCAAGCATGCAGATTCTTTCTTCATGCCACTGGGTGTGTGGGGGAGGGATGGCAGCAGCAATTCAAGGCTGTCTTTCCTACCCTTCTCAGTGCCTCCTTCCTTAACAAAATGTTAAAATCAAGTGCTATGTCACTTACTTGATTTTTGGTTCCTATGAAGGTTCTTTTTTGTGTGGATAGGTGTTCAATTTGGTGTTCCTGCAGGGGTCATGATCACTGGAGGCTATTGCTCTGTCTCCTCCTCATAATTTATTGTTATTTTTTATGTAACATCATATGGTTTTACTATTTTCTATGGCAAATATTTTTTGCAAATCTTTTTAAAAATTTCAAACATTTAAGTTTTTACTGATATTTATATTTTGCTAAATTCCATTTATTTTATTATAAAACAAAATTATCTTTCTAATATATTGAAAAAGAATGAGTGACAGCTCATTAAATGTACAAATCAACAGTGACATATGTATGTTTCAGAAATCTGATAATATTTATGGCTTTTCATGTGATAGGAGAGAATCAGATAGCACATTCATAATACCTTTCTTTATTTTCCTATTATATTTTATCAACATTTAAATTATTTATTCAACTATTGTAACTAAATGCAATTTTTAATATAACACCAGGAAGTGAATAATATTATTCTCCTTTTTTTTACAATGTTAATTTATTCTTATATTAAATACTACCTCATGTTTTTACTTACAAAACATTCATATACCTAACTTTTTTATGTACATGTATATTTTTTGCTTGATGTCCTATCAGAAGTGTCGAACTCTTTTTAGTCATATTTACTCCCAAATATTCACATTCCTTTATTTAGTTTCTAAAGGTCTTCCTACATAATTCATTCTCCTTCTTTGGCCAAGACCCAAAGTGTTCATTCTGGGACTTTCTTTCAATATTTTTCTGCATGACTCTTGTACTTTTTACTTCCCACATCTTCCTCTTTCTTAATTTATTGCCTTCTTATTTAGCATGCTTCCATCAGAATATGTTTCCCTAGAGGAAAGTGACCTTGGTAAATGGCTATAGATCTCCTTTGGGAAGAATCAAGGGAATTACTACTATATACACTAGCTGTGTCACTGTAATGTCTTTCCCAAGGTGTCCTGGCTCCCCTTCAATGGGCTCTGGGTCATAGATGGCTCCCTTTGAATTGATGGTTGACTAACCTCACCTAACAGTATATGATTACCATTGCCACCATTTCTCTCAAATACTGCAGGTTATACATTAGCCAGTCGCTGTGTTTGCATTTCTTTTTTCTGCCTACTTTTTATTTTAAAATCCCTTCCTTCTCCTAATATATAATACATTTTCTTTGCTGTAATTATTTGAAAGTTAAAAGTTTATTTTTATTCCACTAGTAGTGGAATATAAAAGTTTATTTTTACTCCACAACTAGTGGAATTATATATATACATATAATAATATATAACAATTATATATTTTATATATAAATTATATATACATAATTTTATATATAAAATTGTTTTCAAAAGAACAAATACATGATAAATAGATCACAAAACAAAAAAATATAGGTATAAATATATATAGATCAATAGATAATTTTTTGTTGTTTTGAAAAAAAGTGATTGTATTTTTAAGATTTCCATTATATGTGCATTGTATTTTCTGAATCTATGTCTCTCTTTTTCTCACTAACCAATTTTCTCTTCTGAATATAAAAAAAGCTTATTAGTTCACTTTTTAATTTGTTAATTCTAGTTTTGTAAATATCTGATATTCTTTCTATTGCCTCCAGCATGGCTTTTAATTCCACAAATGTGTATTTTACTACTGTACAGCCTTTACCAATCATACATTATGTTTTTATTGGAAACCAGATTTAGTTTCACAAATGTGTCTCCTTTGATATTTAGGTATAATTTCTGACTCCTGTATATTTTGATAGGTCTACTACTTTTTTTTCTGTCATTGTAAAAATTGTCTGCTCATTTTATTCTGTTCCCCTGAAGGAGAAAACCATGTGATGCAGTTTCTCAGTGGTCCTGTTGGGAACAAGCTTAACAGGTTTTTGCTAGGGAAGCCATACTCTGTGCAAGATAACTCCTGTGAAAGTTTTCTATTTCTCTAGCTGTTCCCTCGGGTGGAAACCCCATTACTGTATCATTTTTCAGCTACTGCAGGTGTCCACTGTATGTGGAAGCTTCACCAACTTCATTTGTATCTCTTACATCTGCATTTGCTCTAATCTGCTCTTACCACTATGATTAGCTAACCTGACTTGCCATAATGTCCTTTATGAATGTCCATGAATGATGTTCTTCTAAAGGGAATTTCTAGAAGATTCTTACTCCCCTTTTCAATTTCTATGCCTATCATAGCTAACTGAAGTTTCTCCAAGTTTTGTCATGGAACTTATATTCATTTAACAATTATTTTTTGAGAGGTGAGGATACTATGATAGAAGCATATAAATCTTGAGCCTCATAATTTGTGTATCCTCTTACATACCAAATAGGGAGAGGTCAGCCCCCAAACACATAACCATGTAAATGTATTTGATGGCAGACAGAAACATTAGATAGAAAAACAAAGCAAAGTCAAGTACAAAGAAGAAAACAAGTGGAACACATTTTCTATACTTTATATTGATTTATATCCCCCCATGAAAACACATTTTTGTCCATTTAATTTCTATTTTCTTTGGAATCCAGGAGCAGAAGAGAAATGTCAGGTTAGCAGGAAGAGTTGGTTGCTTCTGTTATCCTCACCAGCTTCCTGTGGAAGTCTTCCTCTTTCTCCTTAGAGTCAGTCCTAACGACTTTCTAATCTATAACTCTGCTTGTGATTTTATATTTTGTTTTTTAAGGTTTTTGTGTTTGTTTGTTTTAGTGGTTGTTGTTGTTTTAGATGGTGTTTCTCTATTGTTGCCCAGGCTGGAGCATGTAATGGCACGATCTCGGCTCACTACAATCTCTGCCTCCCGGGTTCAAGTGATTCTCTTGCCTCAGCCTCCCAAATAGCTGGGATTACAGGCACCCACCACCATGCCGGCTAACTTTTTGAATTTTTAGTAGAGACAGGGTTTCACCATGTTGGCCAGGCAGGCCTTGAACTCCTGACCTCAAGTGATCCACCCACCTCGGCCTCCCAAAGTTCTGAGATTACAGGCATGAGCCACAATGCCTGGCCTTCATTTGATTTTTTAATGCATGTTCCTATTCTACATTTCTAGCTGTCTATATATGACTATAACAATATATTATATGCACATCAGACTGACCATGTCTTAGGAGAATGCATCTTTTTTTCAAAACCTATTTCCCTTCTGCATTTCATAGAGGTGAATGACATTGCAATGTCCAGAGTTTTTCAGATCTTAAATTAAACCCTGAGTCTTCTTCAATTCCTCCTTCTCCTTTGCTTCCAAAATCAAACTTCTAATGTTGAGCGATTTGGGATACAAGAAATGTTTTGGCAATTCCTTTATTTTCTATCCTATAACTGCTAGTCTGTTTACCCCAAGTATTCAACAACAGCTGATTAGATTTCCTGACAACTCTCTTTTCTTTCTATGCAATCCATTCTTAGTAGTGTAGATAGCATTATCAGTCAAACACACATGTATAATAGATCATAACATCACTTTCTAGCTGCAATGGACCCAAAGAAGTTATTTTTATATCAGGAAGTGAGTTAGATATTTTTCTGTATTTAAGGCACATTTCATTGGGCATGCCTTATTTCAACCTTTTTATATCTTTGAAAACATAAAATGACTTATAAAGTCAGTAAGATGGTTTGACAGAACTAAAAATATCCACAGACACAAAACCATAATTTTCAGCATTTTTAAATCCTTACATTGTGAAAAAAATATATATTTAATTGTTATTCTTTAGCCTTGGCTCTGTTCTTCCTTCCTTCATGAGGACTATAATCATGCAAAAATTGAAGTTTATAGCTTCTATTGGCTTTGAATTAAAAGAGTAATATATAGTTCAAAACCATTTTCTTAGAAGAAAAATTATTGCATTTATTTTACATTTGAATAATTTCAAATGGCTTATGTAATTTAGTTCAACTATGTCAAAAGAGGGGAAAAGAAAGTACTAGTATGAATTTTTGCCCAGAAAAAAAGTTTTTGAGGAAATTATGATGGCCAACTGAAATATGAAAGAAAGCGACTATAACCAGCATGTCTTCTGTTTATGGTATGACCTGCATAGCTATAAAAGTGAAGGCCATTCTAATCATTTTAACTACCATAGGAATGCAGATAGCTTTGCAATGACAAGTGGTAACTTTTTAATAAAGTGCAACATGCCTATACATCATTTGGACAGAAAGAAGAATAACCTTCAAACGGTGAAATTCCACAAGCAGATAAGTAGGTTAAATGATCATGATCAGAGAGATACACAGGTCAGGTAAAGTGCACCTGCACACTAAATTTACTTGTCTTTCAGAGACAATTTGCAAAGAGAGGACCACTGGACTACCAATTACCCAGGATGCCGCCTTTGCTCTTCATTTTAAAAGATCACATAGTATTTAAGAACGACATGATTAGAATTTTATTCACTTTAAAAATCACCATTTCAGCCTAAGGCAGAAAATAAGGAATGAAATTTTAAAATAAGGAGTGATGTACAGTCCCATACTGCATAAATGTTTATCATCTGGACTGCTGTTAGTTTCCGAAGGTCAAGTGTGAAGTTTTAGACGGTCTATATGTAAGGTGCTAGTATTACACATGTAAATCACCTCCCTTACCCCCTCTGCCCCCTGACAAAGTACATTTTTCTCCTAACATTGTACGTTATTCTGCCAAGGTTCTCAAAGGAAATCTATATCCTTCATCTTCCCTGAGTCTATGCTGTAGAAATGGTGAAAGGAAAGCACAAAAAGGCAAGAGGGTACGTGGAGAATGGCTTATCCCTCTAAAGATCTGGGGCAACTTGTCTGAAGTGTTCGTAAAACACAACCCTGGAAAGTCACACTTCAGGTTTTTTATTTCTCTTCTCATCATCACCAATCTTCTAATAAGCCTCCTCAACCAAGCAGACCTGATAGAATGACTAACCCAAAGGGGTTATACCTTGTGCCAGGTTATATATAACAGCATAAATTTTAAGTTTTTATGGCAGTAACATCTTGTGACGTATGTTTTCAATACTCTGTCACTTAACAAGTGGCTTGGTTTCTCTCACCCACACAAAAATGTAAACAGATATTATAGTTTTGGAGAAACTTCCCTGGCATTTCCTTTCTGCTTTTTCAACTGCAGTCCTGCCTCCATGTGCCAAAGGCAGACTGGTTCCAACAAAGCATCCTTGCAAATGCACAGGAAAAACTATCAACAATGCTATTGTCTTCAGAAAATATGCAGAAAAAAAAAGAGCTGACATTTGACATACAAGGTAAGCCCAACAAAGTATTCAGGAGATTATTCTTTCCTGCTGTTATAATCCACTAACTTCTTGTTGTTAGTTCTTAATCCAGTATCATGTCTAGACTATTTCTTCCATACCTCCAACAAAGCTTTGGGAAAAATGAAATTGTATCTTCACAGGCTTCTATACCCCTCAGCTATTATTGCCAGCCAAAACGTGGAAAGAGCACATTGTATTCTCCCTTTGGAGTTTGGACGTTTTGTCTTTCTAGGACATTGGCAATCTGTTATGAGTATAATAACAGACAAGAAACACAGGTACTTGAGGTTCTTTTTTAGAAGATTAATTCAATCTTCTTTAGAAATAAGTACTATGTAAACAGTAGAGGATATTGCTATAACTTCTGGAAAGTATTTGTGCAATACAACTAATACATAAATGATATGACTGTATTAAAAAGAGCATGTTTAAAAATTTTAAATGTGTCTAAGCACACTCTAAATAAAGAAAATAAAATACTCTAAAAGAAAATAAAACTAATTTCTTTAACTCAAAGCATTTGTTATTAGAACAGAAAAGGTATTGAAGAAGTAAAGAGGAATTTAAATGTGAGAGTGAGAAGCAGTCCCTCTTACTTTTCTAACTCCCCCACTCCAAATCAATTTACAACAGCCCTCAGGACAAGAAAGGAGTCTCACTGCCTTTTAAGTTAGGGCAACACAGAATAAAAGACAAAGAAAGCTGATGCAGAATAATTTGCAATTTCCTGCAAAATGACTCCCATGAAGTTTAAAGTCATCCAGAACTGCAAAACTGACCCCATAGATCAAAAAAATATGAGAACATTTCAATCTTTAACTAAACTATGTTGGCTTTTCATTCCAATAAGCAGCCAAATGGATATTTGCAAGCTAGAGGAATTTTAAATAATTTTTCACGGGAACAGCTTTTTAAAATCTTCTTTTCTATAACGTTTTCATTAGCTTTTGAACTACAATAGCCTAAGAAAAAGAATTTGAGAACCATGAAAGATATTTATAAATT
Organism: Sapajus apella; assembly: GCF_009761245.1. Lineage (NCBI taxonomy): Eukaryota > Metazoa > Chordata > Mammalia > Primates > Cebidae > Sapajus > Sapajus apella. Next base: position 1,539,381 of record NW_022437027.1, read on the forward strand.
TGTTAAAAATATATCTGAATACTTGCTATCTATCTATATATGACCTCAATCCTAGTGAAGGCAATATGCTGGAGAGAGAAGATTAATAATCCCTATAGTGAATTGTGAACAATGCAATAACATATTGCTAAATATATTATGCTGTATCAACTATAGTTATTCTTGGATGAGAGCAATAAAAGAGGCTGGAAAGCTTGGGAGCAAAGAGGTGAAAATTGGGCTGCCTTTGTGTGAAAACAGGTGAAGAGGAAGAAGAACACAGTAGAGGCAGGGGAGTCACAGGTGAAGAGCTGAAGTTAATGGGCTGGGTATATGTACCTGTGTGTTTGGTGGGGGAGGCTTGGAAAAGATCAATTTTTAAGTTATAGAATAGAGAAAGGGAACGGTGAATAACCTTGACTGAGCACTTCTAACTGCCATGCACATGCTACTTTAGACGTAACCTAGCATTTATTGCAGTCTTTCTATGTACCAGGCACATCCTCTGTTAGCCAGTTTATTACAGCATGGGAAATTAGGTTGAAAAATTATCAGATTATGGAGGGCCTCTAAAAATAGACCCATATCATGAATCACATAAAAATAACTTTACCTTACCTGACTTCTGAGTCAGAATCATATATTACTTCATGGATGAGTTAATTCATTCCTTCAGCCCTTCCTTCAGAGGGCATAGAAGGAAAAATGACAGTTTCTGCCTCAGGCTCTCACTGCCTCCCTTCCTCTCCATTCAGTTAAATGAAGAAAACAGACAAGCGAACAGACATGAGTACAATGTGTTTAGGGCTATGTGAGAAGTATCTGAAGTCCGATGATGTCACTAGAGGAATTTTAAATAATTAATACCAATTTATTTAAATTGGGCAGATGATACAATCATTGTAAGGTTAAGAGATGGTTCTGGTTCACAAACATACTCTAAATTCCTGCATCTCACATGGGAATGTAAAAAGTCTTGAGGTTTCTATACCAGAGGCATAGGGTACCACCTGAGGTTAACTTATTCTCCTAACACATATTTGTTTAGCACCCATTCTGTGCCAATGACTGTTCTGGGCCCTATGGGCTCTCCCTACCCATGAGAAGTACTCAGATGCTGGGGCAGGAATCAGATGATAAATGATCATCCAGTAAATAGATGATAACCTGTGATAACAGGATAAATGTGATTTACATTTTCAGATTAACACTTTTAGCAAAGAAAAATAAATCAAGGTAAGAATGTTACTGGTACTGAATGCAAAGCATTATTTTTATATGAAAACAACCACAGGCATATCACAGAGTAGAATGCAAAATCTATATGAATGTTTTGGATAAAATATAAGACTTCCAAATAATTTCAGGCTGACATCTGAATAGTTCAGAATCCTGTTGGTAAAGTTTTCACTTTTGTCTTTAAGAGATATATTGTTGGATAAGTTGACATAGCCCTGATAAGAATTAATGAATTTATTTTTCAACTGTTTAGCTGGACTACCAGGTATTGGCACAGAACAGATATCTCTTAGAGTACCTAGAGATAAAATTTATGGTGATTTCTTATATATAAAAATATTTTCCTCCAAAAATTATTTTATTCAAACCTACATTTCTTGTGGTAATATGATTCCCAAATAATGCTGGTATTATTATCTTTACTACAGAGGGTTCTTACTTTCCAAAGCCCAATCTAACTTAAAATAAATTCACTTTATAAAAATTGAGTAACACCTCAGAGTTGAATTGTTTGTAAATGTTTCTATGTTCTTGATAACATGAATTAATATTTGAGATGTAGTACTCTTCTTAAAGAATACATATGTTAAGGTCATCATTCATTTTCTAGTAAATTTTCAAATTAAAAGGCTTTACTGATAATTAAAAATTATATATTCCAATTTGTATTATAGCCTTTTCCATTCCAACTGTAACATGTCTATAGTCTGTGAAGGGGGTGAGGAGATTTGGGAATTGGGATGCAGAAGAGGGGCTAGGGGAGACCCCTCATGGCTGGGAGATTGCCAGAAGAGACCTAGTGCAGCTGTCATTTAACACCTGTCCTCTTTTCAAAAGCAGGGGGTGGCATTCTTATAGAGAAACCAGAGAAATACGGATTAGAGAAAACTACTAAAAGATGGATAGCCTATTGTTTCTGATCTTTTGGGCACCAGAGTAATTGCTAATAGGCCAATGTCATGTTAGGAGAAAATGTACATTACACACTGTCTTCTCCACCCTATGATTCAATGATGTGTTGTTATAAATTGGGAATACAATCCAAAAGATAACCAAAAAAATTCTTAATCATGTCTACAAGCAACCAAAAAAAAAAAGAGTAATTATAAATACTATTGAAGAAAGATATTAATACAGAATGATTTTTAATGGATTGGAAAAAGCTTGAAATCAGATGTGAAATAATTATAAGAAGGACTCATCTGTTCACATTAACTCACAAGGGAGTTTAATAGTACCAAAGTCTCTGTCTGGTGTGGGCAACAAACTTAGCAGGGTTTAAAAAAATCTATTTCCAATAAAGGCAAAGACTTTAATGCACCTAGGTTTTAGGCGGAATGCATAAAGAAAGAACCTACTTTTACTGCTTTGAGTTGTTCCACGTAGGCCTACTTGAGTGTTGTGTTCTGTTTTGGATATCGTACGTTTGAAAAGAGAGACAAACTGGAGTAAGTTCAAAGGAAAGCAAACTGAACTGATAAAAGGTTTGGAAATAAGACAGACCTGTGAGCAATGGACATGTTCAGACTAGAGAAGAAACAATTGAAAAGTGAGACATGTTAATTGTCTACAAGCATTTAGAAATATGTTATGGGAAGAGAAAGGATAAGTTACGTTAATCATTAGGAAAAGAATAAGAAACCATAAACTTACCATATTGATGGGAAGTGCCTGGAATAATTTATTTATTTTGCTCTCAAGGTAATTTATCTAACTTTCTAACTTGACATCACCCAAGTTCAAGTACATAGACACAAATGGCATGTGCTTTTAGACCCGAGGGTACAAAAAGACCACAAATCAACGTTTGTGGGTAAAAGCTGATTGAAAAGAAATATATGTCCTTTACCTTTTGACACAAGTAGCCTGAAGTGATCTGTGGGACTTTGATGCCATTTAAGATACCTCAGAGTGAGAATAAGTTTCAGCTTATTTACAGAGAGTTAAGAAAGGAAAAAACAATGATTTTCCCATAAAACGCAGAGACAATTTGAAATTGGTTTAGTGTTTCTATAAAAAAAGACCTTTACACACAGTTGCTTCTTGAACATAATATCTGGCTGTGAACACTAAGTAAGCAACAATTCCCTTTAACCATGCAGCATTCCATAATTTCCTTTTGCCTGCTTTCCATGCCTTTCTTTTCCAGCACGCATGTGGTGGTACAAGGGGCAGGAAACTGAGGGAGTATAAAATTTTTATAATTAAGGCTGGATTAGTAGTTAGAATGCCCAGCCATCCAAAGGCTGAGCAGCAGTTTTGATGTTTGAAAGAAGTGTGTAATGTTGGATTAAGCTACAAGTATCCGAGCATTTTTTTTTTTTCCTCCAAGTAGGCTTTGATGTTGGGGGTCGAGTGGGCCCCTTGCCTCTCTGCAGTTGCCTCTGTGCATTTCTGATATGGTGCTCTGTGTTCTAATCCATTGTAGCAGAGTCCTTGAACCAAGAAAAACTGACACTCATTCTCATTAATGGGTTTGCCTGAATTGCTTTTTTTTGTTATTTCTCACTGCTTTTTTTCTCACTTTCACATTTTCTAGTGACTTTGATTGATCTCATGTAATCTCTTTTTTCCACTTTAAAAAAATTTTTTTACAAAGCATGAAAATTTCCCTGCCAGGTGGATATTCCCCAATTCTCACAACTCGGCTTATGATTTTTTTAAAAATGAGAGTGACTCTGAACGGTGAGAACTCATAACTCATTTAAATGAAAAGCAGTCGGGGGGTTGCCATACTTCATTGTACTTGATTGTTGACATTGGTGGCAGCTGTTACTGCCAATCTATCTTCAACCAACTGTGAACATATCAAGATCACTCACACACACACACACACACACACACACACGTGTGCATAAACATAGTCCTCTTGCATTATGTTAATGGAATTTGGAGAATACTAGAGTATCTGTCTTTCCCAAATTCTTTCTCCAGCAATTTTTAGTGAAATTCACGTTGATTTTATTTTTCCTGTTATCATTTTCCATTCCTTTATCTTTATCTGTGACATTGTAGCTATGAGCATATAGGATTCATTCAAGTTAATGATAACAAAAATGAAGCAGACATAGCCATGAACTTTTAAAAGAGAAACCTAATAAAATTATCAATTCCAGGCTAATCAGTTTTTTCTATTTATATAGTTAGGAGAAGTAGAATTCTCTATTTTTTTAATGCTCCATGGGGTTGTTGTAACTTCAAATCCAAAAGGGTGTTATATGGATCAAATTAGTTTATGTTCTTGGTTTCCATTTGACTAAGAGACTCAATGCATACACTGCATAGTCTGTATTAAAATAGAGAGGCATAGCAAATGAATCAAACTAATGCTAATAATCTGAATTTTAAGCTCTAAGAGGTTTCAATAGTGTATACTCTAGAGTCTGAAAACTTTTTACTGTCTTACAAAGATTAGTAATTTCCTCCTGTCCTGACCTACTGACAGAGCTGCCATGAATACATTAGGTCATTCTCTCAATTAAGGAGTGAAGTCCATTACATTGTGCTCCCCAAATAATTTCACAAACAATCTAAATAAAGATGGTAAAGAACCATCATTAATGCATAAGCCAATTCTGTGTGACCTCTTCTCTGAACTCTTTCTATATCTGAAAGAGGTGAGTCTCTTCCATGGAATAATAAATACTAAATAATACATGTACATGTAAAATGTGCATTCTCAGAACAAGTGTGATAGGCCAAACACAAACCACTTACGTGCACTGAGATCACTATCAATACATGAGTATTACTGCTATGTGACGGAGAAAGGAAGAGAGGAAGAAAGACAGAGTTCTTCCTTCCAGTAAGAATACAGAAAACTCAATGACTTTCAGATATTTTAGCTACTTTACATGAGCAGTAATGCTAATACTGTTGAAAAGTAGTCTATGGGCCAGGATTAAATTTTGTAAATTTAAAACTTTAAAAAATACTCTTTCATCCACTATCATACTGACTTTAGAGCAGTTTAAAAGCTGCAAAATGGTGTGTGTGGGGGGGGGAGGTTTAGTATTACTTTCTTGCCTTTTTCCAATATGTAATTTTTGAAAAGAGTTATGAAAAATAAGTAACTAAATGGCAAAAACAATAGCAATAATTCACTACCATACAAAACATACAGTATTTTCCCTATCCAATCAACAGGGAAATTTTCATTCAAATCAGAAATGCTTATATTTGTTAAATACAACTACCACTCATGATAAATACCATATTATAAGCCACGTCACAAGTCACCTTACTCCCTTCTTTTTTCTAAATGTACAAAACAATAAATAAACCAGATAGGCTTAAATACGTATGTGAACATAGACCCTTCAGAACTGCCCAGGTTTTGTAAAAGAGCTTCTGAGATTCTTCTGTAAGTTACAAAACCAGTAGAGAAAGTGAGTAATAAATCAACTAAAGACTGACAGAAAAATATTACCATCTTTTTGGCAATTATTATTTCTCCTTTGTCTTCTAATACTCTATCTGTCTCATATAAATTATTTTAGAGATGTTAGCAATGATAAAATTTGAACATAATGTGGTTTGTATATACAATTATTTTTAAAGACAAATTAACAGTAATGGAAATGCTCAGCCTTAACAATTCAACTCAAAATTAATACATATTCAAAACACAGTTTAAAAACATTGAAAAATGTTGAGTTTTTGGAAATCCCAATCCTTAATTTTTTGACAGTCATTTTTTCTTATATTCTCATGAATTCAATATTGATATGCAAATAACCATGATTTAAAGTAAAAAAAAAAAATTAAAGAAAAGGACACGCATTATATTATCTACTTCCATATCCATAATCTTATTAGCAATACATTTACTTGGTTTTGTTCATGTATTAAAGCTTCAGCTTCACGTGAGATGAATCAACACAATAAATATCAGAGGTAGATAAACAGTATGTTTTGATTTTCCTTTTTCATTCTTAATCTATTCAACAAACATGTATCAAAACCTATGATATGTGGCACCAAATGACTATGGGAAAGACAATAATGAGTGAGCATAGCACTTGGCCTCCTGGACTTGGCTATTGCATGGTACATTTTCTATCTATGGCTCTAAATTCAGGAGCTTTATGAAATTTGAGATAGGACGACCTAAGTCAATAAGTTCACATCAACTGAGCTCAAAACATGGAAAATATATATATTTTTTCCTTTAACTGAGATAATGTCATACCTTCTTCAGGGAAGAACCAGATCAATGTTTCAGAAACTATGAAATGGGCTCAGAAGCAAACAAAGGATATGTGTCCCACTGTGCCAACAAAGAAAATTCCTAGAAAGGGTCAGGTGCCCAGCATAGCCCAGAAGCAGTAGGTGTCTGAGTAGGACCGCTCTCCTTTATTCAGTAACCCAATTGTAATTCTTGCTACACAAATGTAAGCCCCCTCTGGCATCCTGACTTACCTGCGGGAAAGAAGGAATGTTATAGAATCACTGGTAAACATGAACTGTAGTATTGGTGTGAGAATCAAAACATGAAGTTAATACAGTGATTCACCAAATGAACAATAAGAGGATAAAAGACATAAAGAAACATTGACTATTTTCTGCCAAAGATTTGAAGATGCAGATTGCCACATTATAGTAAGATAGCTTAGTCCCTTGCATTCGTTTAGTAATTCTTGGATTTCAGGCTATTATCCCGTTATTACAAAAATAACTCTTTCCCTCTTTTCTCAATGCCAAAGATCTGCCTGCCTTCTTTAAAGAAAATGAAGTTACAGACAATCAAGGGATTCTATTATTTTCCATCATTCTGGTTCAAAGCAGTTCCATTAGCAAAATTGTCATAGCAGTGTGTTATTATATTTTGCTTTTACCAAAGAAGCCTATTTTTCCCTCTGTGTTTTGTTTTCATGTTCGCTTCTTAAGTTTAATTAATTATTAATTATTTGCAATTTACTACTCCATAATTATTTAAACTAATGGCTCATGTTCAGTGTTTTATTTATTCTGTAGATGGCGAAAATAATTCTGATTCCATTCATCTCTGCTCTGTTACTTTTGACTTCCCATGACTACCTAAAGGTCATGTGCATTTAGCATATAGAAAAATATTTTGACATGGCATAAATGAAAATGGTGGCATAGCCTTTGATTATTCTTATTTTGAAACATTTTTATGTTCTGCCATCTAAAAGACTGGTAAGAAACAATGAAAATAAAATTATAAAAAATATTTAGAAACATGTGAATTTAATGAAAGTCTAGAAAGTGTAAGCTACAATGTCTTTTTAAATGTTTTATCGAAAAACGTAAGTTGCTTTACCTAAAAGTGTCTTATCAACACCTTTTTAAAAAGCTGAATTAGGACAGTGGTAAGTAATTGCCATAATGGTGACTTTTCAATAATACCAAAATACTTTCTATTATCACTCAGAAGTAAAAGTTTCATATAGGTTCATTTTTAAATGCCTAATTACAATTCAATACTTCAAAAATTAGTACTCTGTCTTTGAAATTCATGTTAATTTGATATATACCAGGAAAAAATTAATGGGAAGTATCAATTCCCCAATTAAAAGATATGAGGATCTACATTTTACAAAGTAAAGGTTTAAAAATCATATTTTCAAAAGTACTAATTTTTAAAATGTCTTTATTAGCATTTCAGAGCCATTTAAACATTTAGGCACTTGGGACCCTTTTTCTTGATAGGGTAATAAATTAATTGGTAAGGCATGTGTTTAAAAAGAAATCAAATGTTTTAAGTTTATACATGTTAATGTTAACATGTAAATGAAAATGTTAAGGTAATTTAATTACGTTTATAAATGTAACTGATTATTTAAAGGAAAATTTACTGTTTTTTACTTGGATTAGTCAGATTTTAATCAAAGAGTCTCCTGAAAGATAACTGTCCTACTTTTAGATAAAAAGTGGAAAAAATTGAAATAGAATAATAAGATTTGGAAATTTGAATTTAAGAACTTAAGTAAAACTGGATTTCTGATATAAAACATGTGTAAGTAATTTTGAAATAGTGGTGTTTTTCTCCTACTCGATAAAGCAACTGGGTATATTAAGATAAACTGTTCTAAAAATGAGAAAAGATTGAATGAAAACTTCTTCTTTTGATCCACTTAATTTTTCAACTTATCTCCTCAGTGAAGCCTCCCTGACTATCCAGCAAAGTGAGCCATTTTCTTTACTGTATTTCCATATTACTCATGATAGCATATGAAACAGTACAAAAGTTAACAGCACAAATTTGAATTGAGACAACCTAGTGATAAATGCTCGATGTGCCACTTACTAGCTATGTGATCTTAGACAAGTTATTCAACTTCTTTAAGCCATTGTTTCCTCGGATAAAAGATGGGTATAATAATGCCAACCTTTGAAAGAAAAACAATGCAGGCAAACTGTTCAGTTTAATGATCAATACTGCTTTGACTTCTTGGCATTCTGGTTGTGTCTATTTATAAAAGATAAATTCTGATTTTCGGCATGTCTGCTTTATGTTAACGATAATAATAGATAACGTTTTATAGTGCTTTTTTGTGCCAGCCAATTTTCTAAGCAATTTGTATACATTAATTTATTTAATTCTCACAACAATCCCAGGAGATGAGTTCATAATTCCCATTTGACAGGAGAAGAAACAAAGTCCTCAGAAATGTGAAGTAACTGGTACAAGATCACACAGCTTGAAATTAGCAGAGCAGGGACTGGAACCCAGGCAGTCTGCTTCCAGCGTCCACGCTTTTAACCACTGCAATGTACTGGTTATAATTTAACAAGATTAGTTGGCAGTTCCTTGTGATAAATATTAGGAACCTCAAAAATTGACTAAGATGGAGTTATTTTTAGGTAGCTCACAGTATAGCAAGATAGACATTTATATATAATCATGTCAAAATGCCAACAAAGGCCAGTTTTAGATTAATTTTCTCTCTCCCTCTTTATACCATTCACTTCAAATGTCAACTCAAGTCTGTGATCCACTGGGCTGGCATTACTTTGGCCGAATCCTTCAGCAATGACTACATGCAAAAGCGGATTAAGCACTTGCTGGTTTTCATTCCAGAAACGCATAAGAGAAAGTTCTGGCAAAGGATGGCATTACCACAGACGTACTGAAGTAAATGCACAGAGACTCAGCCTTCCTGTAAAAGATACACTAGGACACAAACTCTGCTGAGTAGATTAGCCCTCCAGAGTTTACACCAGTTGTCGGAGTCCCTAAATAAAGATTGCTTGTTTCAGAAAGAATACGGCCTCTGTCTGATAGAGTCAGAAGAAAAAAATTAAAAAGCAATTTCTAAGTCTAAACCTCCACTAACACCACTACCAAAAAATAAAAAGATATGGGACTTTCTAAACTGATCTAGAGGTATGCTTACCTGAGGAAATGTTGATTTCCACTATGGTAGAAAACGATGTGACACATAACCCATCGGATGAGATCAGAAGTGCTGGGAGACTCATATTTCTAGTTGTTCTTTGGCTAATGTCAATGGTAGTATTTTGGACTAAGTTTATGGGAGGCGGAACTGATTACATTACCGGGCTACTCAGATACAAATATATCAGATATTAAATGAACTGTTAGTGATATGCCTTCCTTCTTCTCCATGCTTTGGTGTTACTTTATAGACCTCAATGGAATAGCCATTATTTAGCTTCATTGTTAACTTCAGGAAAAACTTCTAACTTAAATGCTCAGGAAGTTTCCTTCAGTTATTTCAAAAAGAATCCAGCTTCTGATGGATTCTGCAAAAAAGTGAATGAGGAAAATAGATGCAGTTGCATAAGCCTCACTGAGACATATACTCTTTGCCTGCTTCTAGTTATCCAAGACAGATGGTGCTATCTATGAAATTATCATTCCTTTGTGTCTAAATTTTGCTATCCATATTGGACATGTAGTCATTCTTCCTAAATTAGTAGCTTCATTCATGTTACCTAAGTAGTTGCACTCATTTTTCCTACCTGTGTGGGCTTAGAAGTTTTCCCAAGTATTTGGCTTATCTCTTGCTGCACAACAATTTACTTTCAAATTTAGTTTAGTGACTTAATGCAAAACTTTTTAAATAATCTCTCATGATTCTATAGATTGATTGGGCTCAACTAAGCAATTTTTTCTGTTGGGCTCTCTGGAGTTTCTCATGCAATTGCGGTCAGATAGCAGTGTGACTAAAGTTATTAGAGACACTCAACTGAGTTGTCAGACACTGGGTGACTAAGCCTCTCTCCTCATCTATAGTATCAAGTAGCTCTTCTCCATGTGACTTCTCTTTTTATGTGCAGGTTCATTGCTCCCCCATAATACAAAAGCCAAACCCTCTGGCCTTCTTAAGGTTTGGGAGTGAAACTGAGTATCACTTCCACTACCACCTAATGTATTGGTTAAGCAGCTAAGGGCCAACCCAGAATTAATGAGTAATGAGTGGGATGAATTTCTCCTTATGAGAAATGTGACAAAGAATTTCTGACCACTGTTATTGCTTTGGCCACAAATTATTTACATTCGTCCCACCTGCAGAATATATACACCCCCCTCACAAGGTCACCAAAAGTCTCATTCCATCATAGAATCAGACTTAAAGTCTAAGATTACTTCATTTAAATAAGATTCATATGTCAGTGAAAGTCCTTATGTGTATCCCTCTCAGTCTAAAGACATGCAAACTAAAAAGAGAAGTTGTCAATCCCACCTCCCCACACATCAAATATACAATGGGCACACACGGTCCAGTGAAGCTGCAATCAACACTCTCATCACAAATGGAGGAGGGGTAACTGGTCTATGAAAATTCTGAAATTAAGCAAATGTTGCCAAGTCCTGGAGCAGAACCCACTTCCTACTCCTGATGATGGTTCTCACTGATTTTTAGTGCCACTCTTATGTTTTTTGGTTCTGCCCTTGTCAGTGTTCATTTTGATAATCAGCAGCTCATGTTTGCAAGAGAGTAGCTTTTTTCTGTCTGTTTCCAACCTGTAAGAAGGTTTTTTGGTTATCTCAGGGTTTGGAAAACCATTGCCCATAGACTTAATCTAACCCACAGCCTATTTTTGTTAAGCCTGCAAATTAAGAATATTATTTTTTACATTTTGAAAAGAGTGTAAAATACAAATAATAGTACACTGAAAACTACAAAATATTGTTGAAATAAATTAAAGAGGTCCTAGATAAATGGAACAACATCCTATGTTCCTGGAGTAGAAAACTTAAAATTGTTATGATGGTAGCACTATACAAAGCAATCCACAGTTTCAATATACAATCCTAATCAAAATCCCAGTATCCTTTGTGGCAAATTGGAAGACTGATCCTAAAATTTATGTGGAATTGTAAGGAATAACAAATAGCCTAAACAATCTTCAAAAAGGAGAACAAAGTTGGAGACCCCACACTTTCCAATTTCAAACATACCATAAACCTACAGTAATAAAAATAGTGTTACACTAGCATGAGGATAGACATATAAATCAATGGAATTAAACTGACATGAGTCCAGAAATAAACCCTACATCTATGGTCAATTGATTTTAAACAAGAGTTCTAACACTATTCAGTGGTGGGGAGGCCATGGTGCTGAGACAACTGGATAACCACATGCAAAAAATTGAAGTTGGATTTCTATCTCATACTGTCCATGAAAATTTACTCAAAATGGATCAAAGACAAATATGAGCTAAAATTATTAAAGTATTAGAAGAAAACACAGGAGTAATCTTCATGATCTTGGATTTGGCAATGGTTTCTTAAATATGATGCCAAAAAGACAGGCACTAAAAGAAAATATAGGAAAATTATACTTCATACAAATTTAAAACTTTTGTGCACATAAATTATACTTCACAAAATGTAAAACTTATATGCATCAAAAGACATTATCAAAAGAGGAAAAGACTAACCCACAGAATGGGAGAAAATATCTTCAAATAATATATCTAAAAAGGGTTTAATATTCAGAATATATTTAAGATAAAAGCTCTTACAATTCAATGACAAAAATGCAAACAACCGAATTTTGAAAATGAATAAATATTTTGAATAGACATTTTACTAAAGAACATATACAAATATCCAACAAGCACATGAAGAGAAGCACAGTGTCATTAGCAATTACGGAAATGCAGATTAAAACCACAATGAGATACAACTCTACGCCCTGTGGGACAGGCAGACTAAAAATCAAAACAAAACAAAATAATAAGTGTTGTCAAAGATATGAAGAAATTAAAAAACTCATACATTGTTAGGGGAAATGTAAAATTGTACAGTGACTGTAGAAAACAATTGGCAGTTCTACAGTAAACAGAATTGCCATATGACTCAGCAATTCCACTCCTGAGAATATACCCAAAATAATTAAGAATGAGCTCAAAGAAAAATTTGTACATGAATGCTCATCGCAGCATTATACATAATAGCCAAAAGGTAGAAACAACCAAATGTCTACAAACTGAAGAATGAATAAGCAAAATGATGTATATTCATACCATTGAATATTTATTATTCACCTATAAAAAGTAATGAAATAGTGATACATGCTACAGCTGGAATGATCCTTGAAAGTATTATGTTAAATGAAAGAAAGCAGAATCAAAGACCCCATAATGTATGATTCCATGTATATAACTTATCCAGAAAAGGAAAATCTATAGAGTCAGAAAGCAGATTAGTGGCTGACAGTGCAGGGAGGAGTAGAGAATGGGAAATGACAACTTAATGAGTGTGGGTTTTTCTTTTGGAGTGATAACATGTCCTATAACTAGATAGTGATGGTTATATAACACTATGTATGTGCTAAATGTCTTTAATGGTAAGTTACATGTTATGTATATTGTACCACAGTAAACAAACAGCAAAGAATATAGGACAAAGATTTGATGTAGCCTGCAAAACCCAAAATATTTACTATCTGGCTCTTTATTAAAAAAAAACGCTTGTCATCCTATGTTCTACCTGAGGGGACTACCAAGAACACTGTAAATATCTTTGAATTTTTAACAAAGAATCCTGAAATATTTACCTTAAGGTAATGTTTTCCTGGTAGCACCCTAGTTTTTATTCTTACCTGAGGCATTTCTTCTTTTAAGAGCCTCTTGCTGGTTGGAAAAGACAGAAGAGAGAAATGGTTTTATTTTTGTATCTAGCAAGTAATTGTCTCAGAAATGCTTCTTCTAGATTTTGCTTGAAAACTGAACAGATGTGTTTTTCTTACGTCTTTTCCTGAATCTTAAAATGCACATCTAAAAGAAATCAGCTGACATTTTTAACACAGATTTAACTAATAGTCTCTTTAATGTACTTTCAGCTTCCACTCTCAACTGGTCCTAAAGGGAATGTGGGGTGTGTGTGTGTGTGTACATTATCCCACTTTCAAATTGACTGGACTCAGCTGGACAGCTGTCATGAATTTGCAGTTGCAGTTAGATAGTGTTTGGGCTGGAGATACAAAATAAGTTCTTTCACATGTCTGGTACCTTGTCTGGAATGTCTGGAAGAGCAGAGTGCTGTCTGGGCTCTTTCTCTTTCTCTCTCGTTCTCTCTCTGTCTCTTGTCACATAACTACCCTGAGCTTCCTCACATCACAGTGGTCTCCTAGTAGTCATTTCTTACATGGTGTTTAGCTTCCCCCAGAATGAGCATTCCATGGGATCTATTTGAAAAATGCAAGGCTTTTTATGACTAGCCTCCAAAGTTATGTATATCTTTCTACAAGAGTCTAGTAATCATCAGTAAATGACAGGGCTAGCCCAGCAACAAGGGGTAAGAGAGTACTCAGTGGCATGAAATTTCGTAGGTATGGTTCATTGAGGAGAGGAGCATCTATGGAGACTAGCTACACCATATTCATCTTTACATTTAGTCAGAAGTTTAAATTGTGAGTATGCTTCCTTTATAAAAAACAAAAGACTTGTGTGATGAAATAAATGAACAATGTACAGTGATTCATTCAACAATAAAAGCTTGAGAAAATGTTCAGTGACAACATGAAGAAGGAGGGAATAGTTCTGTCTTAGAAAAAGAGGAGGAAATTATTCATAGAAATGGAGAAATCTGAACTGGATCTTGAAGAATGACAATTTATTTTACATGGTGACATGGTTAGGCTTTGTGTCTCCACCCAAATCTCATCTTGAATTATAATTTCCATAATCCCCATAATCCCCAGATGTTAAGGGAGAAACCCGGTGCAGGTAATTGCATCAGGAACGGGAGGGTTTCCTCCATGCTACTCTTGTGAAAGTGAGTGAGTTCTCACAAAATCTGATGGCTTTATAAGGGGCTCTTCCCCACTTCAGTCTGCACTTGTCCTGTCTGCTGCCTTGTGAAGAGGGTGCTTTGCTTCCTCCTTTGCCTTCTGCCAAGATTGTAAATTTCCTGAGCCCCCCCCCCCCCAGCAAAGCTGAACTGTGAGTCAATTAAACCTCTTTCCTTTATAAACTTCCCAGTCTCAGACAGTTCTTTATAGAAGCATGCGAATGGACTTATACAAGCAGAAAGGAGGAAATGCGTTTATAAGTAAATGGAACAGTATAAACTCATACTGAGATGAGAAAACATGATGTGGCCCAGAAATAGGAAATACTCCAGCTTGAGACAGCATGAATTTTAGCCAAGATGAGGCTGAGAAAGATGGGATGAGGTTGTAGAGGATACTGTCTATAAGAAGAAGAACGTGGAAATTCTTCTTGCAGTTACCTGTTTCCCAAAGAGTAGTTCTCCATCCATTTGTGACCCAAAATTTCCACAAAAAGGACGCTATGTATACACATGTCTGAGAAATTGTACATACCTTTCTATAGCTCTCTCAGTGGTTCCCATCAACCTTAGAATACTAACGGCTCTGACTAGTCTTGCAATATAGAAATCCATTTAACTCCAAAAAAACTTTCCAATATATTTGAATAGAGAATGCTTTTTTGATATAACAGCCACAAATCATCCCACAACCCTTTATTTTATGGTACGTCCTTGGGGAGTCATTTATGACTCAAAAGCAAGTGAGAGAAATGCGAAGATTTTCATTATAAAGAAAACCCATGGTAATATTTTGGATGGCTTTAAAGGAAACAAGACTGGAATGAAGGATACAAGTGTACAAAATAATGGAAGCCTAACATAGAAAGCTACATTGGGAGAGAGAATGAGAGCAATGAGCATATCATCTTTAACAATTCTGGGTGAGTTATTGGATAGAAATATGAGTACTGCAGTCCCCGTGATTGGACGTAACTATCAGTCTTCCTAATGAACATGTTATCCAACTATGTAGCTGTATCATTTTGTATCGACTTGAACTGAAGGATTAAAATGAAATTTAAAATATATATATCACATATAACCTGTCTACATTACACTGAGCTTATTGTTAGACCCAGCCAAATGACTAGGTAAAAATGAAATGTCTAACTCTCTTGGCCAATAAAACGAAACATAGCTGTTAATTTTTAAGGTGAACTTTGTTTTTCTGCTGCTGCTAAATTCTAAAATAAATTTATCTTGTAGGTCTTTACTCAGGAAGAGTTGAACCACAGAATGAATAGTGCCTTAAAGACTTATGCTCCAAAAAGTGCAAACATTTTTTCACTATTTTTCTTACATGTAAAGTTTACATCAGATACATGAAATCTCTATAAGCTTAACATAGGAAAAAGATTTACATATTTCTGGGACTGAGGTATATAAAATATTCTTTAGAAAAAAAGCAGCCTTTTTCTTGTCTGTACCTTTAGAAATTGTGGGTGCAACTTAGAAACAAAATCTGGAACAAGTTAAGAGCAACATATACATAGGGGCTTTAAAAAAAAAAAAAAAAACTGTTGGCCCAATTTCAGTAACCATGGGCAATTATTTGCAGGCACATCTATAGTTTACTAAGCTCCTGTGTTGTACATTTGCATGCCTGAAATTATGCTATAGACTCAACACCTGTGGATATTTGCATGCACATCTTTTACAGCCAAATTTTCTGCAGGGGAAAGGGCAAACTTTCCTGGGAAAGGAAACTCAGCTGAATGGAGGCAGGAGAAGATAGTTTGATCACTTCATTGCTCCAGCACAAAGGCATTTATTTTGGTCTTGGTATAACCCTGCTCCCAAAAACCAAATAAATTACATAATTTGCATTATGCTGTGCATTTATATTTGCAAATGAATCATATATTTAAAATTTCTCCATTATTAAAGATAAAAACAATGGTAATATCATGGGCATGCTATTACAATTATTTAAAGAGCAATGATAATATAAGCCCATAGTAAAGGTTTTAAATGCCACTATGATAGCAACCCTTAGATTTCAGTAGAAATTAATTATTATAGCCATGTAGCCAGACAATGAGAGATTAAATAGACAGGAGGGTTTAGTCACATTAAAACAAGATTTCAGAACTATCCATTCCACAACTCTATTTTAATACTTTCTTGCTAATAGCAATGGCAGCAATTGCAAAGCATTTTTCAAAGAAAAGTTCCATGACAGTGAATATAAGCAAGATAACTTTCCCATAGAATATTTTGCACCTGTCTGGCACATAATAAACACCCAATAAAAATTAGCTTTTATTTTCTAAAATAAGGACGAGATAAACTTGAGCAGAGAATGAGAAATTTGTGTTGGGTAAATGCGTAAAAAACACTAGTAGGAAAAAGTTAAAAAAAAATGTTTTTCTTATTGTCAGTGGAGATTTCGGTTTCAATAGCTGTTAGACTACTGGAAGAAGTTAATGTAAATGCTTGACATAGAGTGAATCTGCGCTCCAGCCTGGGTAACAAGAGCGAAACTCCGTCTCAAAAAAAAAAAAAAAAAAAAATAACATGCAAAGCAAGGGCATGTAAAGCATATAAAAATGAATTATTTTAGAACTTCACCAATACCAGAATTTATTCTTTACTTCTTTCCTGTTTTAATTTTTCTTTAATTTGTTACATATTTGAAGAGTTTGGAACATCTTACAAAGAATATGTTCATACTGCTTCATTATGCTATTCTAAGTTTCAAAGAAAAGCTTGGTTCTTCCATTACAACTGATATCTAAGGGGTTCCTACTCAGCCCCACAGCTGCTTTTGCTGTGGTTATTGGTGATTATGTCTTTGGTTCCAGTCCTGCCAGAGCAAGAAAACTGAGAGCTACGTTACCTGAAGGTTCTCTTTCAGTTAATGCTTGCCTCTCTGACAGTTTGTATCTCCGTGACCCTGTGGTCACACACCCTACAAAATGGCCGTAACCTTCCATTTCGGCTTCCTAGTTATAAATATTCTTCTCTTCAATCTGTATACCTCCACCACTCTGCCTTAAAGCATTTTAAATGTATCCAAGATATGTTTTTAAAACCTTAATTGGTTGAATCAGTTATAAACTCCTTAGTCTATAGTCACGCCACTACTACCTGAGGGCGGGTCCAAAACTACCCTTGCAACTCATTTCTTAGTGTTCTCTAAAATCAAAATTTTCCATTCCAGAGTATGAATTAAACAGGTTCTATCTTGGGGATCCTATCTGATACTATATAACAGTATGAGCTTTAACTTACATAACTCATTTTACACAACACTTAGCAGTGCAAATTGCACATGGCAGGAACTCTAGTAACCTACTTTAAAAAATATTAATTACTAGTGTGTTTAAGCCAAATGTTATAAATAATTTTGTCTTCACTATAATATAAACAATTATCTTGCATAAACTCAAAGATCTAGCTATAAGGATGTTTATGCAACCATTTTTATAAGAAAACTTGGCAACTACTTAATATTTAAAAGTAGGACACTAAGGAAATAAGCATGATCTAGTTCTACCATGCAATACAACATAACCATTTAAATTGGCATTATAAAATACTATTGAAATGTCACAGAAAAAAAAGTTCATTATGTATTCCAGTTTAAAAAAGGACACTATAAATAAGGGTATTGTATTATGCTATTTTTTGACAGCAAAAGGTGAGTATAGAAGTAATTTGTTCATCACCAGCCTGGCCAACATGGGGAAACCCCGTCTCTACCAAAAATACAAAAAAAATTAGCCGAGTACGGTGGCATGCACCGTAATCCCAGCTGCTCAGGAGGCTGAGGCAAGAGAATGACTTGAACCCAGGAGGCAGAGATTGCAGTGAGCCGAGATCACGCCACCCCACTTCAGCCTGGTGACAGACCAAGACTTCATCTCAAGAAAAAAAAAAAATAAAAGAAGTAACTTAAAAATTGTACACTATAATATTACTGACAATGATTTCAAAGTAAAGTGGAATTTTATGTAATTTTAATTTTATATTTTTGCTGGTTTAGTATTTTTTAAATTTCTTCAGTGTATGTATATTATTATTACATGACTATAAAACTTAAAAAACATGTTAATGTAGTTTTGGAATATTATTAGAAAAATCAAGATAGAAAGTTACAGAAAAGCAAAGCATAACAAATTTCAGTTATTTAATGTGAATATTCAATAATATAACTGAAACATATTTAAATGCAAAATTAGTACTGTACGAATCATTTTTGCTGAAACTCCATTGCCCATCTATGCTTAAGCCTTCCTATTCACTGGCCCTAGATTTTTCTCTTATTCAAATTACATATTCTGCATATTTTTATGGAGTTCTACTTCTCTGCCTCAAGGCCAGCAACGGCTCCCTCTTACCTGCTACACAGAATAAAAACTCTGTTTCTGGATTTCAGTCTTGCTAGCTATCCAAATGCTTTTTCTTAAAACAAACTATTTTCTTCAGACTAGTTCCTCTTTATTGGCTTCTGATCACATAGCATGTGTTACCCACATTTTGCCTCTTCTTCTCTCCCCTAATTCAGGTCTTTTGTTATGGTTTATTCCCAGCTCTGCTTCCTCTAAACAACTTCTCCTTTAGTCCATGCTCATCACTGAATTTCTATCTTGCTAATTACCTCAACTGCATAACACAACACACACTTATGTGCTTGTCTGTTTTTCAACTTTTTCCTATGTGTCAAGTCTGCCTCATGTGATAATTCCCTTGAAATAATGCCCAATATTATTTTCCTTTACTTTTCACAATATGTTTCATAGTTTTAGATATAATCGTAGCTGCTCAATAAACACTTCTTGATAGATTAATAGACATAAGATTTATCAGGCCGGGCACAGTGGCTCACGCCTGTAATCCCAGCGCTTTGGGAGGCCAAGTGGGCAGATAACCTGAGATCAGGAGTTTGAGACCAGCCTGAGCAGCATGGAGAAACCCTATCTCTATCAAAAATACAAAAAAATTAGTCTGGGGTGGTGGTGCATGCCTGTAATCCCAGCTACTCAGGAGGCTGAGGCAGGAGAATTGCTTGAACCCAGGAGGCAGAGGTTGCGGTGAGCTGAGATTGAGGCCACTGCACTACAGCCTGGGCAACAAGAACAAAACTCTGTTGAAAAAAAAAAAAAAAAAAAAAAAAAAAAAGTTTAATCTTTTCTTACACAATCAGCAATGGTTTTTTTTAAATTCTAGTTTGCCTTTGTCCACTTCTATCAATATTTAAAAAAAACACTAACATTTATTAAGAAGGGATATATGTATTTGATAGTCATAAAATGTCATTCTGGGATGAAGAAACAGATTGAGGAAAATGTTTTACTCCTATACTACTTATATACCATCTTCTAAGCTATAACTTCTTTTTAAACCCAGATTCTGAAAGAGAAATAATATGGTAAATCTCATTAGGACTATTAATGATCGTTGATAAAGACATAATAACAAAATAATAAGAAATGTGAAACATTCTCTAAACTGCAGCAAGCTTAAAATACATGCCTTGAAACTACTGAAATTATAACAAATCTGTGTGCTTTCAAATTTTGCATTTCAATCAAAATGTGATCCTCAGCAAAGCCTAATTAGATAAATGGAAAGCAGTGTCTCATTCCTTTTGGTGGAGAAGCAGAATTGTAGTAATCCAGTTAGAGGAAGAAAAGAAATGATTCTGACAAGATCAAATAGGTACTAGGTATTCGCACTCACTATCGCTTAAGTGTAATGTCACTGAGTTTATAGAAAGCCATTATTGCATACGCTATCTCTGTGGTTCTAAGACGGAAATCATGTAATCAATGGTTGTCAGACCACAGAAAGTTGGAATCAACATTGAGTTAAGCATCCAAAAGTTACATTTCTTATTCAGAACAACCACCATGGGGGAATAAACTTTCTCAGGGGAGCTTACTTACGACGAAGTTCCAAGTTTCTGTGGCAGAACTTGTCAAAATCATCTTGATATCTTCTTTTAGGTCTTACACCTAAAAGGCCATGAAGGCAAAGAAAATTAAAATGTCATCAAAACGTAGATTACATTTGTTTTTTTTTTTTTTCCTGAAAAAAATTACTCTTAGGGCAAAAGTTAATAATTGTCCTCATTCAGTTTGAAATAGCTTATGTTTAGACGACTATCTACCAAAACGTCACTATATAAAAGGAAACAATAAATATCTAATAAAATATCCTGGGATCCTTAGAAGGATGTGGTAGATTTCTTATTTAGCCTTTCACCAACCAGATTCTTCTACAAAGATACACAGGACATTAGGAAATCTGACTTCTACAGCCCTTGCTAGGGTCCTAGAGGACTTGGGAGGAATTCTAAATAAACAAAGTCTTTCAGCTCAACCTGGCCACAAAGAACTTACAAGCCCTTCTCCCCTACCTTGAAGTGGGCTCTACTAGTTCACCACTAGCCTACACTCATCAGTACACAGGAGTCCTAGATTATCAGAAACCAGATACTGCTGGGATGAGTAAACACCAATCAACAGCCCCATTAGCTTCCAGAGGGCTCTGTGCTTTGTTTATAGTAAATAATGAAACAGCCAGCACTGGAAGGCCTGGTCCTTCCAAATTTTTCTTTAATTTAGATGTTACAGGTCTGCCTTTTTATAGGGTTTTTCTTTCTGTGCTGCACCTTCTCTAAATTTTTAAAAAGTAACTTTTTACTTTTCTTTGTAATAAAACAAGGAAAAAAAAAAGATGGTAAATATTCATGGCCTTTCTTAAAACAGCTACTTTCTCAATTGTATTTAACTGTCTGCAGGTAAGCACTGAAGTGCAGAGGCAGAAAATGAGGATGACTTTATTTCTTTTTACTCTAATAGGCATGATTAGTCATGGGACCTCTTTTCCAATCTAAGGCAGAGACATCCCTATTTATTATTCATCTAGAGCTGGACTTGAAATGCAGATGTTTCAGGCCATGGCCATGGTTCCTTCTAGTGGATACAGCTGGTCGAATTCTTTATTGCTGTCCTCAGATGATGACACATAGGAGAGCTGGGCCAAGTTTTGGATGATGCTCTTTCACTCTGGAAGAGCATAGTGGCTAATATATGAGGTGCATTGAGACAGCCAAGAGAAGTCCTGGCAGCCCCATGGGCAAGGTCACAGAGAGAGCTGAGTGCCTCATAGGGGTGAGAGTTCAACAGCTTAGTTACAGCACTATCTGTAGAGAAGAAGTAATATTTACTTATAGGAGCCAGTCTGTGAATCCCACATTGGCAAGGAGGCAAATTAAGAAGATCAGCAATTTTCTTTTATGAAGCAGAGGTAATCACATTTGGGTTGTTTTTTCTTTTTAGGCTTTAGTCACATGCTTATGTTTTATCTTGTATCTGTGAAAGGATACATTGTTCCCATTCTGCAAAATTTTCAGACATTTACATACATCTAGAGAAATATTCATAAATTCAACATATTTTTATTTTGGAAACATTGTGTGCTATATTCTTTCAGTGCAAAAATCAACAGCCAATTTAGAGGTCTAAATGTTCCCTCATTGATATGCTCATGACATTTGTAAAAAGAAAAACCATGTCATTAAGTGAAAAGTATGCATGTCTCTCAAGAAAAAAGTTTATTATTATAGTCTACCCAGAAGACAAATTACATGTAGAAATGGCTGTGAAATCAAATATCAGAAAATAAACAGGGAAAAAAAAGTATTTCAAAGTATTTCCATCTTAATGTTTGACTCTTGGGCCTTTTTTTTTTCAAGACAGTGTCTCGCTTTGTCACCCAGCTGGAGTGTAGTGGCACCATCTTGGCTCACCGCAACCTCTGCCTCCCGGATTCAAGCAACCCTCCTACCTCAGCCTCCCTAGTAGCTGGGATTACAGGCACCCATTGCCATGACCAGCTGCTTTTTGTACTTTTTTGTGAAGATGGGGTTTTGTCATGGTTTCTCAGGCTGGTCTCAAACTCCTGCACACAAGCAATCTGCCCACCTCAGCCTCCCAAAATGCTAGCATTACATGCTAACATGAATTTAACATTGTAACCCTTTCCCAATAACTGTTGATAATACAGTCCAAAACATAACTGGCAGTCTGCATAAAGCCTAGGAACAGGTAAAGGTGATATAATCAACTGAAAAATTCAAAGGCTACCCTTCTCCAACCTCCACCTCCACCATCTATTGAATATGCCTGTAGACTTGGGACTGAGATACTTTCCTAACAGTTGAAATAAGAAAAAAGTAAAGTCTTAGTCAACTAGGCAGAGGTTCCTATGTTTCTTAGCTGTCACACTTTAACTCCCCACACTTGCTTAGACTGCCAACCTTCCATTCCTTGCCTGAGTCTCAGATCAATATGATAGATAAAGGTAAAGCTTAAGGTAAATGATTACCCTATAAGCTGATGAGAATTGTAATTTCAGTGTATAGCAAACACTACAGGGTATAGTGAGCCTTCAAGCATAATAAATTCATCACTTATTTCCAATGATTGATTTGTATTCTGGTTTAATTAGCCATGAAAGAGTCTATTTTTTTAAGCCTTCCTTTACTTTTCATTTTTATTTCCGTTTATTGCCACCTCCTATTATAGATGCTAATCCCCAGCTGTCAAGTTAAGGGAATTTAAAGGGAGACACTAAATACAAACATTATCAATCATGAATTCATTTTCGTATACCACTGAACTCAAAGATTTCATAGACAAACCAGGATTTGTAATTCTACTCCTGGAAGATTGTCTTGTTATTATAATTAATATTATTCTTAATTACAGTCTGATCATTTACAATGCATAATCTATAAAAACATATATTCACCTCCCAAAAAGCAGATGTTTTATGATATCCACTAAACCTACATTTTTCATGTTGCTAGATTCTGAGTAACCAATATAAGTGACTTTAAGAGGAATATACATTGATAGAACTCAGAAAAGAATGAAAGCCTGGGCTATGAAGTATATGGGGGTCAGAGTGGGATAAGGGATTTGGGGTGAGAGTGACAGAGGGAACGATTTGGTTGCTAAAATAACAAACTCACAAATGCATTCAGAAAATTCACCAAGTGTCCATGTTTATTTTAACTGGCCTCCACAAAAAAGGAAAAGTCAGGACAATAGCGAAGGCCAGCTGTTGTTTTTCTTGAAGAGGTCCCAGCTCTGTATGCTGAGGAACTCTACTTGAGATGGCCTGGCTGAGACAAATGTTCTGTCCACACTTTAAATGGCAGTTGGTTATTAAATGACTCCCAATAGGGTGAACACTTGCTATTGACAATAAGGTAATATAAGGACCGTGCAGAGCAATCAGGATGGGAATGTGAATGAAAAATCTTTAATCTGAAATTACAGCTGTCAGGGTTATGTTATAAAACATGAAAGTTGCATCTGCAGTTAGAATTAATGTGTCCCAAAAGCCAAGTTTCTCATAAACTGCATCTTGCAGATACATATTTTATAAATAGTCTACCAGTCTTCTATAAATCAGAGAACTGTGGCCTATATTAAGGAATTAAAAGGGGTCATCTCTCCCAGCATTGGTATTTGTTGAGCACTATTGGAGGAGAGGGAGTGGGTGTGAAATGAACATTGATTTCCAAAGTCTGTCAGAGAAGTCAGAAGTATTAGTCCTAAACAACACTATCTCACTGATTCTAGCACCACCTACAAATGACTCTAAGTTACATTTTGTAATAATCTGTGAATGAGTAGAAATGGGAATTATAATATAAATAATGAAATGGTCTTCCTGACAAATTTATCAGCAAAATGTAAATTTTGGTTGCTGAGCAGTTTATTTAAACAACTAATATGACTTCTCAGGGAAATTACATACTTTTAAAAACAGTCCTAGTTCTAACAGATAATTTTACATCAGAGATACATAAAAGTCCACATTGGAAATGCCACATAAATGCATAAAATTGGAGGTCTGGAAAGATTATTAGAGATCATTTAGTTCAGAAACTCATTTTTCAAAACCTGGTTCATTTTTGAAATAAACATGCTGAGTACCAAAAGCACTTATACTTTAAATCTCTGAAAACATGAAGCAGTTGGTCTCTCAGTGTCTCAAATCCTATCTTTGTTTTTGATAATGTATCTCATTTAAAGGGCTGAAATGACTGTAAGGAGCGAGGGGGTATCTTTATTGCTAATACTTAAGTCATAGTGGTAATCCACTGATAACTCTGTCATTTCAAAAAGATAACCTTATACCTTTTTCATCAGCCACTTAATATCTCATATTCTCATAAAAAATGAGAGAAATGATAGATACATATATAACAGCATCACACATGCAAGTCTAATATCTGTCCCATGTGGCACCATTTACCCTGGGAAATCCTTAGAAATTTACTGTTATGAAAAAATAGATAAGATAATTTTCTTAAAGGCTAAAAGATAAACTATCTATTGACAAGTAACCACTTACTTTGCCTGAGTAGTAATTATTGCCCTTCAAAGGAAATTATATTTTAACTATTATATAATTAGATGAATAGAATTTATAATGTTATAAATAGAAAGACCAAATGGATAAGCTATATGTATAAATTCATATCGTGCTTTGTGCTAATTTTGTAGAATTCTAGCTTAATATACTTAACACAAACCATCCTGAGTTTGCAAAGTGAGAAAGTGAAAATGCGAGTTGGGCACACAATGGTGGGATCCAGGGATTCTGGTACCCTAATTGAGAGAATGTGTTTTCTCTTTACATCTGGAGTTGATGCAAACTAGATGCTATTCAATCAGATGCTACTAGATTTTCAACCGACCTCAATGGCTGAAAACACTTTTTGTGTCTGTTTTACAATCATGTTACAAGTTTTTCTATTTTTTATGGAGCTTGCCCTCAGAATCCCAAGCCTTTATGACCTCTAGACTAGATTCCTGCAGGAGCTTTGTCTAGGTCCCCTTGGCAGACCACCCAGAAGCTTTCCACTGGTGCAAAACACAGCAGCCCAACCACATAAAGATGTGGGCTGAAAACAGAGGACACAATTCAAGTCCGGAATCTTACATACAAAGACCTCAAAGTGAGTCTATTCCATTACAGTTCCCGAATCAGATAGATTCTGAACTACAGATCAAAGATTTAGGTAACGATGTGACAATGTGTCTAACAGCTTGTCAAGTAAATATGAAGTTGAGTAAATTTTTGTAAGCTGCAGCATTGTCATATTTTTATAATTTTGAATTTGAGTGTAAAAAATCCTTTTTACGTTGATAGACTTGCTTAAAATGAAAATGAAAACTTTAGTCATAAGTATTCTATATGCACTATATGGACTTCTATGAGTCCAATATGACTTAACTACAAAATAATAAAACCTGGGTAGGATTCTTGCACTATGAAAAAAATGAGAATTGCTTCCTGATATTCTGGAGTCCCTAAAGGAAAGGAGAAAGAAAATAATAGGAAGACAGCATAGGAAAGACTATGAAAATAAGCAGAATGAAGGTTTTATTAAAAAAAAAAAAAAAAAAAAAATACTGTGAACCAACTTCATAGTACAAAATGCTCCCTGGAACTCCTAGCCACCTGAAACTGAGTGATCTTCAAATATGCTGCACAGACCCTTGGCCCCAAAAAGGTATTCAGGAAATGCAGAGCAGTGCTTCATGTCTGCCATGTTGGAGTATGGGGGAGAAAATGAAGAGAAGAAAGAGGCATTTAGAACACTGGACCAGTCACTTCAGGTTTGGCCACTGGAATACACAAACTTTGCCATGTGTGCAAATGATAAATTAAAGAATAGAGATAGTCTGATACAGAGTAGCCTTTTTAATATTTCCACAAAATAACACTATAATAAACAAAAATAAAAACTACCCCCTACCCTCATCATCCTTTCATAAACAAAAGAGCATTGGCTTCCTAAATTAAAAACTTAATATTAGAATAAAGCTCTATCCTCCCTCTGAACTGAATGCATTAAAAATATGATAGCAGGAAAATTGCAACATAAAAATATATAGCATAATACTGCACTCAGTGTAAATGTGTTCTTATAAAAGTTTGTCAATATGTATCTACTTACTATGTTGTAACATAGAGTGAAGCTCAAAAGTTCAGTTTTTTCCTGAAATTCTTTTGTTGTATCAATGCCTAAAATATATGTTATGTAAGACTATGTTGTTGAAAATGCAAACAAGGGTCTTAAAACCATTTCACTTAATCTGTAGCATTTTGGAGAGCAAAGGGATTAAGGCTGCCCAGCTTCCCATGCACATCTGGCCATCTTCCAGCCTAGTGAGCTAGAAAGCAGCACAGCGAGAAAGGTGTCTGGGTGGCCAGGTTAATTAGGCTTCTCAAGAAACCCATCGGATTTTTTTACCACCCAGCAAGATACAATCAGGGGAATACCTGAAAGTGGTCTGGGAAATACCTTAGACAATCACCCACAGTACTAGATTGGAGGTAGACCAGTGTTTGGTCATTGTTCTTCTAATATGAACCCTTTGATTGTAGAGTCAAAGGGTTCATATTAGATTGAACCCTTTGTAGAGTCAAACCTTTGTAATATCAACCCTTTGATCTACAATCATTGGGGTTGGAAAAGGCCACAGCGATTCTGTAGTTTACAATAAGCCACACCTTGTGTGTCATTAGCTTAGCCATTGTCTCTGGAATTCTAACTTATCCTTGTAACATCAGCTTTCTGATGCTAGGGCTGAAACTCTACAAAGTACATTTCTCCATTGTCAGCAGCTCTTTATTAGGATCTAAAAATAGGGGCCTCTATGAGGAGCCTGGAGGGAAACAGAGGAGGATAGCACACAGTCCTTCCTGCTTGCCTCCCATAAGCCTCCTGATTCTGACAGTGTGACTCATAATGCTCCCTTACCCCAGCAGGGCCAGCGTGTTCCACCGGCAGTACTTGATTCCATGTCATAGTTTTTGCAAGACTTAAAGAATCTGTCACCTTTCCTCAGAGATGCTAGCATCAGCCTGGGAGTGCCTTCAATTTCATCTCCTCCAACGTGTTAGATGTTAATAATTCCAGCCTCTGTGTTTCCCCAGCTATAATGGTGGCAATTGCTACTTCTGGGATATGTTAGTCTCTTTATTGTCTTCTCAGTTTTTCATTACTTATTAAGTTCTCTTTTTTAAATTAACTGATGGTGTTTCTATCTCCAAATATGCCTTTAACGCATGGAGATTGCATTTTTAAGCAGCTTTATTGAGATATAATCTATACGCCACAAAATCTACTCATTAAAATTGTATGAATCAATGGTGCTTAATGTATTCAGGGTTTTGTAGCCATCACCATTGTCCAACTCAAGAACATTTTCATCACCCCCTCCAAAAATCCCTGTACCCATTAGCAGTCATTTCTCATTTTCCCATCTCCCTAGACTCTGATAACCACAAATCTACATTTTGTTTCTGTAGATTTTCCTGTATTGGATATCTCATATAAATGTGTTATGAACCAAATTTTGTACCCCCAAACTTTGTGTGTTGAAGCTCTAACCTCCAATGTGGCTATGTTTGGAGAGAGGGCCTTTAAAAGGGTAATTAAGATAAGAGCAGGACTCTAATTCAATAAGGCAGTGTCTTTATGAGAAGAGACACCAGGGGCATAAGTACACAGAGGTAAGGCTGTGTGAGGACCACAGCAAGAGGTGGTCTAGGAGAGAGGCCTCAGGTGAAACCAGAGCTGCTCACATTCATCCTGGACTTCCAGCATTGATAACTGAGAGAAAATGACTTTGACTTTCTCATGTTTAAGCCACCGGATTATGGTATTTTATTATGACAATACTAGCAAGTTAATAAACAGAGTTATACAATATGTAGTATTTTATAACTGACCTCTTTTTCACTTAGCATAATATTTTCAAGGCTTTATGTTGTAACATATATCAGTACTTTGTCATTTTTTCTTACTGAATGATATTTCATTGTAAGGATATACTACATTTCATTTTTCTATTCATCAGGTGATAGACTTTGAGTTGTTTCTACTAATTTGACTACAATGAAATGAAAAATGCTGCTAAGAGCATTTGTGAACAGGTTTTTATGTAATTTAACAAAGGGAATTTAATAAGTAATGAAGAACTGAGAAGACAAAAAGAAAATTCTAAAGTATCACAGAAGTAGCAACTGCCAACCTTAGAGCTGGGAAAAAAAAGAGGCTGGAATTATTAACATTTAGCAGATTGGAGGAGATGAAATTTAGACCTCTAGGAAGGCACTCCCTGGCTGATGCTAGCAACACATCAAAGGAAGTAACAAATATGGTTATGTTAGAGTGTGTCATATTGTTGCTCCTGAAGAGGGGTCTTTAACCCAAAGAAATGGAAGGTCAAAGGATACCCAATCAATGTCCTTAAGGTAACAGTTCATGGTGCATCTTAAATACTCAAGAAACATTATTCCTTATTCTGTTTCCATTTTCTTAAAAAGTCCTTGGGGTTCTGCAAAGTTTAATTTGAATTAATAATCAGTTATTCAGAGTCAGTGTATATCCATGCATGCTTCCTCATTTGTCTTCACCACAGCGCCTTGGCTCTCTGTCATCCAAAAGCCATTCCAGTTCAGATACTTTGAAAACAATGCTCTAAATATTGTCTTTGCAAGAGAAATTCATAAAACTAGTACATATTTTTCTTCAGGCTGCTTGAGCTTTTCCAAGTTTCTGTATGCTTGGATTCTACTACACATCAACTTAGTCTATCTTTATCCTCTTTACGCTTCACTCCTGCTCTGCTCACCAAGGCTGATTAGAAAAAATTGTTCTCTGAGTTATAAATCCAAGCCACTGTAACTGTAACATGGATGAGATTTTAAACTCTGGGATCTATAGTTGACAATCCCTGTAGCAAGTTGAATGCAAGCAGAAGCCCATATAGTTCAAAGCATTTTTCAGATAGGTTCCCTTCATATTTCTGCTGATCAAGAACAGAAGGTCCACTGGTCCTCCAGGAAGAAGAGCTGAATTGTGAAACCTTAGTACTGTCAGCACCTCTGTGACCTCAACAGGGTCTCTAATACTCTACTCCCAATTTCCTCTGCTGCAAAATGAAGAGTTTGGATGAAATGAAATCTAAAGTTCTTTTCAGTTTGAAAAACAAAACTGTAATTTTCTAAGTATTTAAGTAGCAACCGTATTGACACTATAAACTATAACCATTTTATATGTCTGAAGTTTAAAGAGGACAAACAAACAAGAAAATAATTCTCAGTGTAAAGTATAACTCTCTGCCACTCCAACCGAAGGACTGTTATTAGAGAGATATCCCCAAAAGAGTTTAGATGTTTCAACATCCAACTGATTTGTAGCATCTTCTTTTTCAAATTTGTATCTTCTTGTAAAAATACTTGTCTCTATGGTCAATTTTAAATTTATGCAGAGGGGGCTTTGGGGCAATCCTTCCCCTTAAAAATTTTCGTCATCAGGGTTTTCACACAGATCGTGATACCATAATTTGTCATATCTTTGGTAGAAAAACTCTTATTCAATTGCAACTATGTCTGGAGCGGGAAAGGCATTAAGTCAATGGCTCTCATCGATATCCTACAAGAAATAATTTATTTGATTTTCAACTACATGGCTGTACCCAAAATAATGGTCTACATAGCTGTCTCTAGAGTGAGTGTGCCCACAGAGGAAATACTAGACTTCCATCAGAGTACAGGAATAAAGTTTAACTAACAACTTTTTTCCTCAGTTACCCTTAATTTTTATTTTTATATGCTTTGTGAAACACATATATTCATACAGCTATTCATGCATATAATTTACAAATAGCCAAAAATAATATTCTGAAGTTGAATGTTTGACTTTTTTTCTTGATAAGGTTTATTAACAAAAATTTGGAAAATTTACCTATGTAGGCTTTTAGACAGGTAAATTTTGCAAGAAGAAAAGAGGGCAGAAAAATTGTTTCTAATAGGAGTCCTTGAGCATCTCAAGCCTGGTGCAGTGGGTCTGCAGACCAGAGGAGGGCAGAGCAGCAGAGGTGGAGAGGAGCCTGTATGGATGGCAGCAGGTGAGGCTGAGGTGCAGCTGAGGCCAGGTGAGAATCACAGAGAAGTTATGACATAGAAAATTGTGCTAAGAAGAAGAGAAAACAGAGACTTCACCCCTTCAAAATGTAACTTTGCAAAACTCTCTTCTTACTTTTTTGTGCTTAATACATGACTTTAGGGCACAGCTTTTGGGAACCTTCCTTATTTCAAATGGCATTTCAATTATTCTTGTGTGAATATGGCCTGCTCACTGTGTATTAAATTAAATCATCAAATCCACTTGTGTTATTAATTAATATTTCTGCACCTCCAAACAATTCTTTTATAAATAGGATATATATTAACTTTTTTTTTTTTTTTTTTTTTTTTTTTTTTAAATAAGGTCTTGCTCTGTCGTCCAGGCTGGAGTGCAGTGATGCGATCTTGGCTCACTGTAACCCCTGCCTCTGGGCTCAAGCAATCCTCCCACATCAGCCTCTCAAGTAGCTGGGACTACAGGTGCCCACCACTACATCCAGCTAATTTTTGTATGTTTTTATAGAGACTGGGTTTCATCAGGCTGCCCAGGCTTGTCTCAAACTCCCGAGCTCAAGTGATCTGCCCACCTAGGCCTCTCAAAATGTTGGCGTTACAGGTTTGAGCCACCATGCCCGGCCATATATTATGTATTTTACTACTAACTTACTTATTACATAAGTAATTAAAGCTGGACTCTATGACAAAACTATATTAATGAACATTGAGGCAACTTTGAACTAAGATAATCTAAATGTCTTAGTCATCTGAATAATATTGGAGGAGTGTGAGAGAATGTTAAAATTATATCTAAATAACTTAAATTTATTTACATTTATCTACCTTACTAGATGCTAAGAATATAGTGATCATAACGTTTAAATTAGAAAAGCAATTTGTAATTTGAGTAAGCCTATGCTGTAAATTCACATTGGTAGTAAAATAACAAAATGTAACTTTTCCAAGGGAAAAATTAAAATATTCCAATAGTTTTAAAGTTACAAAATATAAAAACCATCAAAATGAAATAATTTTCTTCAACTTCACAAAAGCCTTTTAATGGAAAACTGAATTTTGGCATTTATTGTTGAAAGTGTTGATAACTTACTTCTACTTTGTTATTTTTAAAAGTCTCCTTTTTTTTTTCTTTTTAGTATAACACTCTTGGTTGACAAATGCAAATACTTTGAGAGGATATCCCAGCAGAACCCACTGTGGTTTGAGGGTTTTCTCGTCATTTTGCATTACAGAAAATGATGCTGAATCATATACACTTAACAAATTAAAAAGCAACATATGTAAGTAATGAAAATGTCCCATAGTAAGCAATCATCATGATGCCACCAAAAGAAAACAAGACTTTTTTTTTTTTTTTTGCTTAACACATTTTGCCATGTTCCACAGAAAAAGAAAAACTTTAATCAAATACTGTGGAACTGAAATCCTGTCCATTCAATTTCATCTTTATACAGATTTGTAATACTATTGTAAACACTATTTTCTGCATGAAAATCAATTTCCATTAGACTAGTGGTCCCCAACCTTTTTTGGCATCAGGGACCGGTTTAATGGAATACAATTTTCCCGATGGACAAGGGGTTAGGGGTGGGGGATGGTTTGGGGACGAAATTGTTCTACCTCATAAGGAGAGCACAACCTAGATCCCTTGCATGTAGAGTTCACAATAGGATTCACTCTCCTAACGCCTCCACTGATCTGACAGGAGGCGGAGCTCAGATGGTAATGCTAGTTCACCCACTGCTCACCTTCTGCTGTGGGGCAGGGTTCCTAATAGGCCGTGGTGGACTGGTTTTAGTCCATGGCCTGGGGTTGGAGACTCCTGCATTAGACACAAGTAACGTTGGTTTTGTAATTGATATAGATGAAGTGAACAGCCCTTCCAGAAAGTGGGAGGAAAAAAAAATTAAGAAAATTATATGTTCATCAAAATGGAAAACCCACAAAAAAAAAAAAAAATTATGATCTCATTGAATACCACAAACTCTGCAACTGATGGACAGGTAAAGTTGTTTCTTCCATGTCATAAGCCTAGTCATACCTTCTATGTTATAGAACTAGGAAAAATAAAAATAAAAAATTCATAACCACAAGGAGAATTAAAGTAGGGAAACTGAGTCATCAGTAGACAGGATATTTTAATTCATTTCTGAAAGTCAAGGAAGCATGAAAGCTAATGGATAGCTGAAACTACACACGAGAGTTTAAGTTCAGGATGCGCTGTGAGGTATTATAATGAAGTTATATCAAGAACAAATGAGAAGGATGAAGAAAGAGATGTTAAATGAAGATCTGTATGTGGTACAATCCACCAATCAGTACCTCTAACTGGCAGCAATTAAAAATTCAGAGTATTTCTCCTCTAGGTAAAATCCCCAGGGCATTCTTTTCTGAAAAGCTTGAGTGAACCTACTTGGTTAAGTCAAGGTTTCTGCTGTGAATGCGCCTGCCAAGAATAAAGCCCTTTGTTCGGAATTCTGGGAGACCTGAGACCTAATAGCTGCTCTCTGCTCATTCAATTTAAAGTTAAGCCTACCAGTCAATAAACTATGTCCAGCCACACACTGAGCTCCAAGTCTACCATTCATGGGACACACCTAACATTTACCTATTAGCAGAAAAAACACACACTAGTTAACTCACTAATACGTCTTGATTGAATATAAACAGACAACCAAGAGTTTTCAGACAAAAAAAAGAAAAAAACAGGACAAAGGAGAAAGCTCTATATAAGTTAACAGAAAAAATGATCATAGTATAAAAATAGAAAAAAAAATTAAGAATTAGTGACACATTTATGTAGTTTCAAGAAAGCATTATATTCACAAAACAAGAATAGAATGCGATACAAAGAAACTATACGGGTTTATGATAAAGCTTATAGAAAGTGAAACAAAGATCTCTGAAATTAAAATTTTTAATTAATGTTCAAGGAAATAAAGTCAAGGGTATATCCAAGATCGTAAAGAAAAATACAATGTCACCAAATATGAAAGGAAACAAAGAAAATATGAAGGAAGAAGCTTCCTAGCATCTTACTACTAGAAATAGAGAAGGCAAGAAATTCTCAAAGAAATAATAGAAATGTAAAGCCATTGGAGTTTTAAGCAGAAAGGAAACAGTCTGTGACTTGCATTTTAATTGAATATTTTTTACTTCAGAAGAAAACAGACTATAGAGAAATTAGGGTGGAAAAAAGAAAAAAGTGACTTAGACTGCATCTAGGTGAGAGATAATGCTACCTTGGACTAAGATACTTGATGTGGAGCTAGTGAGAAGTGGTGGGATTCTAAACAAAATTTGAAGATAAAATCAACAGAACTGTGTTAGATTGTGTTGTTGGGGAAAGAGATGTCAGAAAAGCCTCATTTTTTTATTGCCCCACACAACTGGATGAATAGAATTCTGGTTTACTGAGGTGGGAGTATTGCAGGAGGAACAGGTTTTAGAGGCAGGATTTGGGAGAAAATATATAACTTGGAATTGGACATGTTAGATTTAAAGTTCATATAAGACATCCAACTAGACATGATGGATAGGCAGTAAGATATTAGAATCCAGAATTCAAAGGAAATGGTTCTGGAAATGGTGTATAAATAACATTTAAAGCTAAACTAACTGAATTAGTTCACCAAAGACTGAATATAGAGAGATAATACAGAAGGTCCATAGACTGAACCCTGGATAGCTATGCTCAGATGTGAAGATAGGAACAAGCTGAGGAGTGTCTAAATGAGGTAAAAAGACCACAAAAGGAGACTGGTATTTCAGAGGTTGAATGTGTCTCAAGGAGGAAATCATCATCTGTGTCAAAACCTGCTGCCTAGTAAGTGAAATAATAAAATAAAAGTGACCACTGGATTTTGCTATATGGAACTCTTTCATGACATGACAAACGCCGTTGCTGTGAAGGGGTTGGAGGTGAAACCAGAAGGAAATATGTTCAAGAGAGAATGGGAGTAAAAGTGGAGAGAGATTAAACACAATCTTTTGAGTTGATTATTTATAAAAGTTAGCAGAGAACTGGGGAGGTATCCGGAAGTACATTGAGGCCAAATGACTTTCTTCTACAATGTGTGATGTTATAGCATACAGTATATGTATAATATTGGGAATGTTCCTACAGATGGGCATAATCTGATACAGGACAGAGAAAGCAAGTGTAGAAACAATGTCCCTAAGATATGACAGGGAACACAATGCACTAAAGAAGGGATAGCCTTAGAGGAAGCAAAGGCAATGTTTAGTTTCTACCTGGAGGGAAGGCAGAATGTTTAGGACTGATGTGTGCAGGTTGGTAGATTTGCTGCAGAAGCACACCAAAATTGCCTTTTGATTGTTTCCATTAGTTCAATGAAATGAGAAAAAAAAAGTCATATTTTGAAAGAGGGCAGAATAAAGATGTGAGAGTTAGAGAGTTGTGTTTTTTGTTTATTTGTTTTGTTTTTGTTTGTTTTGTTTTGTTTTAAGATGTGAAATAATCTTCTAGCAGAGGAGTACAGAACCTAAGGATAAAGAGGAATGTTACGGGGCAGCACTAAGAGCCTACCTGAGATTAGTGGTCATGAACTTAATGAGAGACACAAGAACCTGGTTTTATGGTTTTCTTCAGCTCTAGTCAGATGCTTGGGCAGCTGCACAGTGACTTAGGAGCTGAATTTAATAAGCTTGGGATTTTTATAGGCCAAGATAAGAGATGAGCAAATAGCTGAGGTGATATGCAGAAAAGTCAGTATAATGATGGACCACAGCATCTAAGCTGGGTAAGGATAAGGACATGATGGGCAGTAGAAAAATAGGAACTGGAAAGAAAGGCGCTTCAGAGTTAGAGTACTAGAGAGAGTAAGAAA
Source organism: Sapajus apella (assembly GCF_009761245.1). Classification (NCBI taxonomy): domain Eukaryota; kingdom Metazoa; phylum Chordata; class Mammalia; order Primates; family Cebidae; genus Sapajus; species Sapajus apella. The sequence continues at coordinate 1,574,697 of NW_022437027.1, forward strand.
GAGAGACAGGGTCAGGGGTAAGTAGGCAGTCAAAAGTCTGAGACCGGGGTGCTTAAAGTTGAGATTCTGAAAAGGCACAGCAATTCATAACATCAAAGCATGACTACAGTGAATAAGGTGCAGAGGAAGACAAGCTAATGAGATGAGGTCAAGGACCTGAGCAGTCAGGATGCTAGAAAGTTTTCTCTACACAGATATTTAGATCATCATGATTTGTGATAGCAGTTGTGTTGGAGCAGGATAAATGGTAAGCTTATGATTGTAAGTTAATAAGAAGTAGTGTCTCAGAAATCTGGTGATGATTATGGCAAGAATGACTAGATGGTGGAATAATCAAGCAGCATATTTTTCTGAGAAGGAATGCTTGAAAGGGGAGGATAGTTGTTACAATGGTCTGCAGGCAGCAATGAGTTCTAGGAAGACCCTTATCCTCCCCTCCATGCATGGTGATATGAAGGTTGTAGAAGGAAAAAATCATCAATGATGAGGACAACACATAGAGGTATGCTCAGGGAGCAGTGCTCGGGGAGAACCAGGGTCCACATAAACCATGAGGTGGAAGAGAAGATTTTGTGAGGAAACTGAAGATACAGAGCAGGGGCCTCCAGGCTGTGGTCAGACAGCCAAACTCCTGTTTTTATGTCCAGGTGCTAAGAATAAGTTTTATATTTTTAAATAGTAACATTTTTAATGATTATAGAAATACCTCTACAATATCTTCAATTTTGTCTCTTGGCTCCCAAGGCCTAAAATATTTTCTATCTGGCCCTTTAAAAACAATGTTTCCCCACCCCTGACATTGAAGATTTTTCTAATAACTGAAAATATTTGGGTGAGTAAAATTACGGAATACACAGAATCATATAGGCATGGAAGCCTAAGGCATGAAAGATGACTTGGGAGATCTGGATGTCTTATGTTCACTGAGGTAAGCAGGGACACAGACCATGACCAAATGACTCCTAAGGGTCTTTTACTCAAACTGCAGTGAAAGCCTGTGATTCAGATGGAGGTGGGAGGAAGACAAGAACCTTACCAGGAGAAGACAGAATTCCTGGACTGCAGTCAACCACTGCTCTGGTGTCTAGGCTGTAGGAGAGAAGATTAAGAACATAGAGCTCTGGTTGTGCTATCTGATGGCTCCCTCAAGTCTATGTTTATATTACCCCATATTTGAATATTGTTTATTTATCATTACAACACCATGAAGAAAATAACATAACTTCTATTTTACATGTTAGAAAACCAAGGCTTGGAAAAAAATAAGTAATTTAATCAGAGTCACACGGAGAACCCAATCTAAAGCCTGGTCTGGAACCTAGGTCTTTTGAATACTAAGCAAAGTACTTTTTTCTCACAGTTACCTGCATGTTTCCCCAGGACTACTTAGAAGCAGTACATGATAGCAATTGGGAAGTACTTACAAACCAGAAAACATGAAAAGAGGATATTCTCCAAGAAGAGCTCAATTGTTAAGTAAAAATAGTGGTGTACCAGGAAATTCTACCATCTGACAGGCAAGAATGTTTTCTTCAAACTTTGCAGAAACATTAGTACATAAAAAAAAAAAAAAAAAAAAACGTATGCCATATAAGTGAGAAAAGGTGACCCATATTGAACATGGACTTCAGATGGCGACATTAGTGGAAAAGGGAAGAACAGGGCTGAATCTAACAAATGTATTCTTCCACTAGAGACCTATCACTTAATACAAAGCAAAGATATTTCATTACTTCCAACTGAGACCTGGATAAAGTGGCCATGTGATATGTACTTCTCATTAAAATTTTCCAACAGCTAGTTCCAACTATATGTACTTTTGAGTCCTTAACCTTTCCTGAATAAGAGTACCAGCAGTAAGGATCATGAAGATAGCTATTCTCTTCTATAAGTAAATGACTTGGCATCCTCAGTCATACTTCAGTTGGTATGATTATAATTCTTTTCAATCTATCATCCAATAGATAATTAAACCTAATTTTCTCACACCAAGGGTGAGGGTCAGCCTCAGAATTGTAGTAAATATCCTGAGGTTACCAGAAAAGCTTCCCATTTGAAACTCCCCATACTTTAAAGTAATTCTTTTCTTGAAAATGTGTACAATAATTGCCATATTAGGCAGTCTTCAGTAGGGCAAGTTAAAATTATGATGCTTTATTTTTATAAAATAATTTCAACAATATTTTTCTAGTTTTTCATTGCACATTGTGCTTTCAAATGTCTCATTAAAGAAGGGAAGTATCATTGGTTTTACTATCAGAAAGGTGAACTGATACTTACCATAGACTTCTCAATATGGAAATATTTATCTTAATTGCACTTTCTTTGACATGTTTGTATCACTTGTAGTTACTACAATGGAGCATATGTTATTTATTCACTACTTAACCTTGACACATTTTAAAATTCTTTATTTTAGAGGTTTGCAGTTTAAATGGTGGATAAAACAACAAAAAACAAGATAATGAAGTTCTTCTCAAGGGACATATAACTGAGGTAAATAAGATTAAAACAGTATATAAAAAATGCAAAGGGCATACAAATATTGACTGACCTCCACTATAAACAATCATGTCAATGACAATGTACACTAGTCAGCTCAGGCTAAACAATGCCATGATAACAAGCAATCTCAAAAATCTCGATAACTTACAAAATAAAGGTGGATTTTTCACTCACAACGCATGTCCACCTGGGGTCCAACATGGTATCTGTTCCAGATTCTTTTTGTTCCCTAGCCAAAACTTTGCTGCTTTTATGGCAAATGGAAAATAGAGCATGGTGGAGCCACAGGAGAGCTTTTAAAGCTGCTGCTCGGAAACAGCATATGTTCTCTCCACTCCTTTTCCTTGGACAAGGGAAATTGGGACTGGGAAGAATAGTCTTCTCATAGGAAGAGGCAGCACAGTGATCCTTCATAAATGTTTAATATTTTTAACTTATTTTTTAAAAGCAAATTATTTCAGAAGTTATTTAGAATAGGAATCATGCTCCAGGGATAAGGCTGGGCATGTTCTTGATGAATGAGCCCATGTTGAATTATATAATAAACAGGTGACATATGATTTACCTTAATTTTTCTCTGTTTACTTCTTGCGCTATTTCCCTCTGATTTGCAATCAGATCCTATGTTGACAATGGGTGAATCCATCTCCTGGCCCATTCCTGGCTTTGTGCAGCATTCCCACTCATCTCTGGCAATCACACACTTCCAGTCATCAGCTCGCTTTCTCTATGTCCAAGTCCTAATCCACACTGCTCTGCTCTGCTAAGGAGTCCCAGGACTTCAGCCTCTGTGTCCTCCAAACACCTGTACCACATCTGCCCACATTCACTCAGTCCAAATCCCAGACCTGGCTCCTCTCATCAAATTTGGCAGATCAATGCCACTATTGTCTACGGCTGGTTCGTAGTACCCATAAAATAGAAAGCAAAGGAACAAATGATGAAGTAAATGCATCTTTGCTAAATAAAATCTGGAAGCATACATAGGGTCCACAAAAGGTAAAAATTAACTGATTTCATAGCAAAATGCTTAGAAATGACTGTTCTTTGGGTTTACAGTGTATTACAAATAGGAGACTTCTATGGACTAGAGTGGTCAGGAAAGGGTGCAAAATATAATAGTGAGGCTTGGACTAGGCAGATTTTGAAAGAAAGAAATTCAAGTTATCATGCTTATTTAGCAACTTTTAAAATATGTGAAAAAAATATATACAATTACCACTTAGAGGTCACACATACTCTAAATTTCATTAATTTTTATCTGTAACATTTATATCTACAAACCATCAACTTGTAATATAATTAAAATTAATAACAGCATTGGTGTAACTATGAAGCACATTCATTTATTCATAATTTAAGTCAAAGTAAGAATTACATAAATTTAACTTACACATATATTGCATGTTCCTAATAAGGGAGGACAGTAAAAAATACTGACTTGGTCACATTTTCACTGTCAACTCTTTTCAAAATATTACAGTTTCTTTGGTTATTGCACTGCCAAATTGTTTTGTTTCACTTTTAGGATGAAAAGGAAGAAGTGTGGGTTTTGGATAAAAAATGCTATCTATTTAGGCTTTGGGCTCTGCCCAACACAGAAGGAGGCTTAGAGATGAGAGAGATAAATCTCTCCCATTTCTCCCCTTCTCTCTTGGACACAAGTGGCTGAATCTAAACCTGATGGCACTTTATAGAAACTATGTTGGAAGGCAACATCTGATGCAAGTGATCTTTCTTTTTTGCAAAAATAAGAGACCTTATTTACAATCTTTCTGTTTAGAAGCAATAAGTAAATTTTCCTGCCTAACATATGAGAGCTATTTTACATAATCTTTTCCAACTTTCCTTAGAGCACCCTCCGGGGATCAGCAATTCAGGTTAGCTGATGAGATTTTGTCTTTCATTATTTTCTTTTCAAATAGGCTGGTCTTGACAGCTCTACCACTGGCTGGTTCCCGCAGGCCCTGGGATAACACTGGTTATGCATGTTGGAGCTCCTCCCCAAAGAGATGAAGCGATGGACAGACAGTAACAGAAGGCCCTCAAAGCTGATGTGGGATGAAGGTACTTAGTTATTAGCAGATATGTCTCAGTTTTCCATGTGGGAATCTCTCCAGGAAAAAAGTTCAAGCACTGAACTCACATTATCTATTCTTGTTTTCAGGTCTAAGAGGGGAGGGAAGGGGATTATTTTTTTATATGAATTAAAGATGACTCTAACAATATGTTTCCTTACAAGGTTAATAAACAGGAAAAGGCAAGTGATCAAGATGTAACCATAATTATTACTAGCTTTACTTCAGACTGCTACTTAAAGCTACAAGACACTATCATTATAGGCAATCCTTTTTAATGTCAACATCAATTTAAAATTACCCAGGATTTTTCAATAAGTGGTCTAAGCTTATTCAAGTTCAAAATGACATCATAATAGTGGTGACATATTTTTACCATTCGATAATGGTTAAAATAGTAAGATTAAAATAAAGTGCCTTCTCATATCCAGTTATTGTTTTGCACAGCTAGTAAAGGCCAAAAAACCACATAGTAGACCAATAATTACAAACATAAAATCAATTTCAGATTAAAAGTAAAGATTAAGTCATGAAGGAAGTCTATGGTGTGGTGCTGGGTGCTGATTGCAATTATTCTAAAAATTAGCAGAATATTCATTATTGCCCACCAATAGTAAAGACACATTAATTTATTCAATACTGTATGTTTTGACTTAGGACTGATTTTCTTGGCAATAACTTTCTTGTTAAGTGGTATAACCACATACGCAAAATGATGTCAGTAACATCATTTTCTATACTTCTCTCATTTTACTAATCTACACGCTAATTCAAAAGAAGTTGACCGAAAGGTTCAAAATAATGGAGAGATGAACGTCTCCAAGTGCTTGTCTTCTCATATCTTTGTGTCCTTATATTCCATTGCTTTAATCACAATCCTATGCTGTTGAGAATAAATCATATGAATGGAATATGCTTAATATTTACATTCACATATAAAAACTATGAAAAGCAATAAAGGCAATATGTTTATATCAATAGCTGTGTTTCAAGGGTGACACTTAGGTTTTTTTATTTTTAATTTTTAATTTTTATGGTTACATAGTAGGTGTATATATTTATAGGGTACATGAGATGTTTTGATACAGGCATACAGTGCTTAATAATCACATCAAAGAGAATTGGGAACCCATCCCCTCTAGCATTTATCCTTCACGGTACAAACAATCCAATTATACTTTTAGTTATTTTGAAATGTACAATTAAGTTATTGTTGACTATAGTCACCCTATTGTGTTATCAAACAGTAGGCCTTATTCATTCTGCGACTACTTTTTATGTATGCAGACATGTAGATTTTGATGGTAAAATCTTGGATTTGGGAGGTAAGGCTTCCAACCTTGAATCTATGGCTCCATAATGTATTTCCATAGCTTCATGTTAAAGAACACAGACTGTGAGACCTGAAATCCTAATTTTGAATCCTAATTCTACCACTTACTAGATGTGTGACTTGGGAAGGTAACTTAATCTTTCCAGGCCTCAATTTAACTATCTATAAAAATGAGAATAATTACAGTACCTACCTCATAGGGTTGCTGTGGGTTTAAACTTTTTAGTATATATTGATCACTTAGCAGCAGGAGGCCCCAGTAAGTTCTATGCAACTGTTTGTTTTATCATGATAAGTATTCTTGTTATCATCTGGTGAATGATTTTCATCAAAGTTATTTAACCTCACCAAACCTATTTCCTTATCTTCACAACGTGTTAATAGTCTCTATCTCAGGATTGTGATGAGGACTGAAAAATATACATCATTTCATACACTTGGCAAAGCTTACGGCACATAAGAAGTGCTCAGGATTTGTTGATTTGCAGCCACGGATTTGGGGGATTTCTCAGTTCTCTAGTAGTAGGGCTACAATGAATTCTCTAGTATCAGGGTTCTCATTGATTTTTTAATTGTCTCTAACTCTCCCTCTCCCGTTACACATGAGAACGATGATAAGTTAGAAAGGACAAAACTACTCTACAAAATACAAGATGTGTATGAAAGAACCTCTTCTGCCGTAGCAGCGCCTAAAAAGGTAGACGTGCTTATTTCATCTTATTTTGCCAATTTCCAACAGTCTGGTCTGCTACCTTGTAAAAACAGTGTTTGCAATTATGCTGGGAAAATGTTATATTAGCAATATTCAAATTCCTGATGATACTCGGAGGCAAATATCAGCACTGTCAAGAACTGGCTCTTCCTTACTAACCCCTTATCCCTCACAAATCTCTTCCATGAGCTTTCTTGTCAACATTCCTGTAATGGGGCATGACATAAAATGTAACATTGCCATATAGAGAAATAGCCCTACAGGATTCTATCCCGAAGAGGATTCTATCTTCAGTATCATGTCCTTTGTTGCAGAGGAAAACAGTGGTATGGTCCATTTTTAAACCAAAGTTCTGTTAGCCAGGACCAAGATGCATATAGAGAACATATTTACTGTTTGGTTTTAATTATGTCTTCCAATTCAGAGTCTGAGATGGAGCTTGAGGAGAAAGTTATGTGTGCTTTTCACTCTTCAGATTCTCCAGCCCTCTTCCTCAGCTCATCTGACACAGGTCACTAAAATTAGGGAGCTGCCACTCTCGTCTCTCTAAAGTGTCATATTTTCTCATTTTATGTGGTTAGAAGCAGGACTCCAAGAGTCTCCACATTAGGTTGCATCATCAGTGGCTGCTTCTGTTATCTGATTCTTGGTGTAGGCTGTGTTCAGGAAAATCATCAAGAAGTGGAGAAAAAACCACCCTGCCACATTTTTTAAAAAGATAAACTCAATGCACTTTGATGCACAGTGGTTTAAAAGATAAAATATTATTTCGTGGTGTGAACAGATGATTTCTATAAAATCAGAAATTCTTGCCTCATCAAGAGAAAAATAAGGTCTTGATTTTTTTTTCAGGTAAAAATTCTACTATATGTTATTTTTCTTGCTGCTAGTTTTATTTAGATGATCAAACATCTTCCCTAAAGTGTCACATTCTCTCATTTTACGTGGTTAGAAGCAGGATGTATAATTTTATTGGGTATTGATAAATCTGGTTTGATATTTTGAACTAAAGGTGTTTTTTTCCCAAGGTATCCATGGCAAGTTTTAAAAACAAACTGAATTCACAGTGATATCATATGCAAAATGACTAGAAATTTTAGCACATATACTGTACCAAAACAGATCCCTGAAAGGCTTTGAACACAAGTAATAAGGGAAAGCAGTGGTACAGCAGAACTGAGAAATCAGCAATACGATCTTGTGTTCAGAGGAAAACATTAATTTTGATTTTAGAAAGGCTGCATTTGAGACGATAGCATAGTTTCTAAAGATAGAAAGTGAGAGGTGCAACTATTGTGTATGAAAAAGGTCAAAGCATACATGAACATTTTGGAGACATCAAATGGTAGCTATTATTCAAATTTTTAAAAGAGTATTTCATGATAAATTATCAAGTTGCATGTCAGATACATTATTCCAAGTAACACTTGATATTCTGAGGTAAGCATTAGAAACATTTATGTATTTGATTATATATTGATACACCACATGTACAGGTAGCACAGAATAACTGTTCATATATATCTGAGCCTGAGACCAGCTCTTGACTTGTCAGTCTCTGGAGCTGAGTGCATCTATTACTAAATGATTTGCTGATTGTTGTGTTAGACATCAGTCATATTTCATCAGCCTGGGAACTCCATTATGTTCACATGAATTTGAATTTCTCTTTGTCTTTCTGTGTGTCACTTTTTCTTTAGTGTTGCTATATAATGCAGATGCTACCATGAACCAGATGTCATTTTACACCCAAGAGGTGATTATACCTCACAGTTGCCTAAATTGATTTCTGTATTTAGTTTATACAAAACTCAAGGATGCTTCTGGACCCAAGATGTTAGTAAATGCAACACTGCTTACTGAGAATTATGCAAGGAGAAACAAAAATGTAACTTGACTTCAAAGTCAATACCCAGACCAAATACAGATTTAAAAACTTAGTTCTTGATTTTAACCTCATTCTCTCTTTTGTTTACATCAAGGAATACAAAAAAATTATTTTTACATTATGTATATTTTAAGGGACATTTTAAGATAAAATTCTCACCTATAAAAAAGTCCTGTTTCCTATATGATTTTAAGAAATACAGTTAATATTCTCACTTAAAAGACCTAGGCAAAGCCAGGTGATATGGCTCATGCCTGTAGTCCCATCACTTTGGAAACTCAAGGCAGGAGGATCACTTGAGGCCAGGAGTTTAAGACCAGCCTCAGCAACATAGCATCTCTGCAAAAAAAAATTTTTTAATTGACTGGGCATGATGGCATGTGTCTGTAGTTCTTGGGTATTGATATCTGGTTTAATATTTTGAACTAAAGGTATTTTTTTTTTTACCAACGTATCCATGGGAATAAAGTCTCCACTTGGGAGACTGAGGCAGGAAGCTTTCTTGAGTTCAGGAGTTAGAGATTATAGTGAACTATGATCATGCCACTACCCTCCAGCCAGAGTGTAAAAGCAAGATCTTGTCTCAAAAAAAAAAAAAGGCAAAAATGAAAATAACCCAAATTATGTAATGACAAATTACATAATTTTGACTTGTTTAAAAGAAATCCCAAGCTGAATGTTTCAACTTATTTTTTAGTAAAATCTCAAATTTTAGATATGTATAACATATTTATATAATATATGTAACACAATCTACACAAACACATATAAAACATAACACGATCTAACTTGGCAAAACTAACCCATATTATGAAAATCAAACTTTGTATTAATTGCAATTCATTATTTTAAATTAATGGTTCTGAACTCTAATGTGTCACAGAATAACTTGGAGCTATTTCTAAACTCATAGACTCTTATATTATGAGTCTGAGCAAAGGCCTAACAATCGAACTTTTTCATAAATACACCAAGTGATTCTAAGACATGAAATCTTCAGACAACTCTTTGAGAGTTGTATAATAGCTCTAGAGAATTTTTTTTTTTTTTAAGACGGAGTCTCGCTCTGGAGTACAGTGACGTGATCTCGGCTCACTGCAGCCACCACTACCTGGGTTCAAGTGATTCTCCTGTCTCAGCCTTCTGAGTAGCTGACACTACAGGCGCAGGCCACCATGCCCAGCTAATTTTTATATTTTTAGTAGCGATGGGGTTTTACCGTGTTGGCCAGGATGGTCTCGATCCCTTGACCGTTGATCTGCCCACCTCGGCATCCCAAAGTGCTGGGATTACAGGCATGAGACACAGTGCCCAACCCAGATCTAGAAATCTTTAAAAACTAGAGGAAATATTATAGTATTATGGCAAGAACCATATCATAATGGTTACTTTAGGCTGTTCCTTGCAAGGAGTCAAAGCATGTCTTCATAAGTACAAACAATTTTTTTGTAACCATATACAGATTCTTATACCAAATGATATATAAGATATAGACCTAACTAAGGACCAGGAGCAGCAACTCATGCTTGTAGTTCTAGCACTTTAGGAGGCCAAGACAGATGATCACTTGAGCCCAGGAGTTCGAGACCAGCCTGGGCAACATGGCAAAACCCCGTCTTTACTAAAAATACAAAAATTAGTAGGTGTGGTGGTGCTTGCCTGTAATCCCAGCTACTCAGAAGGCTGGGGCACGAGAATCACTTTAACCCAGGAGGTGGAGGTTGTAATGAGCTGAGATAGTGCCACTGTTCTCCAGCCTGGGTGACAGAGCGAAACTCTGTCTCAAAAAAAACAAACAAACAACAATGAAAACTGAGATATTTATCTAACTAGAGGAGTTTGAATTTTGGGAGTTCTGGTACTTTTATATAAGTTTTATATCAAGTATATTCACCAAGAAATAGTCTTTTTGAGGTATAATTCTTAAGCCCTACAAATGCATATTGAGATTTAGAATACTCCATTATGAACAATGAAAATACTATATAATATGAAGCAAAACAAAACAGAATCTTCATTGTAGTCTATCAAAAGACACTAAGCATTTAAGAGCCTAAATTGTTTGGGAAAAGCTGTGCTGCAGGAAGAGGGGATCGTGAGTAGGAGATAGACCCACAGAGTGGGGTTTTAAGGACTTTCTTCTTTCTTCCCACTTTCCTTCTCAGAGCTCTCCTCTCCGTAAAAATGTAATTCTTTATGGAAAACCCTAGAGAGTACAGATTCAAAAGGTGTCCTGGCCTTCTTTGGTACTGAAAACTGATCTATAAAAGATAAGCCATCATCTTGAATGAACATTTAGAAATCAAGATAAGAGCCCTTGTGTACAAACAACACATTTTATGTCAGTATAGCTGTATTTTGGATGGCAATTGTCCTGGACACTTTCTCTAAGCAAGCATTCCAAAAGTCTTAAATAGCTCACATGTAATTTCACTGTGAACAAAATTAGTCCTATAAAAATAATATTGTTTCAATTAAATGCAAGAAAATACTGCATGAAACTAAATTACCAAGAAAATCAATTACCAATAAACCAACAGCATATTTGTATTATAATTCGTCCTTTAAATAATCAAATGTTCTTTCATAAGCTTTAGCTTATTTCCCCAAAAGGGCTGACATGGCATTTTGTCTTGTATTTGAAAGCTATCTTTTGCTGTTAATTTACATTAAACAAACAACAAAAAGACAAGAAAATCAAAGGAAGTACCCCTATATGGTTCTCCCACACATCTTCAGCTGTGTGAGCAAGCAGTTAAAACATGCAAATCCAGTTTGGAGGGAATTCGACATCTCTATTATAGATGAAAGGTAAACAAAGCAGATGAAGGATTAGTGCAATTCCAAATTTAAGATATTGCTCTCAGTGACTTATAATAAAGTGGTGTTGCATACGGTGGCATGTTTTAGATGACATTTCAATTGTACGAGCAATTTGCATTCTATCTGACATTAAATAACGTTCTTAGTATTATGAATTCCAGCAGCATCCTCATCTCCACAGCATAAAGATATGAACTATGAGGCACATCTTAATGAAGGGAGTAAGTTTTCCTGTCAATCTGAAATGTGAGACACGGCAGTACCTGGGCTAAAACGCCAGCAACATTATTGTGAGTTGCCCACTCCTGGCATAGTACAAATCTTCAGCTAAGGCATTCTTCTTATTAAATAAAGATCTATAACTGAACACATGTATCTGTAATATCACTACAATCCAAAGAAAATTAAAAGACAGATTATGTCCAGGATATTACATGCACCACCACAGAGCACTGCTAGAATCTGGTATGGTCTTGTTGCTAAGATACCTGGCTAATGCCACGGAAACGAGCCCCTCTTACTAATCTAGTACAATCCATGCATGCTTCCACATATTTTGGCAGGAGAAAGTAGGAGTCCACTGACAATGGTTTGGGATATTACTAGCCAGTGTTCCTGAATTTATACATTTTTTATCTGTTTCTGGTAAGCTTCAACAATCTTATCGAAATAAGAAATGTAACACTCTGTTAATGACATTTGGTTGCTTTATGCCATTTAAAACAAGTAAGATTACTTTTTATCCTGCTGCATAGTCAATAAAAGTTGCTTAAAAAGGTAATTATTTAAGTGCCTTTGGTTGCAAAATTGTGATGCTCCCCAAAATGATTCCCCTTAATCTTTACGATTTATATTGTTATATGCGCATAGATGACTAACTGCATTTTCTCTCTCTATGGCTTTCTTCAAGGAGAATGCAATATACCAGTTTCCCTGAGTGCAACTGAATAAGAAATCAGGGCACTAACATGAAATACTTTTATCAAAATTACTCACAAACCTATGATGCATAAAGCTGGTTTGCAGTGTTAATGTTCCAAAGATGTTTGTTTCATTCATTTAAGTAGAGAGAGAAAATTAAAAGCTGTTTCCTGCATAACAATAATATATACAATTCCAGAATGAAAAAATAGAGACTGTGAGACTTCCCTGTACAGAATGCAAATTTGCTTCCCACTTCCAGGTAATGTTTTTAAAAAAAATTTTTTTTTAAACAGTCTGCCTTTGTTAAAGCAAACTAAGCAAAGATTCCTACTGAAAAAATCAAATAAATTTTTAATGTAAGTGTGTTCCTACTCTGCACTGCAATATGATCTTTAGAGCATCAGTGACGGTAGTTCCACTGAGCTCAAGTTATAATAACAATAACTTTTGCAGATGTTCATAGCCGTCAAATATTATTCACTAAAATGTCAGAAAATGTGATAAAAAGTTAAACCAGAAAAATTATTCTAAAGTAATTGGTTCAAGTCAAGAAGGCAAGGAGAGGTCAAACATTAATCCCTATCCATAAACAGTGAGTGAACTATAGAGGAATCACAGCCATATTGATTTTTTTTGGAGGAAACGATTATGTACTGTATAGGTGGACACACAGAGTAAAGTGGATGTTTATACATGCACTAGTGGTAAAATTTATAGGTGCATATCTCAAAGGTATTTATTGATTTCAACAAAAGTTTTTCTTCAGATTTACTAGATCTTTGACTCAGATTTGCTTTCTTATCAACAAAGACTTAGCCCATCTCTGATAGTAATAAATTATAACCCGAGTGCGCTAAGTTTATGTTATTCACACTCTTTTCTGTTTTCCAGTCCATGGATTCCCAAGGTCATATTGGAGGGTTGTTTGACCAGAAGCCATGGGGACTTCATGGATTTAGAATTCCATTTGCAATGTCATGACAATAGCTCATCATGATATTGTGTCTTTTACTAGCTAAAAACAAACATTACAAATGTCAATGTATTAAAAACACCTAGAGAACATTTAGAAAAGGTTTACACATGTTTATTCTTTTATTCATATGCTTCCAATATTTTGAGCCCCTCGGGACATTGTTGCAATGAAAATTATTTCTAAATTACTGCCTAGGAACAGTATAACAAGGGTAACTGTATTATAAAACAGGAGATTGTTCATGACAAAGAAGAAATAAATCAATAACAAGTGCAAGTATCTCAGAAACTGTTACTTCAACATAAATTGTCCCTGTAAAAAGGACAGAAAAATGTTTTTACAAACCTTTTACTTTTTTTCAATTCTCACTGGAATCCCATGTCAGAAGAGAAAATGGCTGTTTGCTTAGAATAAAGTGTCTTAGCTATCTGCGTGGACCTGACAGTAATGGCAAAGGATGGTGCCGATCAATATCCATCTTCTTCATTCCTGAAGTAATAACTTTCAATAGGAAAATCTATTTACTTTTACTTACCTTTATTTTATTTCATTTTGCTTTAAAGAAGTTCATTCCAGAGGGAGGGTTTACCTTGCAAACAGCAGTTAACAAACTGATGATTTAACTAAGGACTCTGGGCTAGTCGGGATGTTACCATTTGCTGTACCTGAGTGATAATGCTAAGAAAGAACATATTTCTCTAGATTCTACATTTATTATTCAAATAACAGTCACTAGAAGCCTTTCAAGGCCCACAGCTGCTTTATATGGAAGGTATATCAGCAAGGTCAATCAGAAACAAGGGTCAACATTCACATTCTTACATGTAGGGCTTCTTGAATTTTTTACATTCTGTTTGCTGAAGACACCATATGATATTGTACTATATAATAAGTAAAACATCATTGGATGAGGATTTAAAAAGGAAACCCCAAACTCTTTCTTGGGAAGACCTGTAATAAAAACTACAGCTAAGAAAGGCCACATATTCTCTGTCCAGGTATACAATACAGAAGGAACTTTCACCCCAAGTTGTCACAACAGTTAGTATTTTAAATTGCACTTCAAAATGAAGCACTCTACATATATGATCATAAGCATGAAAATAAAGCATTTTTAATGTTTGAAATATTTTTACTTCTCTTTACCTCTTCTGTCTCCCTGCCAGTGCTGTGACTGTTTTATAATCATAATAGACTTTACTCCTATTGAGCTACAATCGGTTTAAAAGTTATGTTTTTTTTTTTGTTTCCTAAACATATTTGTTTTACAAATTATCTTTTTCAAAGAGATGAAAACTGATATTTCAAATGTCAGATGTTTAATAACAATGAAAATTCTTGTCAGTGAATCCATTGAGTGATTTTTATTTTATTAATTTTTATTTGTGAAACTGTAATTGAAAGTCATTGTATTTTAATATACATGAAAATTCATGTAACTGTCTTTATAAAACTCGAAGTAACATCATGAAAAACAAGTATTTTAATAAACATTTAGTTTTTTAAATTTTTTACATAAATTTTTTTAAATTATTCACATACATATATATATACACACACAGAGAGCAATTTCAGACTCGCTATAAATAATAGAGAACTTGTTTACACTAGAAATGTTGTTCAAAAACATTGATATTAATATCATTAATTTAAAGTTAAAATAACACGAATGAATTAAATAGCAATCTGAGACTACTAATTCTCAATGTGAGTTTTTAAGCTAATAATTGGTAATTTATTTTAAATCGAAAGGAATAAAAAAACCCATTTCTGAATTCTGGGTTCATACATAAATCTCAGAACACTCACTATGTGTATTTGTTACTAAGAAAGGAGATCACTGGTATTAAACCCCTGCTTAAATTAACTGCAAGATGGGAAATAAATTAAAGCCAGTACTCTCCTTGGAATTTGTAAGAAAACATATATTAACATAGATGTAATATAGCAAGAGAATTAATTGCAAATAAAGTAAAATATACACAATGATGAAGATAAATTACATTTCACTTCTACTATCTAAGCATTCATTAGTAAGAGGATATCAGCAAAGAAAAATGCATGTATGCTTTATTCGTTTGATATTTGCACCAGACATAAAGGATCACATTTTACATGAAGGTGATCGGCCTTTCACTTTGGCAAACTTCTCTGCATGCATTTTCATGTGTGAGCATGTGCACTAGGAAAATAATACATGAGAAAGCTTTGTATATTGTTAAAACACAAAAGACAGCTACTCTAGCTAAATAGGGCCCCCAATAAACCTAAAAAAAAGCCCCTGACAATTTTATTTTTAAAAGAATAGTTTCACTTGTTAAAAGGCACCAAGGGATTAGAAAAAATATTCAAGGCCTTAAATATTTTAGAAAGCTTGTTGTTGTTGTTGTTGTTCAGTGATAGTAATTTTTATTCATTGGTTTGTACCTGCAACATATTTTGTGGTAGAAATTCATCCACTATCTTATGTTCTATATATTGCCATTAAACTATATATACTATACTTTTCAAAAATTATTACATTTATTTTAGGAAAATCACAATATATAACAAATATTGCTCTTTATGCATATATATTATAAAGGAATCTTTTTTATAGGGTTAATTCTACTATAAGGAAGAATAGATGTGTGTACCTATGCAACAATCTTGCATGTTCTTCACATGTACCCCAAAACCTAAAATGCAGTTAAAAAAAAAATTGTAAGGCTTAAAACAAAAAAAAAAAAAGAGGAAAAGTCACAACAAAGCAAAAATGAGTCTACTTCTTGACTTCAATCGTAACAGAATGACAGATGAACTACCAGAACAACACATTTTGAGAAACAAGGGCAGGTTCTATAGCTTCCATTAGAACAGAACCTATAGGTTGTCAAATAAAGGTTGGATTCTGACAGACTTTAAAAACAAAGAAAAAGAAAATATATACAAATAGTAAGGAAGGCAAAATTTACGGCATAAGTTGAAATCTCAAATTTAGAGATAATAAAGACTGCTATTTATCCCTCAGAGAATACCCATTTTAATACACTAATTAAAATTGAGTATCTGCAAACTTAGTTTGTCAATAATTATTCAATACATGTTAATTGAATACACAAAAAAGAAAAGTTAACTTATGCTTAATAATATTTTCAGCTTTGAAGCTTTACTACGGGTATGAACAACAAAGCTGCACCTGCTCTTACCTAGGTCTTTTTTTTTTTTTTTATTGCATTTTAGGTTTGGGGGCATATGTGAAGAACATGCAAGATTGTTGCATATTACCTAGGTCTTTTAAATGAGAATATTAACTTGAAGTCTGACTATATTTTTAAAAATTATATGGGAAGGAAGACTTTTTTATAAATGGGAATTTTTCCCTCAAAATATGAATGTCCCTTCAAAAGAAGACAAACTTATTTCTTTCACCTGCTCACCTGGTTTTACAAAATGAGAATACAAAATCTTGAAAACGTTTCTAATTACATGATTTTTTTAAAGAAAATCTTGCTACCAATCTGTTAAATGCCTTGCATTTGTGAATTCTTCCTGTGAAGAACTGCAGACTACCAGATATGAACAGGGCACTAGACTGAGGCATACAAAAGAAGGCAAAATAAAGAAACTCACACAGGTTACTACTTCTACAAACATTCTATAAATGGAAATTTAGAATGATGTTCTATGTGGAGAAATCACATTTTAAAATGTTATCAGCAGGAAATTGTCATTGTATAGAAAACTTCAGATTATTATTTTCTTCTGAATGATATCAAAGAAAACACTCTATTAAAATCACCATTAAGTGGAATAGTGATTGCGAGGGCTTGGGGATAGAGGAAATGGGGAGATGTTGGTCAGGGAGTATTAATAATGTTTTTAAAATACAGCCATTGAAAATAAATATTTAGGGGCACCTAGCAAGCTATACCTATTATAAAGTCATAGAGCTCATGGAAGAAGCCCAATAAATATTTTCCTGATATATTTGTTTCTTATAGATATGTGGGTACATTTATCTATGTATATGTCTGTATATATAATAATTATACCACTAGCTAGATACATGTGCAATTCCAGACAACTACTTATACTCTGTTACTCCACTGGGTCACTGTATTGATTTCCTTCTCAATTCTTTATTTTCTAAGGTTTTAAATGAGTGAACATCTGCATGGTTTATGATCATATTTTAGATCCCAACAAAGGACATGGCCATAGTTAGGCATCTAGGTCCTAACCTTAGGATCAAAATCACACACAGTTGTAATAACTGGAACACAAGGCAACTTGGATTGCTCAGATTTCTCCATAGTTGCATTATTTTTTTTTATGTTTAACTAAACAGATATACCTCATCTCTATTTTAGAAGATTCCCAGGTTTTATACCTGAATTCCTTCAAATCTGGACCCCAAAAGAACAAAATTAGTTTACATACACATTTAAATTGGTCAATAAGTGATTATAGCTTTGGTGCTGCAAAAGTGACACAGTTACAACAATAGAGTTGCTAATCTGTGTCAAGTAATTGTACAAATGTCTCTTTTGATTTTATATGACATATCAGTAGTGGAGGCCTACATATCATAGTCATTGGTGTTCATCGAAATCATAACTTTCTGTCATTCTGTGTATTTATTTGATTTAGACATATTTCTAAAAAGTCCACGTATGTGTGTGTGCACAATGAATTTCTAAATTGTTAAGCTCACTTGTATCAATGACTTTTTTAACAAACCAATACTACCTACTTCAAAGTTATACTAAGAGACAATTTCAGAAATGTAAAACAGCCAGCAAATGATGGAGTGAATAGTACTAGAGTAGCTACATTAGTCTTCCCTTCTTACATGCAGGAGCTCCAAAAATGCTGTTGGACACAGAGCTTTATTCGAAGAGGTTTCACACATGCATTTTTAATCAGGATTATATTTCACAGAGATCTGTCACCGCTCACAAGTGCAGCTGGCCGGTCCTCCTTGAAATGTATCAGCTCTCAGTCTCAGCCCTGAACTAGCTTTTCTTTGTACAAATCTGGACGTGGTGATCCACAGGGCTGTGTTTTTCTTAAAAGGAAATAATAATCCCCTAGAATTACGTAGGACTCCTATGCACATTGTTTTTAGTTCAAACATACAGCTACTTTAACCTGAAACTGTCTTCAGAGTCACTCTCTCCACAAAGTTAACAGTCTAAACATTTGACTCTCAGGTATTTACTAAACATAGAAGATCTAGTAAGTAGTTGTTTTAAGTGCAGTCATTTACATAAATTTTTGTGTTGAATGAATTTTATGCTATTCTTCTATTCTTGATCTATTATTAACCTATTCTCTCTCCTGTAACTAAGACCACATAATAAGCAAAATATATTTTTAAAAAATGTTTACATGGATATGTTTCTTGAATGTGCTTCAAATGTTGAATATATAATGTGGCGATATTATAAAAGTATGTTTTAAACTATACATATAAAATATGCTACAGAAATTTATAAATGCAGAAGAATGACTCATGTATGTATGTATCGATATATTCTCAATGCTACCTAAATTTGCAAAATTGATATAAGCATCAACAGAAGAGATTAAAGGTTATAAGTATATGTATGTTTTGAAATTATATTTTTCACTAAAAAATATATTTTAGAATAATTGTATTTTGAACCTTTCAGGTTATAGCAACAAAATTTACTTGTAGATATTCAAATTAATACAAAAAAGAATATTTTTAAAGAGCTTAATTTTATACATAGCATGTTTAATGTCTAATGAATACTGAATCGCTCTTAAAGCACACCCAGCACACATTACATTATCTAGTAACAAATACTTGTCTCAAAATGCATTTCCAAAAGAGTGTGTGGAAGAATATTTTTCATTTACAAAAGTTTCTAAATCTGTAACGATGCAAAGCACTAGAGCCAGTTAGGATCTGTAAGTGGGAACTACTGTACAACAGCATATGTCCAAAAAAACACACCAACACCAACGGCACAGGAACACTCACATGAAGTAACTATATCTACATGTTGTCAAGCAACTGGTCATAAAAGCACTGAATAAAAGAGCATTTGAAATTCGATAGTTCTGAAAATACCACAGCTGATTTTTTATATTCTCTGACAGTTAAGAACAAAAAGACCTTCAGACAAAAATATTAGATACTCCCTGTGATATTTGACTTCCCCAAAGTTTATGCATAAGATTACCAAAGGTCTGGGACTCCCAAATAAAAGTCGATATTAAGCCACTTGATTCTTGATTCTCAATTACTTCATGTTCATAAAATTACTCTCTATCATCATCATAAACACTATACATTTTAACATCTGTAATAGCATTTTAAAACCCAGAGCTTACATCTGCAAAACTGGGATGAAGAGGGCGGCTTAGGATATTACAGTGTCCTTTTTGGAAATTTTATATTTTTCATAGTTAACATTCTCTTTAATTTTACCACAATCCAACGTTTGGGAATTACATTTCAAGATTCTATTCCATGTAATTAGCAGCAATACCAATGACTCAAGATTTTCCGGAGCTTAAAAGATAAAATTGTCTTACAGATCCAAATTGTTGTCTAGTATAAATACAAGTAAAAAGGGGGTATTAAAGCAATCATACTTTTTTTTACATCTATTGCTTTAGCATTTAGTTAACAAGAAATCCTGGCTTTTGAGTTGCTTAGCCAACAACCTTGAATAGCACATTTATATTCCCCAAATGTTTTTACGTTTCCAAAGTGAAATTTTACAGGGTATTAGTTTAAAATATTTATTTCTGTTTAGGAAAATCTCTGTCTGTAGTCTCAAAAAATCATTGTATAAACAACTTCCTCTGAGCAAATATTAATATTTAACATACAAAATATGGAATAACTGTAGAAAAATAAAATCATTTAAAACATATTAAAACACATAATTTCTCACAACTGAATAGAATGTCATTACAGAAGACTGACTGATAATCCCAAAAATGTAGTTGACAACCACTATAAACTAACAACTATATTTACAAAATAAAAGTCCAAATCTAACCTTTCTGGATCCTATTGAAATCTAAGAGATTCTAACTCCTACATGTTTACAATTGTGTTTGTTTCTGAATATATGGGATGATTTTTGAAATGAACAATAAGCATTTTCAATTTATTATACAGGCATTTTTCTGGTATCACAAAGAAAGCAGTAAGCTCAAAGCCAAAATATCTGTATTTCCATCTTCCTTTTATGACTTGATGCCCCAAATCCTTGAATCTGCATTTTCTCATTTGAAAGGTGGGAATCATTTCTGTTTTGTTCCACCTGTCTCACAAATTTGTGAGGGTGAGAGATAATTACTCTCAGCAATCAGAACACATTCTGTTTCTGGAGCATATAGGCCCCCTTTGTAACAAATTTCAATCTCAAAGGAATGAGGTCAATGTCTCTATCACGTCTCTCTATGTTTATTTAATGACAAGTGTCACCAGAAAATGTCTTACTTATTTATTCATCTTTCTATGCATCCTCTCCCTTTATTAGAATGTAAGATCCTTACTGGAAGCAACTTTGTCTTTTTCATCACTGTATATTCCCAGTTTCCAAGTCAGTGCTTGCCTCGTCAAAGATGCTTCAATAATTGTTGCTGGTCTAATTACATAAAAGCTATGTGTTCAGATAAATATGTAGAAATACAGGCCCCTGCTACCTTCCCCAGCAGGGTCTGAGGTCCATATGCTAGTAGATCTGTCAGGTGTAGGTGACACAACCATCTCATTCAGTAAAAATATCTCAAGTAAATAGAAGCCTTTATGTTTATAAGCAATTTCACATTTACAAAGAGATTTCCCATGGCCTTTCTGACCTAATACTCTCAACAGCAGGTATACAGGGTTGGTATTATTCTTTCTCTTTATGCCAGACGTAAGTGATGTCGTTGTCATATCAAAGGCCAAACTATTCATTGTAATTTTTTCATCTTTCTACCTATTTTGTTTCTGCAACTGTTCCTTTCTCTATCACGTCATGACTTCTCCCCACTCTATTGGATCATTCCACCAGCACACAAACCTTCTGTAGTATTATCTATCTAAAAACAAAAGAAAAACCTCTTTGATCCCTCATTGAGCTGCAGCTACCTCTCCCTTTCTCTGCTCCTCATTATAACAAACCTACTCTACAGGATGTCCATTCGCACTCTCTACTTCCTATCTTCCATTCCTCCATGAACCAACTTCAATCAAGCTTTCACTTCTACCACTCCACTGAAACCTCTTCATCAAAGTCACCAAGGACATCCACGTTTACCAATTCCAGCAGCATCCAGTTCTGTTTCCATCTAATGAGCCTCTTAGAGGCATTTAACAACTAATCGTGTTCACCTTTTTTGAGACATATCCTTTCTTTAGCTTTCAGGACATCACTGGACACGGACTCACCTTCTCAGCCTCCATTGCTGGATACTTTTCATTTCCCATTCGCAAACTGCTGGAGTAACCCAAGTCTCATTCTTTGACCTTTCTCCTTTTCTCTATCTCCCTACTCCCTAGTTCTCAACTGCAATCACTTGACTTTAAATACCAACTATAAACTAAGAACTTCCATATTTACATGTATGTGTGCTAGATTCATCTAGCTCAAGTAGAATGTTTACTAGGCATTTCAAACAATATGGCAAAAGCTGAATTCTTGATTTTTCCCTCAATTCTGCTCCTCCTGTTTTGTTTTGCATCACAGTAAATGACACAAGGGTTGTGCACTAGATAACAAACAAGTGAACAAAAAACAAACTTGGAAATAATCTTGGATGCCTTTTTTTTGCATAGCTTTCCTCTAACCATTAGCAAAATGTTCAGCTCAATCTTTAAATTATAACCAGAATCCAATCATGTCTCAACACATCCACCTCTATCTCCTTAGTAAAAGCGTCTATCATCCCTTGCCTGGGCTACTATTATAGCTTTCTAACTCATCTTCTGGCTTCCACTTTTGTCTCTCTGTGATCTATCCTTATTTAGAACGAAAATTGAATTATATCACTTATCTGATCAGAACTATCCAATGACTTTTCATCCCACTTAGAATAAAACCTAAAAACCCAAGATCCCACATCAACTGCCCCTAACTCCACCACTTTCCTAATGTTGCCTCCTATTAGTTTTCCAGTATTTCTTTGGGCTTCTGCTTTTCCTCAAGCCTGCCAATCACACTCTTGCTTCAGGGTCTTTACATTCATTATTCCCTCCACATGTAACACCCTTTACTGGATATTCTCATGACATGCTTTTGCTATTCACTTAGTCTTGACTGAAAGTAATTAACTTTACTTTCTGATGCTAGAATGCAAACTCTGTGCAGGTAATGATTGCTTTTTTTTCTTTTTCATTGGTATATTCCTGTTACGTAGAGCAGTGCCTAGATTATGGTCTTGATGTTAGTGGGAGGATGGGAGGAAAGAAGGAAGGAGGAAAGAAAGGAAAAAGGAAGGGAAGGAGGAAAGAAGGGAGGTAGGAAAAGAGGAAGGAATTAGAAGAGAAAGAAGAATTAAGATGATTTGGAGACTGATTATTTTATGTAATTCTAAAGATTCCTGTAATGTATCAAATGTAAATATCATTGCAGATAAATTAAATGGACTGAACTGAATGGGGTACAAACAGGAAGTGGTTTATTTTTCTCTTACCATTGTGTTAAAGATGCTCTTTTAAATCTCTTTTACTATGACTATATTTCAATTATATGCCAGTAGCTTTGCAGATGTTTCCAGCTTAAAAAAAATAGTTTTGGAAATTAAGACTCACCTGAGGTTTTCTAAAATTTTAAGTGAACTTACTTTAAAACTTTAACATCCAAATTGTTTCCCCTCCCTGAACTCAGGCTTCAGCCTGGCTCTGGTGAAAGAAGATGGCAGCTATCTGCATTGCCTTGCCTTCTCTCTTTCCCATTTCTAAGCCTGGGCAGAGGATGGAGATTTTTAGGAAAGTGGAGATAATGCTTTTCACTTAACTGGTACCATCTGTGGTTTTTACTAATACTGGCCAGCACTGTCATGTCGGGGATCCATGAGCTGGTCTTTCAAGAAGCATATTTGTCACCTTCCTTGGGAGTCTCCCACAAGAACATTTACACTGAATTTCTCAGGAATACAGAAGTGTATCTTCTGAGAGCGCAGAGAAGTGATTGCAGAATTGAAAGTCTGAAGATTAAGGAAATGGCTTGAATCCACTACTTTGGAAATAGGCCATAGACTAGTGTAAGAGGAGTAAAAGTACTCAAACTTCATTTGAGGCTATGCCTACTTAATAGGATATTATCACAACCAAAGTATATAATAAAAATGTACAAATGTGGTTTTAAATCACATTTAGAATATGTAATAATGTTTAAGTGTATATCTAAGTTTAGCAAATTACTCAGTTCACATAAATAATGTTACAAAGTAAATCCATATAGCTGAATATGTACTGGAAGCCTGTGAAAGAACAGCAAAAGTTAATGATTTAGTACAGGCACCAAAGGAGAATGTTTGTAGCAAGTTATAGGAACTGGAATTAGATCTATATTCATTCAGCAATTCTCTTATTACCTGGAATGATGTATTTCATGTTTATTCAATTCTCTGATGATACTAACTAATTGCCAGTTAAAACAAAGAAACTATTGCAAAGATATGTGCAGTGGTTATACATCATGGTAAATATTTTTAAATTTTTTAAAATTGAAATTTTAAAATGGCAAAAATGTCAATTGTCCAGGCCAGTCATTCCACATACAGAAATAGCATAAAATCAGTTACATCAAAAGAGGGCTCTGAGATTCACCCTCCCTGCTAGAGTTGGTGCTCAGATATTTGCTGAGTGCACTAATAACTGCATGTTAAAGGGAAAAGAAAAATATATTAATAATGTTACATCTTATGTCAGCGTGTGGGGAAAAGTGTGAAATTCTTTTAGTGGTTTCCCACTTATTAAAGAAGAAAGTTTAAACTCTATTTTTTCCCTTTATGAGCTTCCACAACATGCCAACCTTCTCAGGCGTTTCTTAACTCTTGACCACAAGAACCTATTTGCTCCAGCTGAATAACTAGTTTGTCACTCTCTTCCAAATTTGCCCTGTGCTTTTCTACTCCACTATTACCCCTCTCAGGAAGCACCCTCTTTCTAAATCTCCCGATTAAAACTTCTGGGAGAAGTTTTAATCATCCTTCAGGATTAAGCTTTAAAATATTTGGTTTCTCTATGTACTGCCCACCTCAGCTGAATGTGCTATCACCCTTTTAAAAAATGCATTAAAAAACGTATATTCTTTCTACAACATTTTTTGCTGTGAGCCTTTGCTGTCCTTTATCACAACGTTTTGTAAATCTCTCTTTCCAATCAGAAATTCTGCCCTAGAGATGAAATGTTATCATATATTCAATTAGATTTTCCACAAGATCCATCGGACCACAGAGAGTGCATGTGTGTGCAGGATCGTGTGTGTGCAGATATGTGTGTCTGTATTTCTACTCATTTATGGAATAAAATTGATTATGCTCCTATCTGATCTTTATGCTAGTTACTATTGGAGGCTATGGGGCTCTGGAGATAAATCAATAAAGCAACTGACAGAAGCCTTAGCCTTAGGTAGTTGATACTTTAGTGAGGAATTTAGACAAACAGGTAATAAAGGTACAGTGAAAAAGCTTCATGTAAGGAATTTTGAGGGAGTAAATAGGAGGAACAACTTTCCCAGACTTGACAAAACAGAGAAACGGATATTGAAGGCAAGATTTAGAGAACAGGTTAGAGCCATCAAAGTGAAGAGGAAAGAGTTCTAGAGAGACAGAAGTGCTTATGTGATGGCCCAGATGAAAAGAAAGTGTCTGTGCCACTTAAACAACTGACTATGTGTCCTGTGGCCAGAATCAGAAGTAAAATGGCACATGGGGGAAAGCCAAGCCTGACACTGAAGTAAGTATTTCAGGGCAGATGAAATGTTTAATAATATCACATGCTGCCAAGATAACAAATAATATAACGACTGAGACGTGTCTATCAGATTTATCATGAAGAAACCTTTGGTGACTGGCAAAACAGTGTCAATGGGATGGATGCCTGGAAATCAAATTATAGTGGAGCAGAAAAATGTGAAGAATGAGGAAGTGAGACAAGAGAGTAGATAATGCTTGTGTTATATTGTACCATTAAGGGGAAGACAGACAGAGGAGGGGTGGGGGAGGAATTTGGTTTTAGAAACGATGAGGAAGATTTGAGCATGGTAAAAATTGGAGGAAAAGGGGACAATGAGAAGAAGAACTTGATAATCCAGGATATGGGGGTGATCAATAAATCAAAGTCACTTAGAGTGTGGGAAGCAACGAGATCCAGGACACTGGTGTCGTGAAGGGAGCAGGCAGTGTCACTTCTTCCATTTTAAGGAGAGGAGCTGAGAAAAGAATGAGTGTAGATGCACATGAACATCTAGCTTGGCTGGCAAGAAGAGGAACTAATATATTGTGTATAGTATTACCACTTTAATATCTTCACTCTCTTTCCTCAGAGAAAGTACAATGGTTTCTTCCCAAAGCCAACATGGGATAGACCCTGACCATTCTGATGACTCCCCATGTGAGCTAAAAGACACTCATAAGGAAAGATCCAAAATACATCGAGTTGGAGACCAGGGCAAAGTAACTGTACTTGAAAGGCTGCCCTGCTAACCCCATCCTCCCTTCACCCCAGAGAGGCCTCAAATGTCATTTATTATGAAGCTCAAGCCAGCTTAGCCAACTGCAGGCCAATCTAGGACAATCTTGCTATTCAAGATTTTTTACCCAGGGATTAACTGGAGTCTAAGTGTCTGTGCTAATGATCCAGTACACTTTTGTGGTCAAAGGGAAAGTTTGGGAAAGCAGTATCAGGCCCTTTCCAGAGGTATTGTCCAGTTTAGCGTTCCTCACTTTAACATGCACAAGTCACCCAGGGAATTTGTTAAAATGAATTTTTCTTGTCCCTACAACCAGACATACTGATTCAAGAAAATCTATGGGAGGGCTTGGGAACGTAGACTATTTACAGTGACCCCGGAGTGATTCAGGTGCTGATGGTTCACTCCAAAGCACAATCCAGTAGTAAGGAACAGAAAAAAGTAGGAAGAAAGCAGGGCAACTCATCCCACTCTGAGCTTACCTCTCTAGGTCCTAGGCTAAGTTCTAATTCTTTGCAAAACCAAGACAGGAGAAAGAAAACAAAAATAAAAGACACTGCAGACCGTAGTTGCTGGGCCAATAGCAATCATAGAAGTTTAAGGAAAAATGGAAACTAATCTACAAAATGATGTTCTTCTTAATACATGGTTCTTTGTTCTCCTCATCAGACACTGGCAGCCCTCACCAACTAAACTGGTTCCATATGTTATATGTTCATGAGAAAGGAGCCAATAATAAACCACCAAACTGCTTTCTCACTGGTTCCAAGACTGAGAAGCCTGAGCATGTAGATGATGGGAATGCTACTGTGTGGTGGGACAAGCAGGCTGGGACAAGCAGGGGCTCTGGCTTTGCACCTGATTATATATCTTCCCAACTCCGCTTGGAATTTGCTCTTCCATTTTCTCATTTATAAATCTTTTTTCCATTCAACTCTTCTTTGCCTATAAATGTGCTCAAATATACTCATTCCTAAAAAACCAGAACAACATTTTTCTCTGCTCTGTTCCCTAAGCTCTCACCCTATCTTTTGCCAAGAAGCTGGTTGACAATATGGTGTGAGGTAGCTGTCTTTGTTACTTTGCTTCTCATTTTCTCTGTAATCTAGCATTTCTCAAAATGGGGTTTGCCTCACACTATTTTGAGATGCCTGTTAAACATGAAGATGCCTGCACCTCACTTCGGACCTACCAAATCAGATTTTCTTTTTCTGATTTGACAAGCCTCTTAGGTTACTTACAGAAACTTAAGCTTGAGAACAATTGCCACGAGCCATTATATTCTGGATTCCACTCCCTATAACTCTAAAGAAACTGCTCTCTCTGGGGTCATTAATGACCTTTCAACCACCAAATCCCTTAACTGCATCTCATTCCTAGATTGGACCGACACATCTCTACTTTTTTATCTTCTAAGATATATTCCCTTTGAAAACAAGTTTCTGGGACAGATTTTTTCCTCCAACTTTTGGGGCCATTCTCCTGATGTTTCCTTTCCTGGCTCTCATGGATCTGCTCTTCCTTTTTAAACTCCTACTGAGTGATGCCCTTTGCTCTAAAATTCGCATCGGCCCCCACGGCACTGCTATCCCAGTGGTTCAAAAGGAACGCACACTCACACACACACGTTTATATTAACCTATGTTAATCTTTTGCCTGCTCCACTACTCTAAGAGGACCAGAACTATAACAATCATAACAATCAAACTGAGCACTCGATGTTGTCTCAGGAAGCAACCCTCTGCTAAATTCTCCTATGAAAAGGCCGCATGGCTACCTGATGCACACAAATGAATTCTAAGTGACTGAATAGCAGGTTTTCCCTAGAAGTGGAAGAGGTATTTTCTATAAACCATAAATTATAAGAATTAATTATTTCATGTTTAACCTACTAAAATAATACAGAAATATTATTTTCTCTTGTGTCTAATAAGAACAAATAGCTAGAAAAGCAGCATCTAGAATCAAGTCTATGACTGCTTTAAGTCAACAAGCAAGTAGCGATGAGTATATTTACAGCTATGAATGCCACAGACATATTCTATTTCTGCAGAAGCATGAGACTTATCTTTTCCAGCAAAATAGTCTATGTAAGGAAGAAAATACTTCTGTTCTGTTCCTAAATCTCACTGATTTTATTCTCATCTTCATTTCACTGCCATCAACATCAACCTCATCAGCTCATCAAAAAAACACTATTAATTCCTGAGCTTGGGACTGTGCTATGCAGCATACAAAGTGCACTGAGCTTCCAGATTAAACAAGTAATTATACAAATTTCATTTAGTGCACATTTACCAGCATAAAATCTGCTTGAGGGGAAAATAGCCAAGTAAGCCAAAGTTATACATTTCTAAACACAAATACACCACCTGAGTTAAAAAGAAGAGGCTTAATAAAAATAAACAGAGCCTTAAAAGAGAGATTTAAAGCCTAAATGCAGCTTAGGACAAGTTGTGACTTTTCTATATCACATAGGCATTACATCAAAAAGGAGTGCACTCTACCAAATGGACTAGAAGAGATTCTCATTGCATTTGCATGGAAATAATCCTCTTTCCCTAAGAAATATGTTTCCAGTGAGAAAGTTAGCATCATTTCCACAAGCATAAAAGTCCTAAACATTTTCTGTTATGTTCCCTTTGCTGTATTTAATTTCATTTTTTTTAGGAAGGGTCTGAAGAATATTGGTTAAAAACAGCGAGATGAAGAAAATGTAGTAAAACCCTGAAATGCCTGATCTTTACCCTTGAGTAAATAAAAATAAATCAAAATAAAGATTGTCAAAAATAAGGACTTTGAAAAGCAAAAACATGTCAAAAATAGATTCTGAAAAACAAAATAATAAAAATGAAGAATAATAATAAAATCTCACAGATCAGTGCACTTCAGCATCCACCTTGATGCAATTATCCCTTGGGTAACATCCCACTATGACCACATGTAGGGAAGTATTTATAGACAAGAAGGTGGACAACTTTATCAAATGTTCTCTTTGAGAAATACATGCAGAATGTTCAAGCGAAGCAAGATCCTAGCGAACATCTAGTCTAGTGGCTCAGAGCATTTTTCTACCTAAGATATCCAGCCTCCTATCACTGTCACCACCAAATTCCTATATTGCCCTCCACAGCAAGACAGACTTGATTAGCAAAATGTTACACATAAAGATTAGCAAAAAATAACACATAATGTACACAATTTCTTTTTTCTTTTCTTTTTTTTTCTTTTTTTGAGACACAGTTTTGCTCTTGTTGCCCAGGCTGGAGTGCAATGGCACGATCTTGGCTCACTGCAACCTCTACCTCCCGGGTTCAAGTGATTCTCTTGCCTCCGCCTCCCAGCTAGCTGAGATTACAGGCATGCATCACCATGCCTTGCTAATTTTGTATTTTTAGTAGATACCGTGTTTCACCTTTTGGTCAGGCTGGTCTCGAACTCCTGACTTCAGGTGACCTGCCTGCCTCGGTCTCCCAAAGTGCTGGGATTACAGACATGAGCCACCACACCAAATTTCAACATTTACCTTTTTATTCCCCTGTACAAGTTTATGATAAATAAATGTACAATTTTTGTGATGCTTTTGAAATCCTGAATATATACCCTGTGTAGTAACAACTCTGCCCTTGCATGTACTATAAATATCAGCATTTCAGGTTCTTACTGGAGAATATAACTAGTAATTGCATCATCAGTTTTCAGAAGGCTGGAATTCCGTTGTTTTTCAGTGCCTGCCAAAATGCTGATTTTGTGTGTGTGTGTGTGTGTGTGTGTGCTTGAGCATTACTTTTTATATTTAAAAATTGCCTCAAATCAGAATAATTTTTGCTTAAGATATACCTAAAGAATAAAAGCTCCTTAAAGTCTAACAAAGCTACACTCGTTTTAAAAGTATGCCAACCACTTTCCTATAGGTCTGAGACCATTCCAAGAGTTTCATTGTCATTTTAATTATTTTTTCTTAACTTAGTAGTAAATTTGAACATGTTTTCTATTTTTATCAGTCATTTGTGTTTTCTCCAGAAACAGTCTGGGCACCTATGAACTTCCCAAAGTTCCTGACGGAGTCATTGCAGAATTGGAGGAAGGGAGGAAAATGTTTCAGGAGAATAATAGGAAGGGGAAATTAAAGGATTTAAGCAGAGGACAAAGTGAGTGGGTCATTAGCAGGCCTAATTTCCTGCCCGTTCCCTGATCTAGATTCCTTTCTCTCTCTTTGCCTTTATTTCTTCGAAGGCCAATTCTTTCTCTTAGGCCTTCCTTTGCCTCTTTTCCCTAGGATAATATATTTTATCCAGAACATTTTCCTCTAGCTCAGTGGGCTCTCAGACCTGGCATTTGCTCTGTCTCTCTCAGCTGGAGCAGCATCTAAAGAAAAAGTGTAATAAAAATGATAATCATCTCTTCCTTAAAAAAGAAAAGGGAACAAAAGCATTGGAATTTCATACTGACACACTAGTACTGTCATTCTGCTCCAATACTGCAACCACTAAATATAAAATTGAATTCTCCCATGTTCAGTTCTAATTGTGAGCCATTACTAGAGCAATACAATGCAAACCCATTTTTTCACTCATTCTTATAGTTCTAATATCTAAATTCTTTCCTTGCATTGAGCCAGACCATCTAAAATATGAGCGTTCCTCAGATTCTGTACTTTGTATTAATTGCTGTACCAGAAGTATCTTTCCACGTTCTGCCCTAGATTTTCATTGAGGGCTAAAAATCTTCATTAGAAATAGTTACTTAAATAATGACATTTATGAATATATCCATAAGTGGTAACTAAAAAAGCTTATGTAGGAATAATGCTCTCCAGTCTTACAAGAATAATTACCTCCAAGAAGGAAGGCAAGAGAAGGTGAAGGGAGAAAATATATAGCTGTGTTTATATTTTATTTCTAAATTAAAGGAGAGAGTTGAAACATATTTGGAATAGTGTTAAAAAATACTTAAAATAATATTAAAAATATGTTACATCTGAAAACTGAATTATATTTTCTATGATACTGTTTTTGTATATTTTGAATTTAAAATCCAAAACCTGAACATATAAAACCATCACATAAGGCTCACAAATTTGAGTGAAAGTATTGTAAATATTGTCTGTTACAGCAGCATTACTCAAAATTTAATGTGCATACAAATCACCTGGGGGTATTGTTAAAATGTGGATTTGACTTCAATAGGTTTGGGTGAAGCCTGAGTTTCCATATGTCTAACCAGTTCCCAAATGAAATTGGTCCAAGAACCATAATTTGAGTAGCAAGTCTTCAAAGTACATCACAGTGTCACTTTGCGATTAATTCATCAAATAAACCTCTCAAAAGGCACAGTTCCAGGAAAAGTTATGCTTATTCTTATTAATTGGTTGATTTTTCACCTTGTAGGTTCTATAAATTTTGTTTCCCCCTTTGCCTTGGCCACTAGGAAGCTCAAAGGCAAATCATTTTTCTATCCTAGGAACTATACAAGACTACATGGCACACATTTTTATGAATTCACTTACTCTCAGTTTTTATCCATATTTTCCTTTTGTTATAATTTTAATAGCTATACATTTTATTTTATTAATATATATCTCTTTTTATAATATAACTGCTTCAAGTCCTCTTAGCAATGAGGTTGGGCATATTCAAACTAATTCATAACAATGAGGTCACTGTTTCAAAGGAGTTCACAGTCTTGTAGGGAAGAGCAACTTACATAATTAATATGTCCTACATAGCTCTATATGGGATCTACAAGACAGAGTATCTAATTTTGAATGAGAGTACCTGGAATATTGCTGTTACTAGTATCATTATTAACATTAATATTCACAGGCATAATAATGATAGCAACCACTGACTACCATGTCCCTGGCACTGGACAGGATATTTCATCTCATTTTATCTCATTTACTCTTTTATCATTTACTGCATATAATTCCACCTATTAAATCTGTGAAATTTATACCATCATCACATTGTCAAGGCTCATCAAGATTACTTACAAAGCTATATCAGGGTACAGCCAGGTTTAAAGCCCATGTATGGGTATCACCAAAGCCCATTTTCTCATTGTTAAACACAATGCCTCCAGAAGCTTCACAGAGGGGAAAATGCTTAGTCTGAGACTTAGATGTTGAGAAGAAAAGTTCAAAGCTTTCAAAGAGTCTAAGTAGGCTGGAGAAGGAGGAGGAAGTTATTCCAGTTGAAGGGAATATCATCTGCAAACACAGAGAAATGTTAAAATACAGAATGTGCTTAGAGATTTGTAAGAGGTTCAGAATAGTAGCAATATAAACCCAGTATGAGAAAGAAAGGCAGATGAGGCAGGGGTCAGACCCCAAAGATACCTGGGCATCTTGTGGATGAAGCAGATGTTTATTCTGTGGGCAGTGAACAACTTTAAGAAGTCATCAGGCAAGAAAGTGAGAAGGTTAGATTTTGGCTTTTAAAATATTCCTTTAATGGCTGCATGGAGAATACATATATATATATATATATATATATATATATATATATATGTGTGTATATATATATATATATATTTTAATCAAAATAATGAAAATGAGAAAAAAAATCTCCTCAAATTCAGGACTTGAACAGGTCAGATGAAAATCCTGCAATTTTACTTAATTATTCTTAATTAAAAGAACATTAAATATGTCACTTGCATACAAAAAGGAGCATGTGTATTTTTTAGAACTAAAAGAAAACTGATTAAACAGCAACCTAGAGTATTCAACAATGGTAAGAAAATGTCAATACAGAATTTCAGTT
The DNA here is from genome assembly GCF_009761245.1 of Sapajus apella. Lineage (NCBI taxonomy): Eukaryota > Metazoa > Chordata > Mammalia > Primates > Cebidae > Sapajus > Sapajus apella. The sequence continues at coordinate 1,607,356 of NW_022437027.1, forward strand.
TGAAGTTATTTAAATAATAAAGTTATATGTTCATTTAAAAAAAAAGAAAGCAAAGCACGAGGATCGAGGTGCGGAGATGACTTTGAAGGCCCTTGCCACAAGTTCGATGATGAGCGTCCAAACTGAAGGAAGGGCCAACAGCTTTGGAGATTGGGTTTTATTGGAAAGGTTTCAGAAGTAGATTCTTTTAAGACTTGATGTCATTTAAATATGCAGAAGGGGCCAGGCATGATGGCTCACATCTGTAATCCCAACACTTTGGGAGGCCACAGCAGGCAGATCACTCGAAGCCAGGAGTTCAAGATCAGCTTGGCCAACACGGTAAAACCCCATCTCTCCTGAAAATACAAAACTTAGCTGGGCATGGTGGTACGAGCCTATAGTCCCAGCTACTTGAGAGGCTGAGGCAGGAGAATCACTTGAATCCAGGAGGTGGAGGTTGCAGTGAGCCAAGATCATGTCACTGCACTCCAGCCTGGGCAACAGAGCAAGATGCTGTCTAAAAAATAAATAAATATGCAGAATGAACAAGAAGGAAAGGTTGAAATTTAACCAACACCCATATTCCTGGCTTGATAAACTGAGTGGACAGCAATAAGAGACTGAGTGGGATAGGTCAGGAGAGAAGAAGATGACAGCTGTATTTTAAGTGCTTTAGGATATATGTATAGAGTGTTGGAGCCAGGAGAGATAGAAGAAGCATCAATTGTGTGTTTGTGGTTAACAGAAACTACAGGAACGAAAGGTAACACTCAGTAGTAAAGCATATAAAATGAAAAAGAGCCATAAAATGCCAATATTTAAGATGCAGGCTAAAAACTAAAGACTAGAAAAGTGTGCTGAAAAGAAGAGCAGGTTTAGGGAGAAGATCTGAAGAAATCATATCACAGAAACCAAATGTGGATAGAGTTTGAAGGAGGGAAAACTCAGCAGTGTTCAAAGTCTTGTGAGACTATGTATGATAAATATTGAAAACTTTTCACTGATTCTAAAATTACAATGCTCTTTAACCTTAAACAAAGGCAGATTCAGTAGAGCAATAGAGAGACTGCAGTGGGTACAGATAAAAACGTGGAAATAGCAAGGGCACACTCCACTTTCAATAATCTTGGCTGACAAAGGGAGAATTTGGAGTGGCCCCAGCAGCCTTTCTGGTACAGGAGCAAAGAATCTAGATCTCTTTACTAAAAATCCAGGATTGCTGATCCACAAGGTACCTATAATAAGAGAGTAAGGCAGAGGAGAGGAAGCAGAGGTAACAATATTGCTAAAGTGCTGTTCTTATGGTCTAAGGCAAGTAAGGTAAAGAGTAAACCCAGAGAAGTATTGATAGACATGGTGAAAAGTGAAGAGTTAGAGGAAGACAGTAGTTATTTCATGGAGTCAGAAAACAAGCCAAATAGAAGAAAGAGTCTAAGAGATAAAAGGTCATGTCATTATTCTAAAAAAGCAGAGAACATGTGATGATTTGACAGTCAGAAGATGTTCAGGAATCACAAAATCAAAGGTGAGACCACGGAACTGGGTTGATTTTGTGAAGTTGGATTGGAGGTGTTGGAGTCCATGAGATGGAGGAGCTGAGAAGCTGGGGCTCTCGTGGGCTTTCACATAGACACTGTTATCCCTCTAGATCACGGCAGATGTTAAAGTACAGAGAAAGGCTGAGTTACTTGCCAAAGTTTTTGTGTGGGGGTATGAAATGTGTGGAAGATTCAAACAAGGTAAAATAGAGGGTTGATCAATAACCATGAGTTTACATGGGGTAGAAGTGAGATTGCCTGCCAGGAAGCCGCAGAAAGAGGCTAGAAGAATGCCAACTTCATTCTCAGCAAACTGACACAAGAACAGAAAATCAAACACCGCATGTTCTCACTCATAGGCGGGTGTTGAACAATGAGAACACTTGGACACAAAGAGGGGAGCATCACACACTGGAGTCCATTGGGGGTGGCTATGGGACGGATAGTGGGAAGGAGGGTGGGGGAGGGATAACGTGGGGAGAAATGTCAGGTATAGGTGATGGGAGGATGGTGGCAACAAGCCACCTTGCCATGAATGCACCTATGCAACAATCTTGCATGATCTGCACGTGTACCCCAGAATCTAAAGTACAATAAAAAAAATACCAACTTCTTGCAGGACCATATTAGATGGCTCATGGAAGAACAACCATCCTGTATTCTTTACTATTATGAAATTATATGCTGGAGCTTGGGATAAAGACAGGAGGTTCTGTGAAGTGACTGAGAAATATGCTTGTTACTAAGGCACTATTTCTCACCTTTAAAACCATTCTCTCTGCTGTGTTTTGTGATTCTAGGGTGGGACTCTGAAAACTCTTAGTATTTATTTCTGCTTTAACAGCTGCTCCCTGTTATGCTCTGACATTAGGGGGCACCAGAGGGAGACTGAAAGACAGGAGAAGATGCTGGGTCTCTCCTGTTTCTTTAGGTTGACCTCAGCAAAGCTGCTTTAACCTGGTAGCGGCTGTTTATTCCAGTTGTAGCAAGTGAAGCCCATTTGTGGTTCTCGTAATTCCAGTCCAGCCTCGTGGTTCCGCCTCAGAAACATCACTCTAGTCAGCCAGGGCCCCCTCCCTTGGTGTCTGATTCCACCTCTGGAGGGCTGCTGCTCTCAGCCTCTGAATTTTAATAATCTCAACTTCTTGATACTGTATAATTCATTTGATTACAAGTTTACATAATTTAATGTTTAGTAATTTTTAATAAACATGAAAATCTAACAGTTGACTTAAAATTTTTTGAAAATTTAAATATTTTAAGCAAACAAAAAAATGCATAGAATATGATGAGCTTCAAGAATTCTTAACATATTCCTATGTTTTCATTTTTAAAAGAGGAAATATTATAAGTAGAGTTGAATCCCCTTTGAACTCGCCCCAGGTCACATTTCTCTCTTTTCCTCCATCTACAGACTTGACCAATATCCTGAAATTGGCATGTATATTTCACATATATATGTTTTACTATGTATATATTTATCTAAAAACAGTATACAGTATGTTTTTGTTTCTTAAATTTTATAAAATGATATCATTCTCTGCATGATTATGCGACTTACATTTTCACCTATTATTGGGTTTTCTAGATTTATACTTGCTGATACATATGCCTCTAATTAATTTAGTATCTTTGTGTATTACCTTGTATATAACAGCCAGAATAGAGTATTTCTTTTACCCACTGATTACCATCTTCAGTTTCTAACCTTTACTGGAATATGTTTTAGAGTATGTGCCCTCTACACTTTACTAGGATGCTAAAATATTCTCTAAGTTTATTGCACCAAATTATATTCACACAAGCAATGTGTGAAACTTTCCACTGATCCACATCCTTAGCAACACTTAATGTATTCCACACTTTCAATTTCTCTCAATCCGATAGATGTAAAATATTTTATCATTGCTTAATCTAAATTTCTAAGCATGTTTTGATCTGTTTATTTGCTATATTAGTTTGCCTCTTCTGTGAAGTCCCTGTTCATATCCTTTACCTATTTTTTATTGGTTCATATATCCTTTTCTCCTCAATCTGTAGAAATCATATATTTGTTATATATTAATTCACTTAGATGCATCCAAATATCTGGGAGAGTTTTATCTTTTCCTACTTTTATAGAACTTTTTGATATACAAAGATTTTTATTATTTTGATAAATCAAATATCTCAGCGTTTTTCTTCATGATATGTGATTTTTTGGTCTTAAGAAATGCTCTTCTAAGGACCAAGTGCAGGGCCAGGGAAGCCAAGACATGGGGACCACTTGAGGCCAGGAGTTTGAGACCAGTCTGGGCAACATAGCAAGACACTCTCTCTCTAAAAATAAAAATAATAAATAAAAAAAATAATAATTAGCTGGGTATAGTAGCATTTTGAGGTCACAGTGAGGTATGCTCACATCACTGTCCTCTAGCCTGGGTGACAGAGCAAGACCCTATCTCAAAAGAAAGAAATGCTCTTCGGCACTCATATTCTGATATTATATTTTCTCTTATATTTCCTCTGAAAATTTTAAAGTTTTGATTTTCACACCAAGATATTTTATTTATCCAGGATTATATGTGGATTTTTCCCAGGTGTCTAAACTACTGTCCTATCATTTGTTAAGTAGATTCCCGACATACCCATGATCTGTTCTAGTGTTCATTTATGAAGAATTCTTTGTCAGGAGTTTCCATTCTGGTCTATTTGTCTACCTCTATTTCAGTAACACTTAACCTTGATTACTATAACCTAAAGTCACTAATCCTTCCTTATTCTTCATCTTCAGAAAGTTGTTTTGGTTATTCTTTGTCATTTTTCCTCCATAAAAATGTTAGAATTAGCTTACAATCTTCCCATAAACCCCTATTGGAATTTTCAATGAAACAGAATTTTTAATGTTCTTTAACAGACATTTTCCAAACTCATCCTCCCAAACAAGCCCATAAGGTTATTGAGTTACTATTCTATTGCTATTCTATGAGTGAAAGAGAGAATAGATGATAGATATAGATATAGATGTAAAATGTTTACTAACTTACCTAATTTCATAGGGCAGGGCTGAAATAAGAACACAGATTTCTAAATGGTGCTGATTTTTATGTGTTTGGCTTATCTGTTTATTTTTAAGATTGTGACTAGTCCTTTTTTTTTTTTTTATCAACAGCCTTTTACACTTTTGGTATAGTAATCTACACACAAGATTTGCTAAATGATTTCATGATTTAACCATAAAGAGGAAGAGAAAAACAAGAAGGATATGGTGAGTAGTGAAAAAAAGGAAAACCTCCATTATTTTATTTACCTGAACATGTAGTTTTTTTCCAAGTCACAGTTTCTCTGACCCTCAATTTGCCAGTCTTTTATTTACATAAAATGAGTCTTTATTATAGATCAGAGCAATGATGAAACTGGCTTCTTTGTTCTTGCCCTGTGTTTTTAGTTAACTTGTGTGGGGCTCTGTGATAACAACATAAAATTCTCTAAATTGACTCTGCTACTGTTTTTGGAAGACATGCTTAGAAATATTTGAAGAATTTCCTTTTTAGAAACAGTTCAATAGAATGAATTTTTATAAATGAATATCCAATCATGAATGGTAGAAGATGACCAAGAAAGGAGAGATTCTAAAAACACATGTTATTTTAAGTATTTTGGTCAGTAGAAATATTTTCTAACCACAGTCTGAAGTTTTCAATGTGTATTTTACAAAGATTTCTTATAAACTATGCTTAGATTTTACTTTGCTTTAATTTTATTTTTTCTATCTTTATCTAAAATCCATCCTGAGCCAAAAATGTTTTTAAAAAATTTTGGAATAAATATATATTAAATTGTAAGGTCATTAACCAAATGATCAACTCTAAAATGTAAAAAAAAAAAAAAAAAAAAAAAAAAATTTAAAAATTCCACTGACTTAACCCACTTAAAAACTTTAATAGTATATAATATAAAATCTTATAGTATTAAAAGGTATTCATTAATTTGACTTTTTAAAATTATATTTTGTTTACTTTCATCTGTGAATCAGTACTGCTCTTTAAAATTGTATGATCTTTTGTTGAAACAGAAAACAAACCTGCAAAGATATTATTGTTATTGCTGATAGATAAATAGTTTGCAATTTGAAAGGTAGGTAGGAAGTATTATGGTGTAAATGCATGTCAACCAGAAAGACAAATGACTGAAGTATTACCTGTTCTCACCACCACCACCTCCCTGAAACAAAACCCTGGCTTCACTATATGGGAACACTTCCAAGAGGCAATATTCATTCTACTAAACATCTCCCACAGTATATAGCTATTGGTACCTCAGGACAGCCTGAAAAAAGAGAAAGGGAAACAGGAAAAGGGGCAGACAGCTGGATTAGACTGTGCTGTATATATTAGTGATGGGTAGACTTCAAAAGACTTAGAGGTTCGTTTTGGACAGGTGCCCAGAGATTCTCAGGCTTACCCCAAAACCTTCCATAACTTCTGATTTTAAAATTGAGCTAGAATTATTTTGAGACCAGACTTTTGGCCTTCAGTCATATTCCATACCCATAGTCCTTACAATAAATGTAGGCTAAGAAATTCAAAACTTTCTGAATCCTGAAAAATGAGATATCTATTTTAAATACTTACCTAACAAAATAGTATGCTTTAAATTAAAAAAAAAAAAAAAAAAAAGATTGTCAATAGTTTTTCCAGAGAGATAGAAATGTCTTAAAAACATTTACCTGTTAAGTCCAGTTTTAAACAATGTTAAAAACAAAGCTTTTGAACATGTTTTGGGAGACCCGTGAAACCTTCATTTGCATTCCAATTCACCTATGAATGTCAGTAACTTTACGTCTCTGATTAATGTGTATCCTCATCCACAAACTCCCAGTAAGAGGTAGCCTGAGAGACAGGCTCTCAGGGTGATACATCATTGATAGAGGTCTCGCATATGAATGACAGCCTGTCTGGAGAGTTGACAAGGAAATTGTCTGTTACTCCAGTTGCAGGGCTTCCTTTTAACTGAGCACAGTGAGGATTATTTTTTAAATAATATGATTACTCTTTAGTCTAATTATCATATGTCTAATTAAATGTGTCTCTTAAATGGCTCATGTAAGATTTATTATTACTAACAAAGACATTGAAAATTATTATTTGATGCAAAGAACAGATTTCTGATATTAGCTTTGAACCAAAATAAACTACTTCTGTATTTGTTAGTATGATTCTGAGGAAGGCATGGTTTTCAACTTCTCTAGAAAAGAATACATAGGATGTGGACTGAATAAGTAGTATGCAATAGACACAAACTAGTTTTTAGTCCATTCACCACAAGAATCTCCTTGAACAGAACATATACAGTGATCTCAGGGAAGGACTGTTTTTATTACTTGATTTATGAATACATCCCTTCCTATATTCCACACTCAGCAACAGGTGCTCCAATACCCAGTCTTCATGGTATTGCATTAGACTTTCCATTATGTATGAATAACAATGACTCTCCAGGAGAATTAGAGATGTTAGCAAGGAGAGTTGCATTTGGGACAAATAAATTTACAATTTATTATATGCATAATTTTACATCCAAAGGCTTTTAAACAATAATGGCTAGAGAACAACTAGTGATATTTATAGTTTGAAGTGCCTCAACCTCTGAAAAGCTATCACCATAACAATATTTTGATGTCAGTCCACATTTTATTTGAAAATGTACAGTTTCTGCCAAAATAGCAATAGCTTATTTAGATATGCATGCTCTACTATAATAAAAGTGTAAAAATTAGTAACAGTTGTTCCATGTCAATTGCAAGCTGAAAGCAGATCCTCAACAGATATGAAATCTGGAATAAGACCTACATCTCTTTACAGTTCTTTTCTAGGATTTTTCTAAAGCAGACCTCATTTGATATTTCAAACCATTTCTAACTAAGACAGCACTTGTAATTTGAACTATTTTGTATCATTTTCCCCATTCTTTTTCAAGCTTCTCCAATCACTCTTCACTCACTTACTTGATTTTTAAATTTTCTTAAAATTACAATAAACACTCTAAAAAGAAGACCAAAATCAATAACATCTACCAATTCTAATTATTTGTGATGTATACCAAATAAGAAACAGGAATAACAAGCAGAAATTTCATTAAGTTAACAGAGTTTTTTCCTTCTCCAAACATTTCCCCAAATCCTTTCATATATATAATAGTAATCAAGTAAACAAATCTGAGCGTCACGGCGTATCTTCTCTAGCTTTGGAGCCTATGACTGATTGAGAATTAATGTAAAACAAACACTATAGATTGTTCTCCAAACTATTAAGAAAATTAATACTGTACATTCAAGATATTCATTCATTTCTAGAACACCTACTATGTTCAGTGTTTACCTTAGCAGTCTATTATGAGAAAATGTAAATTCAGCTATTCATGCACATTCACATTACAAAGAAAAGCAAAATGGTCATATTTTTAAGTATTATAGTATACCATTCTTATATTATGGGGTAAGCAGTGTTTTGGGTAATAGATCAGTAATCCCCACACCTTTAAAAATTATTTCAGAGCAGCATTAACACATGTCCGCTCAAATACATTAATGTTTCCATCTCCACTGACTCATTTGGCCCAAACAAGCTCATGTGCTCTATCAAACAGATAAACGAAAAAGGGATTTGAACAGGCATTTGATAAATTATATATATATAAATAACAATTAGAACCTCATACTTCTACCCCAAAGAACCTTAAAACAAAGAATGTCATAGCATCTATTTGCTTTTATTTGAAGGACACATAATATACGTCATAATATACGTACACTATACTTAACAGTGTTTATCTCTGAACATTTTTCCTAAAGACCGTCATAACTGAAATAATCAGCAGGAAAGCATCAGAATTCACAACGCTTCCATCGCATTTAACTTATTGAACAACTTTCAAGAATCACATACACAATGTACTTATTAAAAAACATAACCGTATAAACTGCTTTGGAAATTGTGTATTGACAAGTTTATAATTTCCTACTTCTATATATTTAAATTAAGACTTCAATAAATACACCAGTAAATGCATTTATTGTTAAAAAGAAATTTCTTTAAAAATTCAAATCTTAACTTATTAAAAAATATAATAAGACTTTTTTGTTCTTTAGTATGCAAGAATTAGATTGCTTGACCTCTCTTTTAATGACTTAATTAGCTGCACTAAAGCCCAGCTGGGCCTCTGCTGACAACATAGCTAGATATTTCAATCAAGCAGTGTTATGGAGAATAAGTAATAAATGCTACCTTGTCGCCATACAGTCCCAAACCATAGTGCATGCTGGTAATGCTAAATTTGATCAGTATGCCTCGTATTTCAATTAGTCGTGGTCTGAATCCCTAAAACTGTGTAATGTGTATGAATTCCTGATATCAGATACAGAACCACAGTCTCCCACAGTTAGAAGCCATTGAGTTTGCTTTTATTAGCAGCCAATTAATGGTAAAAATCTGCATCGCTTTTAAAATTTATAACCTCCAATCCAGCTGCATCCACGGCTTCTGCTATACTGTATACAATCACATCCATATCACTGTCGCAAGTCAGACAGCTGCAAACTGTATTCTGTCCGCAGAAGTAAAAAATCCTTTCATACAGAAGCTTTTTTTAACCTCTTAGAAGTTCTTTTCAAAGCCCAGCAGCACTAGTCACTTTGCGACAATGAGCGATTTAATACAGAAAGAAAGAAATCTACACCAAGGTAACCTCTTGGGATGTGCTAGGTTTTCAAACGGAGTGAAATCCTACCACTCCGGCACTGCACAAGGGCAAGCAAAGCCACTTCTCCTGACCAAGGCTAAGAAAATATAAACATATAAGACCTGACCCTCATACAAAGTTAACCCATTGAAGTCTCTGTAGTCATTAAAACAAAGTGATATAGCACAATTCAATATTAAATAACTTGCATGCAATTTTGGCATTCAAATTTGTATGACCGAAACTTAGAGGCCTCCCTACTATAGCATCTGTGGAGATAACATTCCTCAACAAAAAGCAGTTTATTACATACCTCAAAATTTCTAGACATTATTTTTAGGAGCCAGGCTCTTTCTGACATATGATAAGACATGAAATTTAGATGTGATCAGATTTAGTAACAGAGTACAATTGCTTTATGTATAGCTAATGCTGTCTTTCAAGATTATTAAAGGAATAGCTCAGCTTTATGGTATTATATATTTAAGTTGCCTTATACATAGTATTCTGTGAGACCTGAAATATTTTGATATCTGATCATTATAATGTTATTTGGGAGAAATAAAGTAGGAAGTTTCTTCCTTTAGTCTTCTATAAAATGGCATTAAATTTTAAAATACATAATAGATATGTTTATATTAATACTTATGTATATGCTTCTATGTTTGTTTAACATAGGATTTAATGGATAGATAAAAGAATTTACCTGGAAAAAGAGGAACATGAAAAATACTCACCAACTCTAATACATGGCAATAAAAATGTTGTACTAGGATAATACAAACTGCTGCCATGGCTATGTAAAGACAATAAAATCCTATTTTACGAAATTCAACTGCTAATAACCAGCATTCTTTCTAACTGCTTAAATACTGCAGTAAGACTTATAATGCCACTGTGAAATCATAAGCTAGTACTTCAAAGGTGTTGTATCTGTTACAAATTTAATCTTCACTGCTTTGTCACAACTGATTTCATCCCAGCAGCTTGGAGATGCAGCATAACAACATTCTTGTTGTCCTAGACAACCTGAACCAAACTGTTAAATAGCTGCCTGATGCCCATGAATGATTATAATATTGCCTATGGAATCTCCCAACAACCACCCTCAAAATGTGCAATTAGGTCGTTCCAGTTAATAGGAGGAGAAAAGCATGCTTTACGACGTTCACAAATTGTAGGCATTTTAATAATAGAGACAGAAATTCTGTGCTGTATTTCATAAATGGCACAGTATTGTATTCATTATGTTCAAAATATTATTCTTCTTTTAATACTTTATATTAGTGCATTTCACAATTATGTAATATAAGTTAGCATATGTTTGAATCTAAAGTAATTTTCTTCCTACAGGAGGTAATATACTATTTCATTAACTATAATGGATCTTAGAAGTCCGTTTAGTTTCTAAACACCAAATGTTTTTGTCTTTGAAATATGTTTCTGAAAAAAACAGCTGTAAAGCAAATGCTTTTGCTTCCTCCCAGGTATACAGTGACTCACCGTTCGCAGTAGAAGAGTGGAGAGCTGACATGAACAACTAAATGAATTGGTGTTCATGAAGTTGCTCAGACAAGGAGCTGATGGAGCAGGGCATTCAAATCTGCTTGCATATTGGAGTTTAATTATAAAGCATTAGGTTAAATTTAACTCCTCAGAGTCATTATGAAAATTTATAACTCTCAGAGACAATTTTAGATCCATCAACTGGTACATGAATTTAGCACTCATATACTACATGTAAAAGTGTGTAAATATGCAAACATCCACGCCTACTCCATGACAATACTGTGTTATTATTCCACAGGACAGCACTTTGAATTTGAAATCTTTTAAAATCACGAATCCATTGCTCTTCTCATGAAATATCTTAACTACTTCATTTGAATGTACTATTTAAACAATATTAGGAAGTACTTCTCAATGAATATTTAATTACTGAGTACTGTGGTTTAAATCTACCAACCAAAAAAAATAATACATAGAAAATTATATTTATCATATACTTCAAAAACTATTGAAAATCCTGAAGTTCTAGCAAAGATCACTATTCTCCATGAAATACATATCATCATTACAATGTCTGTTTTAGACATGGCATGCATATGATCTGTATGTCCTCAGTGATTTTAATAGATTAGAAGATGGAACAATATAACTTCAAAAAAAAATGAGAACACAATTTTGTTTATATGAAGACCTTACATAAAATAAAATATGAATGCATCATATTTAACACAAGATATGAAAACTCAGTTTGCTGGCAAATTAGGCAAAAACACAATGTGCTTATTATAAATATCCTATCCTTATTAGGAAACAATTACGTTATTTTCCATATATTTTTAATTCCTCTTGATGTGCCACTTAAAATGATTTGATTCCAAACTACTAGTGATGTAAGTTTAAACATATCCTTTAACTAGCATGGTAGTGACATATTAGGTTGCCCATATGCAATTCACACTTGTGACTTTTCTCTGCCATTCATGAATTATGCAATTATCCCTAACTCATGGAAATGAAAGTGCATTAACTGCCCACTGTCACGTATTGTCTCTTTCTATGTCCTTGCGCACACATTTCCACAGTTCATTATTCATGGATGCAGCTATGCAAGTGTAAATGTATACACATAATATGGGAATAGTCACACATGGAAAAATAGCAACTAGACACTTGTTTGTAAAGATATATGTACTTCATTACAAATAACAAAATTTAACAAGGAACACCTCTATCCTTGTTATGGATGCCACAAGGTAAACAAAACAGATGCCATTGTTATAAAGTAATAGAGAGATTTTCTCACACACAAAGGAATGAAGTTATTGGTGTACAAACCTGAAGCAGCACCCTTTCATCTCTGACAACTGTTTTTCTAGCATTTTCCTCATTAAGAAATATGCTTTTCAGCACTGATCGAAATCTCTCTGGAAAACTATTCAAAAAATACTGACTGTACCTTGTGTTCCTAATCCATATCTTTTTTCCATACATGTTAAGATAGAATTGTGATGATGGCATTTCGTTCCCAGAGAAAACAATTGTTTAAAATAAAGAGTTTTGGGGAAATTAAAATATGGTGTTTTCTCCACTGAATGTTATGGTCATGTAGGTGATTTCAAATTTTGAATTGAGCATCAAAACAATCTGCCCTGGTGTGTTATATTCCTCAGGAATGTTCTCTGATTTTATTCTAATAAGCACTAGTGAGCACACACAGGCAATGATCTGTGATAAGGGGAATCATGAGGATTCCTTCTGATTTACATTATTTCTAACATAAAACAGATTGTCTCCATTGAAGTAATTCTTTCTAATTAAATAGAATGAATTTTATCAGATATTCAGGTTTTAAATTTGCGTATAATCAAGTTTCTTTATAATGTTGCTTCAGGCAATAAAAGCAGTATTTAATGAATTAAACCAAAGTAAAATATTTTTTTCCAAAGCATAGATTTTAATTTTATTGCATATAGTAAAACTTCCATGTTCAGAATTTCTTAAAAAGGTTATTTCAGCATGAAAGCCCATTCAGTGTAAACCATATCTACATAAAATTAATTGGAACATGCTTTTTTTGAAAAACAATTATTTTATAATCTAAGTTCTTTAGGAAACATTATTTAAAATTAAAACTGAAATCATATAGATTCATAAAAAGATTTCATTTGTATCTTTATTATATATTAAGAAAGAATACTTGATATCAATATTTTGCTGAAAAATACAACTTTTCTTCATTATTATACATGCTTCTCTTTTTAATTCTTTGATTCTTTCTCAAAGCAAATTTGAAATCAACCATCTTTTTTATACCTTGATAGTTAGACAAATCTTAAATCATTCTCACTAAATATTATTAAATATTTTGTTAGTTAAGTTATATTTAAAATTCTGCTGTATTTCTCGTTACAAATAAATTTTATATTTCTCAAATTTTATAGATATTGATAATATGTAAGAATTCTATTCATTTTAATTAGACGCAGTGTAACTGAAAAACTCAAAAGAAAAATGCCGGTAAGTAAAAGATCAATTTCAAAATCAGAAAGACAATAAAAAATAAATAGGTGGAAATATTCCCCATTTTAAGTTGCATTATGCAGGAAATACTTTTTAGGAGAAACTTTTTAAAAGGTCCAATTACTGCTAAAGTGTAACAGAAATAAAATGTGTTAATCTCTAACACACTATATTTTTATGCATATAAGTTGTGATTCACAGAAATACTTTTGAAAAGGCAATGAAATATCCAAGAATAATTTAGGATAAACACAAGTTTTCATTACTTTTCAGTAATTTCACTGACATCATAGATAATGTGTGACCAGTAGAAGGCACTGTTACAATAAATATATACATACAGCTGCTCATTTACAAACTGGTTGGACATTCTGATGAGAGTTTTACCAACTTTTTACAGCACAAATATTCTTTTCATGTAGACATTAAGTTATAAATTTGTCCTGTAAATATGAAGAAAAACCTCATTGTATAACTCTTTCTTGTGTAATTTTCACTTGGATTCCAATACATTTACAATTTTATTACCCTCATTTTTTATTTAATTCATGAAAGAATTATGTGGTCACACTTACCACACTTAGCACTGCTTTTAAGGAATGTTGCTCTCTTGAAAAAGAACTCAGACTGTTGCAGAATTAGACATAGATTCATGTAGACCTTGCTTCAAAACAAGCTTCTAGTTTCATTCTTTTTAACCTTTAGAGGTTTGATCATAATTCGGTAGAGCATGCAGGCATGGTCTTTTAATGGAACTGCTTGGATGTATAAAAACACCTCTAATTAAATATCTGTCAAACATACCACTAACAATGTTATTTAGTTTGTGTTCGTATACAAAAGCTCTTGAATACCTCTCCAAGTTTACAAAATCCATGTTAAAGGAGCCAGCATTGCAAAAAAATGTTATGGCATATGTTTGGATTTTTGTATTTCAGAGTCCTGACTACTTTATCTGAATTACAGATTTAGAGCTTTGTTATGTGTGATAGTTATATGATCACTAAAGGCACAGAGACAGGGAGACTCAAATCCCTTTGAAAATCCCTTTCTCTATTTCCTACAGCTGCTGCAGTAGTTTAATATCTGATAGAATGATGAAAAAGAACAGGCCGAACTCCAGTTTTAATAAAAATTTTAACAGGTCTACATATAGTTATGAAAAATGTTATTTGCAATGCCGATTTTTAATAAAATTTTCTTAAACCAAAGAAAAAATCCCCAAGGAGAACCTGATATGAATGTGTTTTTCATATGTACTATTTAAGGCTCTTTAAAGGTTATGAAAGTGATTGATAAAATAAGTTCTCTTCTATACAACACAAACCTAAACGCACTTGCACTTTTGCATTTTAATCAAATAAATAAGCAAAGCTTTCATTTTGTGTATTGGATCAGAGACAAACATTATCATATTGTGTAGTCAATTTTTATTGTTAGCAATAAAAATTTATATTATTAAATGATGGCATTTTTAAACAAGTCAAAGCACTGCTAACACATACATCAAAGTAGCCTATGATCTATGAATGTGTGATACTAAGAAATAACACATTCTCATGAAATTGGAAATGTGCTTCTTGTGTATCTTGAATTTAAGAAATCATATAAAGTTTGAAGATTTTTTTCTTCACAAGAGAAAATAAACATATTAGATATGACAAAATAAAATTTAATTTAATCCAAGAGCTTCTGAACTTCTAAAGAATCTCTCTATAAAGTAAAAAAGTGCTAAATGGAGGTTCTCATATTCACTGGCCTGTGTGGGGGTGCCCCGCACTGTAATTACCCATTCATCATAATAACGCAGCCTAGAAAACAGTCATGGGACAATAAGACCTGGTACCCAAAGTATCCATATTCACAGAAAAATAGAAACGCAGTGTTAGGAGATCAGAAAAACATTTTCATTTACTTATCTAATCTACAGCAACTACAAAATAGAAATGCCTGTAATTTCCAATATGCTAAACACAAACAAGGATTTCTGTTTTAAGCCGTAACATGTGTGGGTTGGTATTATTACCAGTAAAACCATTGCATTCTAGTAAAGCACTGATTCTCTAGCAATACTGACTTTGTCACTGTTTCCGAAACATTTTTAATATCATAGAAAGAATTTTTAACACAATATGCCATATGTAATATATTAACATTTTCTTTAAAAACTTGATAGACTTTTTAAATTTAAAACTAGCTATACTAACACAAGATAGACATTCTATTCTTTACAGAGGAGCATGCAAACTGTACCTATAAAGTACAATCTTTATATTATTCCTAAATATTTACATTTGAAAACATTAAATTTATTATGCACTGAAATAAGATCACTGCTGATCTTGATATAATACTAAGAATTCTGAGGCTGGAATATTAAGCAATATTCTAAACCTTTGGCCTTCTTGTACAATTTATAACAGGAAATTGACAGCTGTGGATTTGTGTCTTATTTATAATCCTACTATTTAACCATTTTTAAAAAACAACTTTTACAATTCTAGAGCCAAATCAAAATTATTCATGTATTTTGTTTACTTGATATTTTTCTGTATTTTTGGCTAAAAGACATTTTTTGAATGAAGCAGGATGGGGGGCAGGTGACATTAATCAGCGGATTTGAGGAAAATTGGTGGAATCAAGGTAACAAGAATGAATAAAAGAATAATTCATTGCAGGGACCATTTCCCCCGTTGATTTCTGTATTGGGATTACAGCAGATTACCTCCAACCAAATATGATTTATCAGATACTTGTAGACAACACCCTCAATAAATTACACAACTAGAGCACAAGTTTCTGAGATTGTATCTGAAATGTAAACATTTGCTTATAAAACCTGTGCTGCACAAAAAAAGATGAGACAAAACCAAACATTAAATATATCTTACATTTCCTATATATAGTATTTTCATGCCATTTTAAGAAAGACAATTGGATGTTTAATAAGAGTATTTGCTTTCAAATTATAAACCAAACTACAAGATGCTAGTTTAAACATGGTTTGACCAATTTCGCTTTTTAAGATATTATAAGGATCTATAAAATAAAAACTGGAGATGTTTTAGGTTTTCCAGGAAATCTCCAAAAACTATACAAATGTCCATATAAAATCAGAAGTCATCTTATTTTAAGCTATATATTCAAGCTTTTAATGGAAACATTAATAAAAAACTTAAATCTTACAGCTCCATGTGGCCATGTCAAATGACGTGGATTTTCCGTGCATCAAAATAGACATTTTTTGTGTCTATTTTAGGCATTTCTGTGCTCTAAAAATAGGCATTTTTATTCAAATGAAATGAGACATTTAGTTAGCTATTAGTTAACAAAACTTATTTACTCTCCTAGAGCAAGAAACTGTATTCTATAAGCAAGTTTCTTCCAAAACAGATCAGTCAAATACACATAAATAAAACTAACTTTAATCAAATGCCATAGAGAATTACATAATGCTTTTATTTACTGATAAGTAATTTAACATTTTAAGAAATTCTGCATTTTTCCTCCAAGTTTTACTACAGTGTTTTCCCAGTTTATTTGTGGTTTGTTACACACAGCCTCTCAACAAAAGTGTCTATATATGGGTGAAGAAATAAGAGGTGGTCTCTTTTCCTCACAGATACTGTACATAGTAATTTTAATCCATGTTTTCATCTACGTACTTCAAAGGGTTGAAGAATACAGCATTTTGGGGGGAAAATTATAAGAATCTGAAAAGTTTAGGTTGCTATTTTTATTACTGAGGAAATAGATGATATATTAAATACCACCTAAAATGATCTCTTCTTTTAACTTTCATGTTTCCATAAAAACTACTTGAGGTGCTTCTAAGCCACAGTAACTCTAACCACTGGTCTTTATAAAAGCTTTTGTAAGCCTGACTGGTGATTATTTTCCCCTCTAAAATTTAATGGTGGGATAAATCACACTAAATACATATATTTAGGTTTTAAATATACAATATTTTTTTAAATAAGTGCATTTATATAAACACAGAGACATGGAGAATAAGAGAAATTCTCAAATAATACTGATTTATTGTACTCAGAAATGGAGTATTACCCATTTTTCCATATCTTCAAAACAAATTATCATGAGTTATAAGAATTGCTATACATTACTGCATATTAATCAAATCCTAGCTTTAAGTTTCTTTATTGACCTTGGTCTTTATGGTCCTGAGAATTCCATTAGTCATTAATTACATATTTCTTGCTTAAGACCAGGAGTGCCTGAGAGATCAATTTTTTAAAATTTCATATTCTAAAATAGTATCACCAGACAGTCGCTTTTTAAGAAAGTCAGATAACTTGAAAAACAAATAAATTAGAATGTGATTATTCACATCACAAAAGAATTCACAGATGGTTTCATGGAAATAGGGAGCTCCCTATTTAAGTGTTTGTTGACAAATTGTTAACTACTAAACAAAGAGACTATGAGAGCAGAAAAACTTACAGCTCAAGTGTTGGGAGACACTGCCAATGGGAAATCAATCTGATATGAAGAAAATAAGGCATCCATGGAATGAGCATGTGAATCAGAAAATGTGACTTACTTCATAGGCACGTGTGTGTGTGTGTGTGTGTAAAGAGCATATATAATGTATATCCACATTTGCATGTATAAAATGTGTCCATACATATATAAATATGCACATAAACATATATCCCCCGCACATACCTTAAGAGGCATGTACCTTACCTAGAGTAAGACACTTAAACCCGCTGGATTTCCTTTATTTTTTTAGAGACTTAAAAATGATTCATAGATTTTAAAATGTATATTGTTTTAAAGCACATCCGCTGATAGAATATATGAAATGTGTACTTTCAAGCTTTACAGTGGATCAATTATCACAAACGTAATTTTATTGTATGAAGTAATTTCATTCTTCTTACCACAACAAACTTACCAATTTCTTACTGTGTACAAGGCATTTTGCTAGACACTAAAGAAAAAACAATTTATCACTGTACAGGTGAAATATAATTTTAAGTGTTTTTTCCAACAATATTATAATTGATATGCATAGAGATTTTCTCTTAGAAAATATTAAATTACAATGGATTGTTTACAAAAATAATATCTTTGGGTTTTTGTTGTTGTTTTTAAGATCATAGATCTGTATGCGGTGAAGGAAATAAATATGAAAACATGCAAATTCACACTAAATATCCTCTTGGTTTATTGTCAAGGCAAGTACTACCTTTGATGTATTAACTGTTCAGGACAATCTCCTGAGGATTGCCAAGTAAAAATTAACATTTCACTGAAAAGTGAATAGCAAATAAGTTTCAAACTTTAGGTTCTCTCACACTTCTTTAATATAAGAAAAACAAATCTTAAGACGTGAGAATTTTTGCAATGATTGATACCTATTCACATTATTTGGCTTGCTCAACTATCCTCAATCTCCAACTCAATGCAATTCCAGAAGCTTATATTGATGGCTTCCTGCATGCCTAATAGTGGAAATAGGCAGTTGGGCAATAAAATGTGTACACAGACTGTGCTTTCCAAGAGTTTACCCATATTATCTCAGATTTTACCCTATAAAATGATAATTCATTCTTTAAAACGTATCCTGATAAGAACCTTAAGAACCTTGTTAGATTTCTGAAATCAGTCCAAAAACTTTTAGTGCTTTATTTTTATAACAAACTTCTAACATAGCACCTAAGTTTTATATAGGGTTCCTAAACCAGTCCAGATAAACTAGAAGAATGTGAACTTTTAATGCACCATTAATTTTAAAGTATTTTAAATCAATTTTCCACCCACATTTTTGAAATAAATTTAAATTGCTAAAGCATTTTATTCAGAAGACGAAATCATACAGGGCATAGAAGAGAGTTACCCCTTCTTTCAAGCCAGTAACAAAACTTAAAAAATTGCTTTGAAGTCTAAATTGTGGCACTTCACTTGGATTTGGGGAGGAGGCGTTAAAGAATAAATGAAAGTTGTGCAGAAAGGGGGAAAGTGTAAAAGGGAGAAAAGAAAACAAGTTTCTTATTTCAACTAAATCAAGGAGAGATGGATTTGGCAGTAACAACTGAGTTAAAGTATAATACACTAGAAAGACAATATAAGACAAACACATGTATTAAAGGTAGCACACTTCAAAGCCAGAAAACAGTGCATAACATTCTAAATCTTTCTTACCACTCTTTTGGAGTAGTTTCCTTTATTTCAGTCCCATCCTATCTCAACATTCCATCACAATCCCAGCATTTTCATTCAAGTGTGTGTCACTAAATTCAAAATAAGCACTGTATATTTAAGTAAGAAATCACAAACTCTACAAATCATATATAATACATAGCATCATAAATGAAATTTTATTTTAGTTTCACAATAATAAAACAATTACATTTTAGGTACATAAATCAACTATAACCTTTAAATATATTTGTTTCTTAACCTAATACCTAGGCATACACATGTAGAGTATTGACACATCTTGATGACTTTGGAAGTGCTTAAATTTAGATGACAAATTTAATTTTAAAAAATGTTGACTGATGCATTAATAAGGATTTGTTTTTTTTTGAAAGATAAGTAACTCATCTGGTTATATTGCATAGGAGACACAGTTTAGTGCTCATTTTAAAAGGTAAGCAATTTATTAACGAGGCACAGACTATTTTGATTTGTCTTGATTTTGCTCTTTGTTTTAGCATAAATTTGCAATGGCTGGTTTGTGCAGTATACCATTCTAGAATGCTCACAATTAGTATTAAAAGGACTGGGGTCTCCCGAGATCTGTATTTCTGGGAATGCTGAATTTCCTGGGGTGGGTTCATGTACATGAAAAAATTTACTAGGATCTGCAAGTTTATAACTACATGCCCTTCTGCCAGACACTGCAAGGCCTGGGTATTCTACGTGTCAGCTCAAAACTATCAAGGTAAGTTGATAAAGAGATTATTTATTCTTTGACATTTTGGCAAAGAAATCTTTTTAAATGAGCAGCTCTAAAGTTATAAAAATTTTATTTAATTTGATCATGTCATGATTTTTCTAAAAAATACTAGTCTCACATAATAACAGATTCCCTTTTTAAATAAAAGTATTTTAAAAGATACATTTGCTGTTTACAAAACAAAATAATTGTATCTAGTTTTAAATAACGTAATATGTATGCTTGAATTGAACTCATTGAAAGGCACAGAAATATTTTGAAGTAAATGTTAATACCTTAAAAAATAAACATGGCATTTTTAAAGTATGAGCACTTATTTCTCAGAAAAACTATTTCCAACAGCCTTCAACTACCTCCTTCAGTAAATTGTGCAAAAGTAATCATGTCATTAAGTCTGCTTCTTTCCACATCTTACTAGCTAAGAACCAACTTCAAAAGTGATAATACAGACTTTAATAACAGAAGAAGGTATTTTAGGGGTCATTTTAGTATCAGCTGCTCTATGTCACATCAAAATTCTTGGATTTTGTTCCAAACCATTCTCCAACAGAATATATGCTTTGTTAAATGTACATTAAAATGAGTATGTATTCTGAATTGGTGACACAAGCAATAAGAAATTGAGGCATCAGTGACAACCGAAATGACCAATTATGATAGATTTTTCTAGAGAAGACTTGACATTTTTATTTATAAAAATATGCATTATACTCATCTATTCAGTACAAGCAATGCAAGGAAAATACATTTTAAGGAAGAAAAAATGGTGGTATTATTTGTATTTTAATCAAAATATCAATCATCTGATGAATACTGATTTTACTTTGAAGGAAACAAAAAGAGTATGACTATTTCAATTGATTAAAGAAATTTTTACGGAGACGTTATTCCCGATTTAAAGATAAAATTCCATCATACCAAAAATTATTACCATAAATATTTCTAATGTTTAGTAACAAATCACTAGTTTTTAACCCAGTGATAACATATTTAAGAAACAAAAGAAATATGAGGTAAACTAAGGGATTTGTAAAATATCCTGATTTAATCCTTTCCTAATAATATTACCTGTTTTGAAAACCAAACACCACATGTTCTCACTTATAAGTGGGAGCTAAATGATGAGAATATATGGACACATAGAGGGGAATAACACACTGGGGCCTCTCAGAGGGTGGAGGGTGGAATGAGGGAGAGGATCAGGAAAAATAACTAATGGCTTAATACCTGTGTGATGAAATAATCCATACAACAAATTTCCATGACACAAGCTTATCTATATAACAAAACTGCACACGTACCCCTGAACTTAAAAGATTTTTAAATTAATTTTTAATTTTAAAAGATAAAAATATATTGCCAGTTTTTATTCCAAAATATTCAGTATTTCAATTAAAATACTTCCATGGGCATTTTGAATACTGAACTTTGGATCTTTCTTAGAAAAACACCTACTATGCAATTTACATAACTATTCAGTATCCGGGAAAATTTGTTCTTAATGAACAGTAGACTCACTAATGTCGATTGGCTCAATATTCAAACAATGTTGGCAGAATAATTTTAAATTTAAAAAATGGCTAGAATGGAAATGTCTAGGTAATTTAACTGCTTCTAAATTACTGCAATTTGTGTATAAACTTAAGACGTCTTACTTGGGAAAACTTTTCAGAAAATGAGTCAGTCAGAGAGAAACAATTGGTAGATGAGCCAAGTGAGAAGTAACTAGAAGAAACCACAATATTCAGTGCAACTGAGCTTGGTCAGAATGCATCATATCTTTTTTTTCCTGTGGGCACAAGGATGTGGAAAACAGCAACTACAACATGCCCTGTAACACCATCTATCAACAGGAGACAGAATCATTCCAATTGAACCAGAATTAAAAGGTGAGCTTTTAAAATGTAATTGACAAATGGGTAGCTGGATTAGATAGATAGACAGATAGATGATTGATTGATAGATAGCTGCATAGATAAATGGTAGGATAGTGATAAATATAAATAGATGTATATTTAAATTTCTCTAATATGTCAAGCCATTATGTTTTTCTCTTTCTCTTTCTCTTTTATTTCTCTTTCCACAGAACCATCTCCTCCTCCATCATGCCTTCTTTCCAGAAGTTTTGGTGATAGGTGTAGAGAAGAAACTAGGCCAAGCAGAAATACAGATCTGAAGTAATGGTCTACCGTCTAGTATCGGAAGTCAAGGGAAGTGATATCTGTATTTTTGTAATGGATCTTGATGTGATGTAAGCCATGATTAAGGCTGCATCTAACACAAATAATTGGTTCACAGAATTTTCACATTTTAGTTATTAGAGTATTCTCTCTCTAAACACATTTGTTCCTTCACCCATCTCAACTCGAAGAGAAATATTACTGTGCTTGGGTTATAAATGTTTTATGAAAATAAACCTTTATAAAATATTCAGAAAATTACTTAAAAGTTTCAGAAATGACTTTTTTTTAACCCAACTCTCATTTTATGTAGGAAAAAAAACTTAAAATCGCTTATATATTGATACAGTGATAATGTGCACCAAGGTTATCTATCCTTAGTTCATTGATTTTTTTTACAGACCTGCCAAGGTTTTGAGGAAATAAATGCTATTATCACAGGATGACCAGATGACGAACCTATAAAAATTCACTAGTATCAAGTCCTTTTATCAAAATCATCAACATAATTTGAAACTGAAAATTCCATTGGGAAAATAGCTTCAGAAACATGCTTACAATGAATATCCTTGAACATTATTCAGTGTTCTAAGACTTTGTATTAGAAATAGGTGTTAGCAATATTCTAATATTTAAGAGCAGTAACAGAGAAGGCAAAACATCAGCAAGTTATAACATTTCGAGTTTTTCTTCTTCAAATAAATGAACCAAAGAGGACTAAAAGGCAAGTGGCAAATGATGATGCCAAGAGACTCTCCTCAGAAGTTTATGAGACACAAAATCTCTCAGCTTTACTTTGTTAAATACACAAACACTGGATTACTGTGAAGAAAAAAATGTGCTGAGAGAAATTACAGTTAGCCTTACCAAGTGGCGAAATATTTACACAAATCATATCCCCATTTTGTGTGTGTTTTTTTCTAAGATGATGATTCTTTTGCCAATGTTTTTTCTCAGCATTGAAGATTAAGAAACACTTGGATTTACTCATGAATATTTGTCTACATAGAGACATGAAAAATAATTAAAATAGTAGAAAACTTACATCAGAAAATTTATATTTTCTACCATTAAAATAAAATTACTTTCCCTTTAAGTACTAAAATGTAAGGTTATACAGATGAATACATCACCAAATATCTGTTGATTTTTAAAGAGTGACTCTATAACTTAGATATTAAATATTAAAATATATTCTAGATTATATATTTTATATATGTATGTTTAAATAGCACACTAAAATGAATATCAGGTATTCTTAGGTCAGAAGTCAACAAACAGATTCAGAATATTTCTATTATGTATGTTATTTCCCCCTGTCTTTATAAGAGATTATATTAGATATGCATGGCATGGGGATATTTGATGGGTGATGAGCTATCTCAGTAGATACTCTCTTCCAAGGAAGCATTCCGGACTTACAAATGAGATAAGTAGTGTTTCTTGATACAGGGAAGACTTTGTATTTGAAATACATTTTAGCAATAAGTTTCTAAAAATAGTTGATATATTATAGGAGTAATAAAATGCTAAAGTAGAAAGGATATTTATCCTAGAGACTTACATAATGAATTGTATAATCAAAATTTAGTGTGTTTATATATCTTAACCCTTTTAAGTTCCATAGCATCATAGCACTACATATTCACAGGATTTGTTATTCCATATATGTAGACACACTATGAGTCAGTGCCAACTTATCCTTTGAAATGGAACTACAGTAGTTTCCCTTTACCTGTAGTTTCATTTTCTGTGATTTGTTACCAGTGACCAGTTTGAAAATATTAAATGGAAAATTTCAGAAACAACTCATAAGTTTATAATTGCACACCATTCTCTTCCACTCCATCTGCCACATCACCCCACCCCAGGATGTGAATTCACCCTTTGTCTAGTGTATCCACACTGTATATGCTACCCACTCATTAATCACTTGCTAACCAGCTCTATTATCAAATCTACTGTTGCAGTATTGCAGTGCTTGTGACCAAATAACCCTTATTTTACTTAATAATGGCTTCAAAGTGCAAGAATACTGTGCTCAATTTACAAATTAAACTTTACCATAGGTATGTATATATAGGAAAAACGTAGTACACACAGGATTGCTTACTATATGTGGTCTCAAATAGCCGCTAGGAGTTTTGGAATGTATCCCTCAAGAATAATGGGGACTACTATATATAAAAACCTCACCATCCTTAGGTAGCCAAAGGTTTTAGTCATAATTACCAATATGTACATTATAAGTAACAAACAATTATTAAAAAAACAAAAACTTTCAAAAGCAATGTCCCCTGTATTTTAGTAACAGTTGTGCTTAAGATTCATTCCAGAAATTTTTGAATTAAATGTCATATACAGCATTTTTTGTCATTGTGAAAGTATTTAATAACATGTTCAAGCATTTATTATATATGCATAATTTTATGCACTGTTTCCTTCAGAAAAGGAATTCATGCTTTTCTTTGGTGTTATTAAAAATTATTCTAATTTAATCTTGCTTTCGGATTCAAACTGTGTATTATAGCAATGTTAAACTTACACTCCTCATGCTTGATGATAATCATCATCACTTATATACCACTTCTCATCTTCTTCATTAAATAATAAAAATTAATTAATGTCAGTCAATGACATTTCTTGGAAAGAATATGATTTATTTAAATGGCATCTATATGAAGAATAGCCAACATATTTACATAACAAGTGCTATATATACCCTTTAAATCAAGCCCCAGAATCCTAGAAGTCATTCACTTTTAGCACACTACAAATTAGAATTATTTATCTATGATAGCTTAAAGAGACATAGAGATCATCTACTTCAAACCTTCCCCCCATATTTTCAAATGAAGAAAATGAGGGCCTAAAAGGTAAATGACTGACCAAAGATGATGCAATAAATTAGTAACAATGCCAGAGGGTTTACTAATAATAAATTATTCCTAACATTTACAGAGCTCGAACAAAGTGCTAGGAAATGTTATCAAGTACTTGACCTGGATGACTGTATATAATCCTTCATTCTATGATACTAGAATCATCCCAGTTATTATTTCGTAATATTTTTAATCAGTGAATTACTAAAGCATGAGGATAAAAACTGAAAAATTTAAAAAGTTATTTTCTTCAACAAGAAAATAATCTAATAAGGAAACATTTAGCCATTTTTACCTTATGTATTACATTTGTGCCTATGTTTCCATACAATTACTTAACACAAATCTAGAATATTCAGTATAGCAAGTAACATCCCAAGTGAAGGTATTTATTATATATTTATAACCATGAAAATTATTTTTAAGTTATAATTTTCTGTTTCCTTGCAATGAAGAATGTTTCTTTAAATAATGGTCATAAAATCAATGGTAATGCCAAGTCTTTTGTATTAATTCCAACACTTAAAAGAACTGACAAGGCAGTAGTCCTCAAATTGTTTTGAACTTTTTCCAGAGGACTTTCAAACATGAAGCAATGTCTTTGTTACTTACCTGACCATTTTTGTTCTTGTAGGCAAAAAACAACAAAAAAAAGTGGACTTTGTAATCATTTTAATTTTTTTTCCACTGAAAATAATTCTCTATTCCACAAATGTCTTCTTTTATTCTGGACTACAGGTATTTCTTGTCATCCAAGTAGTCTTCACCAAAGGAAAACAATAGAAGTTTCCATTTTTACTGGTGCTAAAAATTCCTAAAGCCAAAGGGCATTCTCTTATAGACGGATTTGCTGGGCTTTTCTTGCTTTTGAATGAACATGTAACAGGCAACAACAGAAGTCAGTATGGAAAATGTTATGTTGAAATTGATGTATAAATATCGTTATCCCTAAGTGAATGCACTAAACTACAAAATCTTGTCACTATATTGCTCTAACCAAGAAAATATCTGCAACTCATTTAAATGGCAGAAATACTAACACTGATCAATGACTTCAGAAATAAAAATTATCCTGAAATAAGACAATCTGTTAAAACAAAGTATAAAGAAGTAATTGCCTATTGGCTGGCATATGACGGCCTTGACATCCTTCATATAGTGTCTCTTCCAGAATCAATATACTCAAAATTATCAAACATAAATATTTGAATTTATCTAACAAACATTATTTATTGATTGATTCAAACTGTATATTATAGCAATGTTAAACTTACACTCCTCAGGCTTGATGACAATAATCACCACTTATATACCACTTCTCATCTTCAAAACTCTTCATAAAAATTGTCAGTCAATGACATTTCGTGGAAAGAATATTATTTATTTAAATGGCATCTATATGAAGAATATGAAGAAAAATAAATAATATTTTTGCTCATTTTCAAACAGTTCTACTTTTTCCATTAAACTGTTTCCTAACAGACAGTGGTAGAAAATAGTCTTTCAGATGAAGCATCATGCATACATTTTAGGGTAAAACCTTGTTTATACATTAACTTTTGTGTGTGTGTACGTGCATGTGTGCATGTGTTCAAAATTACAAATCAGTATGAGGAAATTAACTATTGACTTTGAGAACCATATGATATTTATATTGATATGAACCACATTATTATGGACTATATATTTCCCTGTATATGAAAACCATTCTTTGAAGCCCAAGCAACAAAACCAACTAATTTAAAGCAATCATAGCGAAGAGCATTTTCAAACAAGCTCTTTTATGGGACATGAAACACATCTAGATAGTTATAGTTTTCTTGCCACTCAGTTTTATTATTTATCTTATAATTTCACACTCATTACATAAGTCAACTTACATATTTAGAAATAATATCTACCAAATTGTAACATTTTCTTTATTTATAAATATTTTCATAAATAAATGATATAGCACTAGGTCAGTGAGAACAACTACAAAAACAATCTGAAATTTTTTCTAAGTCTTCCTTGTATCAGTCCAAATATTTTTAATACATGCTTAATCATGCAAAGTGTAACTAAACTTTTCCAGGAACAAATAGAAGGAATAATTATCAGTGGTATCTTTTATAATCAGTACTTTATCTCAAAGCTCTAAGATTTACCTGAATGCATTAAAAGGAAGGAAAATGGGCGTCATAACTGCATCTGTGGTGAACTTTTAGATGTCAAGCACTGAATTAGGTCTTTCGATATTATTATATTTAATCCATGTTGTGACAGACTGTAATGCTGGTCTCAAGCATAGTTCCCCTTTCCCTGTAAGGAAACCATCCTAGACCATTGCCATGAGACTTGATGGGTTCCCTTGTGAAAGGTGTACACACTGTCGTCAAGGTTGGCCACATGACTTGCTGAGGCCAGTTAAAATGTGAACAATGTAATAGTGTGCCAATTCTAAGAAGAAATTTGGGAAGCACTGTATGTTTCTGTGAGCTCTTTCTCTTTCCCTCTACCATGAAAATGCGTCCTAGATAGGATTAGCTCCTTAGCCTCATCTCTAGAATAAGATATGAGAGCCAAAGCCACCAAAACATAAAAAAAAGACAAAAATTTCGCTTGTAAATCATTGAGATTTGGGGATTATTTTGAAACATAACATAGCCAAACAAAAGTGGATTAATATGTGTGCTGTATGATATTGCTTACATTATACTCATTTTATAGAGACTCAAACTGAGGCTAAGAAAGGTTGAGCAATTTTTCCCAAAATATTGATGTTTACAGTAAAAATTTAAGAGAAAATTTCTGTGTTTTGGTTTTCTCATCCAAAAAAAAAAAAATAGTAGTTTTTCTTATCTCTTAGAGTTATATCTTAAAGTTGTGTCAGAGATTAAGTAGGTTACTCCATGTAAAATACTCAGAACAGTGTCTGGCAATAGGTGTTCCTTATTGTTTTAATTATTATTATCATTTTCAGGGCTTATGAAATTACTTAATTCTTCTGAGCATCAGTTTACTTATCTGTGGAATAGGGATAATTATACTTTTTTAAGTGTACAAGACGTCCTCAAAATAATGTCATTTCATTCCTCATGATTTTGTTATAACACTAATAAGAAAAAAAATAATTGATTCCTGGTCAGAGTCATCGTCTCTGGAGCTTGAGCGTTCCCCACATATCTGTGTGGGTTCTCTTTGGGTATTCTGGTTTCCTCCCACATCCTAAAAATGTACAAGTGAGGTGAACAGGCATGTCTATGTGGTCCCAGACTGAGTGAGTGTGAGTATGAGTGTGAGTGTGACCTGCCATAGGATGGTTTCTGTCCAGGGTGAGTTTCTGCCTTGTGCCCTGAGCTGCCAGGAGAGGCTCCAGCCATCCACAGCCCTGAATTGGATTAAGCTGGTTGGAAAATGAATTAATGAATATGAAATATTATAAAATAAAAATGTGTAAAGTATTTGATTTCATACAAATGCACAGTAATAAATAATGTGGTAGAAAAATGCTCAGTGAACTTGCTGTATTTGTGATTGATTTTGAATTGTGTGGTGGAAAATGCTCCTTAGACTTTTTGCTCTGAAAACATTTAGTCCTTGATTGAACACCACCACCACTAGATCTACCATTACTTGATTTACCAAAAACTGGGAAAATAATTATCTCACTTGTTTTTATTAAGCTTTCTTAAATGGATATATAGCTCACATTTATTTCATTGTTTGATAGTATAAGTGTTTTGGATGTTTTTGTGACCAGAAATATGTTAAAGTAACTTAATTCTTGTTTAAATCAATTAGCCTATGTTAATATAGGTTTTGCTTTATGTTATCGATGTCCATGAACCAATTGACAATGTTCAGTGAAAACTTACTTTACAGAATTGCTGACTTAAATAAAATAATATATGTGAGATTGCTTTCAAATATATTATTAACATATAAGACTAATTGTATTATTAAACTATCTGATCACAAATGTTTGTAACAAGACAATAGGCCATCATCATAAAAATACATAGCCACCATTATGAATATACCAAGAATTTGCAAAAAAATGTTCTTTAAGAATCTGTAATAATCACTGTAGTTAATCAGATGATAGATAACAAGGTTATCTGTTCAAAGGCAGCGAAGAATCTCTAGATCTGTGCTATCCAATAGAACTTTCTGTGAGACTGGAAATGTTCTATAGTTGTATTGTACACCACATAGCCACTACGTGTAGCTATTGAGCACTTGAAATGTGGTGAGTACAACAGAGGAACTGATGTTTAGTTCTATTCGCTTTTAACTAATTTATATTTAACTAGTTACGTGTCGCTAGTTCCTACCATATTGAGCAGTTCAACTCTAGAACTCAACACAGTGGAAATCTTAAGGGTAAAGAACTACTCTAATATTCAGACTAAGGCAATGGAATCTTCCCATTAAATAAGAAAATTTGAGGAGGACAAAATCTAAGCAATGGAAGATTTAGGTGATTGTTATTCTGGAGAAAAATCTAAAAGATGATTTGTACATTATGATGCATTTGCCCTGGACTGGTATTCCACAAACAGTCAATAGCAACAAAACAAATAAATTAAAGGTGACCATGAAAACACTGTTTTCATAAGACAAAACTCCTGAAGGGAAGAAAGAAAACCTTGATGATAACATAGCAGCAGACCTCTTAGAGTGAGGCACTTGTTTTGAAACCTCATCAATGAAAAGCAACACTATTTTAAGCATCATCTCCAGTGATACCATTCTAGCCCAAATGATAATCAGTTCTCAACTGGACCACATCAATAGCTTAAAAATAGGTCTGGTTTGTGTTCTTATCTCATACATTCTATTCTTAACATTGCTACCTATTGGAGTAGAATGTCAAAATTACTAATCTAATCATGTCATACTCTGCTTGAGACTTATCAGTGTTGTACCATTACTGTTGGAATAAAATACAACCTTTATTATGACCTATAGATCTGGTCCTGCTTCAGACTACGCCTTCATCTGATGTCTCTCTCCCTTCATTCATGACACCCCAGCTACTCTTTCCATCTTTCAGTTCCGATGACATACCATGTTTTCTTTCCCCAGGGCCTTTTCCCCTACTGTTCCTTCTTCCTGGGATACTCTTTTCACCACTTACTCTTCTATTGACTTGATTAACTTCTACATCTTTTTAATCTCAGCTCAAATATCCTGTCATAGAGAGGCAATTTTTTGTTTCTTTCTCTTTCAATACCTTATATATTTCCTACATATTCCTGAATCCGATTTGCTTTTGTATACATTTTCAGAACCTGTCTATCTATCCCACAGTAGACTATATGCTCCGTGAAGGCAGGAGGTATTCTGCTTTATGTGTGTTTTGTTTACTGCAGCATTTTCAGCACTTAGCATACTCAGTGTGTTGAATTATTAAATGAATGAAAAATCTCTTAACTGTATTTTGTTTCCTTACAGTGCCCATTATCATCTTTCTGACATCCTCAATCTTTTTGTAGACTGGCCTTTTCCCCCTAAGCTTTCAAGCATGCAGATCTCTGCCTTGATCAGCCCTTTACTATAATCTGTCTCCTGTTTTTGCTACAACCTACTTCCTATTAGAATGCCAGTTCTTTCATTCATAGCCATATTTCTACAACAAGGCATTTCCCCAAAGTTTGTTTCTTCTTTATACCTGTACAACTTCTCCTTTAAGCTTTGCTCTCTGCCCCA
The DNA here is from genome assembly GCF_009761245.1 of Sapajus apella. Taxonomy (NCBI): domain Eukaryota; kingdom Metazoa; phylum Chordata; class Mammalia; order Primates; family Cebidae; genus Sapajus; species Sapajus apella. The sequence goes on from NW_022437027.1 coordinate 1,638,308, forward strand.
TGATATATAAAAATTACAGTTGCAAATTTGAGCAATTTTCTGTAATTGTCAAATCAACTAGAATATTCTGTAATGGAAATCATCCAGAATCCCACCATATTTGGAAGGAACTGCTTTCATTTTTCTCTCTTCATGTTCAGTTCTTAACTACATACATCCGTAAAGTTTTTGTTAATAGAGATATGTAATGCTCTAATAATAAAAGTGGCTACGTTATCTCTATAATATCTGTATAATTTTTATATACAAGGATGTCCATTTTTATGATGTGTTACAGTTAAGCTATTTTTCATAATTAGATATATATAGGTTTTTACATTCTCATCATTTGAAGGCAAATTGGAAACAATACCATCAAGAAACTTAATATTTTCTTTTTTCAGACTCTATCCTTAAATTTCTAGGAGTAGGAATATTGGGTCAAAGGATATGACTATATTTATTGCTCTTGAAATGTACTGTCAGATTGCCTTATGAAATATACTACCAATTTTTATTGCAAACCATTAAAATATGAACATACTAGCTTCACTATATCTTTGCCAGTGAGCTTTTCTCATTCCTAACTCTACTTGATCTATTGATTCCTTTGTCTTCCCACTTTGAAAGCTCCTCCTCAGTTTATGTTATGTTATCATGGTTCTTTCTCAGTTTGCCTTTATTTTTTTTACTGCAATTCTCTCTTCTTCCTGGCCTTATCTCTTTTTACCCTTTTACCTGCATCTGCTCTTAAGGCTTCAAATATTTATTACTGAGGTGGACTTGGAGAAATTTACAAAACATTTTGTCTTGTTCTTTTATGTTTGAAATACTTGTGATAGCAGAGTAAATTTTTTAACTTAATTTAAAATTAATGAGAAGTTAATTGTAGCTAGAAATGAAACTAGGGATACTAAATATAAGAAAAGATATAGTTAATGCCATAATATTGATAATTCATAATTCAGCACCCTGAATGATGCTCCATGAGATTTTCCTGTATCCCTACCAAAAATCCTACTTTTCCAAGCCTAGCCTGACTCTGTTTCTGTTCCTGGAACTCAAACAATTCTAAAAAAGGGTACAGATGCATGCTAACTGTGCCCCAACATCCCAATATTTTACATGACAGTTGAGTTTGAAAAAATAGGCTGGGTTTACATTGGGCTCTGTAAAACTGTATTTACAGCTGAAGCATAGAGTGCACTATGATCTCTTTTAATATTCTGTGCAATATTCTGTCTTCCCAGGAAGACAAAATTATTATTTTTAAATTTACCTAGTATTTTTAGTACTTATTCATTAAAACCCAAACTCTTTGTTAATTTTTAAGAAAGTAAAATATATTATGTATTCATCTTTTTCTTTTTTTTTTTTTTTTTTTTTTTTTTTAGGCTGGTCAAGTGAAGCAGGTATTCATCTTTTTCAATCTTTCCTGGACTTTTCCGACCTGCTCCAATCGGTACTAAATGTTCTCCATACACAGCTCACAGCTATCACCTGTACCTCTCACTTGCATTGCATCCTCTGTTTCCTGTTTCATGTATTAAATACAGATAGAAGACAGAAAGACATGGATAGATGTATGGACAGACATGTAGATACGTTATCTCTTCTATGGATACAATAGGATGACCACCTACTGAGCTTATCTGTAAAATGGCCCATCATTTAATTTTGATACTCAGTGAGAAAATGTTCACACTTGGTAACTTTTTAAAGTATTAACAGAAAAAAACATACTTCCTTTTATATAAAAAGATTTTTTAAATCTTAGAAAGTGAATTTCATTACAACTGATGTGCAATTTTAGCTAAAAAATCATAAAAGAGAATAATAATATAGATAATCTTTCTTCTGGGTTCATTTGGATATTTAAAACTTTATAGCCTTGTATAACTTTTTATTCAATAACAAGCACAATCCATGCTCAAGAAATGTGGTGTTTCCAGGAGCAGAACCTAGAGGTAGTTTTAATGTAACCTAACAAGAGTGAAGACGAGGGAGGAAAAATAGCAACCACAATATCTAACTGTAAGACCTACCTTTATTTTCAATATGAAAAATGAATATAAGGTACTCAGTGCCATAAATATGCAAGCATAGCCCTTTACGTTTTGACATATATCATTTGGTCACTGTAATAACTACAAATAGGTCAAAGAATATAACTATCTTTTACTTCATAAATGCAAAACCTAGGCCATAGAGTAACTTATCTATGGTACCACCGTGAGCCATTTCAAACCTGGAAGCAGGACCCATGGTTTCTGATAGCTAAGCCAGTATCTATTTTATTATTATTATTATTATTATTATTATTATTTATGCATCTATCTGTGAACGATTTTTTTCCTTTCCCCCCATTGCTTTTCTCTAATTCCCTCATTCTGCCCCATCCACCCCCACCATTCCCCAAGACCACCACTCACCTCCCCATCGACCCCCCACCAACTTACTTATACTCCTCTCACTATTCCTGAGCAACCAATTTTAACAGTATATCTTTTACTGTATTTCTCTATGCTGATATAAATACTGACCCATGCATGCACGCATGCTCCCGCCTACCACGCAACACACCTACACATACATGAGAGAATTTGATATCATTATTTATAAAAGAGATTAAATTATAAATTTTTCTATAAACTTTGCTTTCACAGCTAATATGCTGTGAAAATTTCTCCAAACTAACTCATTTTTAAGGGCTGTATAGTATTTCATAGTATTAACATGTTGCTGCTTTTTCTACTATTACTCCATTTATTGGCATTCCCTTAATTTTTAGTTATCACCTTGAACAACACAATGTCACCATTTATAGGCAATTAATGTTCTCATTCTCATTAGTATTTTAAAGATTATACTGGTTTAAAATCCAAATTAATCTTAATAAGTTATATTATTCTCCATAGCATTGTAGATGAACTGAAGAGTCATTACCATTTGTAAATATAGCATTTGTTATTTTACTGTTTTTTCAAAATTTTAAAACTCTGTGAGGTAAGAAAATTAATCATTTAGTATTAAATACATAACTACAGTTTGACTAATTATTAACTACTTGGAATCTGGGTTCCATGTCTATACTGCCACATAACACCTATGTGACTTGCAACCAATTTTGTAACCTTCTTGTGCTTCAGAATGGAGATGATAATGTTTTCCTCACAGGGCAGTAGAAAGAAGTAAATAACTTTAATACATTTAAACTACATAGAACAGTGCCCAGCATGAAGTAAGTTCTCAATAAGTAAATGATATTAATAGTTACTGATGTTATTATTATTAAATTATAAGGAGCTCAGGTTTATGGGGTAGAGGGGCTAAATAAAATCCCAGAAAAATTGCTTACCATTTTACCAAAGATATTTTTCAGTACCTCTAATGGTATGTGCTGGAAAAGAACTTTCAACATTCAAAATAGATTATAATTAGAAGTACATATAATGGCTCCCCTTACAGCTTCACAAAGAAAAGTGAAATTCCCAAAGAGGTTGTAAGTTTTCAGCACTCTCACTAGAAAATGAGAAATGGTTGCAAGTACTTTCTTGACAGGTTAACTGTGGCTGCCAACAGCCAAGAAGAGGATATTTTGTTTATATCAGTTGCCATTCAGCAAATGAAAATTCAACTGGAAAACTATTCTTTTCTGTCCTCAAATTTCATATGTTTAAGTATAATCATTGCTTTGAATATATAATGCCACCAATAGAACATGGAAAACTCCAATATGACAGTTGAAATATTTGCATGACAAGTGTTAAAGGAATTCCAGTAAAAAAGAAAAAAAAATATTTTCTAAGATTGACTGCCTAGAATTTGCCAACTTAAGCAAAAGACATATCAAATTCTAATGAAAAGAAACTCATGATTCAATAACTGAATTGTATAAAATATTTCTTCCATGTATAAAGTAACAATGTCACCTGAGATACATGTGTTATTTCCCAAAAACACACAAAGTTGGACAACTATGAGGTTCTTTTTCTTTCAATGCTTGAATGTCTTTCTATGTGCCTTTCTATGTGCTCAAGGAATGGTACTCAAACTTGATCATGTGTTTCTTAGTTGGAAGCTTTTTCAGACACAGAGAATGGCAGGAACTGACACCAATCAAGATGCTCAGGTTCAAACTCACTGCCTCCCACTTAGCATGCTGTCTGCCAGCTGGAAAATAATTTGTTTGAGCCACTAAGGCTTACAGTTATTTATTCTTTATCCTTGATTTTTCAGGGAGGCCCACCACCACCAGTGACCCTTGCTGAAACCAGAGAGCACTGGAGAAGGACAAAATTCTGATGCTATGCTTACTTTTAGCAACTCTAGTAAAGCTTTTCCAGTACTGGCCTTTGATCCAGTAGCTCATGTAGGCTCAGCATTCCGCAGTGCAAGGCAACTTTAATCTAATTCTCACTTCATTCCGCACCCCACCCCCTACCCCCTTGCTTTCTCCTTAGGACATGTCTCAGGGAAGAAAAAAAAAAAGAAAGAAAGAAAGAAAAGGAAAGAAAGGAAGTCACAGGCCTGGCATGTGATAATACAAAAATGCACTGCTAATTACTGTGGCTGTAATTCTTGATCCAGCCAAAATACAGGTACACAATTACTTTACGTGGAGGCTGACTCTGCTTAATCCCTGCTTCGTGTCACCACCTCTTCAGCACGTTCCCTCTTCTTCAACAGCAGTCATCTCTTGATGGTAATAACTGATTAGCTGCCTCAGAAAAAGATTCCCTTGGGAAGCATCCAGGCGAGGAGCAACAAAGCCAATGCCCCACACAGGTTTGGGACAAATTGTTACTTATTGGAAATAAGAAAAAGAAACCCAATGTATTTCATTCTGGTTTTCCAAAAGACTTCATGATGATTAGAATCACAAAAGTGAACATAAGATGGTTGCAATTTGGTACCTTTCCAATCAAGTAATAAACTATTTTAAAATCCACAAATATTTTAGGCCTTCTTTATGATGGAGCTAATTTTTTTTCATGGACACATAACATTTGGGTCATGAGAGCTTTATATTGCACTAGGGAGAGTTATGCCCATGTGCATTCAACCTACTTACATATTTTATACAAACTTACCATCTATCAGAAAGAAATGCCACTACCAACTACAACCACACACCAAGTCAGTGATTTTACTAAATAAGGAACACCCACTAACTATACTTTCTAGTATGATTTAGCAGAAAAGCATTTCAGGGAGTATTTTCATATTTAAATTGGCTCTACCTGCTTTATCCAGTTTATCCAAAGCTTTTTTTAAAATAAATAAATAAATAAAACCTGTTTCAATCAAGAAATATCTGACTTGCCATATACAGGAGAGAGAAGAAAAGAAAGAAAGAAAAGAAAAAAAAGAAAGAAAGAAAGGAAAAGAAAGAAAAGAAAGTAAGAGAAAACCAGCCTTCAAAACATATGCAGAGATAAACCCATTCTCACTAATTCCACTGCTCCCACCTTGGTCTAAGGCACCACCATCCTGGGTTTGACTTAATACGGTAGCCTACTAATAGTATCACAGCTTCTACCCTGACCACCCCATCTAGCTTTAACACAAAGTGGGCAGCTTAATTTGTAGAAAAATGAAAATACAGAACTGTTTGCTCAGAAAACAAACAAAAAAAATGCCATTAAAGGTACAAAAATATAAAATGCTTTCCTTTCTTCCATGGTTGTTCCCTTTCAATTTGTCATAGTGTTTTCTATTTACTATTGAATACAATGCTCCCAAGGGCACAGGGATTCTTGCTGGGTGAGTGCAGGCCCTCTCAGGTGATGACTTTTGCATAAAAGGTCTTCCTGGGAGGCTGATGGGGCTCCAAAAGAAGGATGTTCTGTGGAGGGAACTGTCAGAAAACCCAGGATTATTCAGAATGGCAAATAGAGAACAATCCAAGAGGCCCAGAAGAAAAGACCTCATGAAACACACAAAAGCATCCATAAAGCAGGATCGCAGATTACAAAGTGCTGCCTGCTGAAGAACAGAAAGAAGAAAAAAGGCATAGAGAAAGAGGAAGAAGGAGGGAGAGGATGATGATTCATATATCGATCGTGGCATTCTACCTTTTGAATCGAGGTTTTGCTTGTGACTTAACCTGATTGTTGTACTGTCTTTTACTTAAGAGTGACCAGAAAAGTCACGAAACTATTAAAGTTCAGATCTAGGAAATGGGACAGGGAGAGAAATCAAAAATAATGTTTTAATTACATCGAATAATTCATTCTTATTTATGGCTGATTATGTGTAGTTACTTGGTGTTTAGAAAGGGACGCAGGGTATCAAAAAAATAATAAGGATCTTCAAATCCTTGATCTACTATGATTAGTTATAAAACCTTACATAAACGATAACTACAATTTTCCCTTTCCTTGTCTATAAAACATTGAATCTTGAAATCTAAAACGATAACTCATGCTTAGTTATTCCTTTAGTACTCAAAGCAGCGTCTGATATAAAATAAAGGCTCCATAAATAAATATTTTTAAGTGGGATAAGTAAAAAAATAAGCCTGGCTTCCCAATCTATTAAAGTTCATTATTTCCATTGTTAGCTGTGGCCCTATGTAGGTTGGTAGGTAAATAGATGGTTGAACGCAGAAAGACTCCTAAGAGAACCAAAATGGCTATGAATTTTAGTCAAATATAAAAATGCCAAAGGCTTTATATATAGAGAGAGACGTGTTAGAGCCAGTGGAAACTAAGAAGTCCTTTCGAATCCAGTGACTCTAAGACATTCTCTTTTTCCAATCTTTTTTTTAACACAAACAGAAATGTTCATATTCATATGCTTGAAAAAAAAACTTACAGATTTGGAGTTCTGTAGATTTTGAAGATAGTCTGAAAAAGAGTGAAAATTATTAAAACTCTAAGAAATAGTTATTCAAAAAAGAAATCTAATTTTGTCTAGAAAAAAATGGTTACTTGGTGACATAATGTCTTCGTGAAGTGAAGGCTTGTAGTAGGGTAGATAATGATTTTTGGTTATAGAAGTCTTCTGACTGAAGAACTGTAGGAAATCTAATTTATTCCTATTCAACAAAAATTATCAGGCTGTGCCTGAAAACTTTTAAAAAAATTGTCTGCCTATTCAAATGCTGCAGTGACTGGGCAAGTAACCAGCATAGATGCAATGCTAGGTTATCTATAAGCACTCAGGAATGATAAGGATTGTTTCAGACCAGACAACACATTCCTTGTCTAAAAGGTGAGTTGCTAATAAGCTCCAGATAATGATACCTGGTAGGAACTCGGACCCATATTTGCTAGAATTTCCAATTTTAAAAGAACCCTGACATTAAAATTTTTATATAACATTTTCCAAGTTTAAATGGCAAATTTAAAAAAATCAAAACAAAAACCCACTACGTAGGCCAAACAAAACAAGTTTTGGCCTGTGTAAGACAAAAGCTCTTGAAGGTTGTTGGTGGTGTTGTTGCTATTTCCCAATTACATGTTAATGGTGCTCAAAGGGGATAAGAGATTAGAAAAATCATTTGCAAATCTTTGAATTGCTACCAACCAACTTTTTAGATTTTCAGATATATGCATGGGTAACACCAGAGAGAAGTAGATAATCTTTTCTTTTCCTTTCTTCCTTTTTGTGGAGGGAGTTATCTCTCTCTTTCTTGGTTTCTTTATTTCTCTCTCTTTTTTTCTTTTTTCAACTAGTTGGGTTTTACTTCCAATGAAGGAGAACTTGGTTCTGTCAAAAATGTGGCCAGAGAAACATTAATTCTTTGAGCTTGAGGCTTTCACAATCTGCTCCATTGCTGCCTTCTTTCTGGAAACACCCTAATCTTGCTCATGTAGGGAAATAAGGGGGAAATAAATGAGGAAGACAACCCCAACAAAGCCTAGCTAAGTTTCTCACTTCACATTCTTATTTGAGCTTCACATAACCCTGAGTGTATATATGTGTGTGTGTGTGTGTGTGTGTGTGTGTGTGTGTGTGTGTGTGTGTGTGTTGGAGGGGAAGCTGATAGGAAATATAGATGAAAGAGAAACATACACAGGGCCCATCCAACACACCAGCCCAATGGAAAGTAGAGGTGAAATCCCATACACTGGCTATTAAAGAGAATAAAAAGGGAAGAAAGGCAAGCCTTTCTCTTAATTTAATCAATTCTGTTTAAATCATTTTATTTTTACTACAGAATTCCTCTCTCATTAAGATGACCCCTTGAGTCGGAGTTATATCAGAGCTCTCTTCCTTGAGGAATTTCTTTGGGAGAAGAAGAGGGGAAGAGAAAGAAAAACCTTTGAACACTCCCCAGTAGTGTGGGAAGGATTGTTCCAGGCCAGACAGTGCATTCCTTGTCTAGAAGGTGAGTTGGTAATAAGCTCCAGATAATGATACTATTCATCGTGTTTGCTTTTCTTCATGTTTTGAAAAAATTGTATAGGGAAAGCATGGCATGTTTTCAATTAAATTATATTTCAGAAGAATTTATGGAGAGAAAAATGTGAAATGACATTCATGTTATATTAGTATATATTTACTCAAATAACTTCTACACACATTCTAAAAAAGAAAAAGAAAAATGCTTTCTAGGAATAAAAACCAAGATTCTTCATTAATGCAATATTGTAGACAATGTATCCTTAACTTTTGGAGTAAAGTATAAGAAAAATTTTTAAATGGAATGCCAAATGATTTTTAACTTAATGAAATTTCTTTGCTTAACTATTAGGCATAAACAAATTTCAGGTTATAAAAACATATCAGGTAGTATGTTATTTGCTTTATTTCTTATTAGCATATAATCAGTGTTTCCTGATTAGTTTCTTAAAGCTAGTATTATATTAGATAACCTACAGCATATAGAGGAAGCTGATAAGACAGGCTGTTTCCCAGAAAGAGCTTACAATCTAGTTTGGACAATAAGAACAAGACATGAATCATAAACATTCTAGATCAAATTAAAGCTCAGTTTTCTTAATTTATGGCAGAGAAAACTGGATCCCAAAAAAGGCTAGGTCCTCGAATGGCAGAGCTAGTAGACAACAAAGATCGAACCTAGACTTTCAAATTCCAAGGCCCTCTTTGTTAAGTGCTATATAATACAGACTAAGCACTGCAGTAGTTTAGTTTCAAAAAAAAAAAAAAAAAAAATGGTGGGGGGCTTTTGTTGGTCTCAAAGAATTTATCAGAGGCTTTTCTCTTGGGAGAGTGGGGAGAAGGACCAAAAATGATTTGGACAGATCTCTGAATGCCCTATGAGTGCATGCAAAATTTTAAATACACTGTATTTTCTGGAAAATGATTATAGCTTTTATGAGAGTTTCAAAATGGCTCTTAAAGCAAAAAATAAAAAAAATTAAGAACTAGAGAAAGAGGAATCACGGAAAGTCAATTGTTCGGGAGGAAGACAAATCACTTGAAATTGATGATCTTTCCGGGTTCTTACAATAAAAACCTTTACAGAACACAGTGTAAGTGCTGAGGGGTAGAAAAAGTTAGGCACTTAGAGGGATACCAGATTAGACAGGATTTTCAAAGTCTAAAGGGGGAGGTATTAGTGAAGTAGAAAATCCCTCATACTAGTTTATAATACTATTATAATTCAGTATGTTTGGCAACTTTGATTGCTAAATAGAGGTGTTCTTAATGTATCAGTTGCAAAAAAGAGCTCTATAAACTCCAGGTACATGGTTTTCATCTTGTAGAAACATGATTACCTACAGATTTAAGATAGTCATTTATTCATGTTATATTTTAATATTTTGCATTTCTGCATCATCCTTAAAGTGGATCCAACACTGAAACATACCTGGTTCTATGAACCAAATTAATACAAAGACAAAGGCATTTGAGACAGTTGCTTTATAAAGCATGAGCCTGCCTACTGTGTGCACGGATGTGGATTATTCCTACTTGAGTTGCTTGAAGATGGTCTGTGTGCTGAAACCAATTCCAGAACAAGTGTTCCTGGAATAGTGAGCATTTAGGTGTCATTTACTAGCCGTTCATTATGCTTAAAAAATAAATAAATTATTCTCCCCCACTACCAGCTAAATATGTTCACTTAGAAATGAGCTTTCCTATTTTACTTGGAAGGTTTCCCTACCACCTCCCCCAACCCTGCCTTTGGCCAAGTTCTGGTTAACACAGGGTTATTCCATATCACTTGAAGAATGACATGCCCCGACTACCATGTTTGCTGACAAATGTCAATCAAAGAGTCTCAGAGCTACCCCAGCATGTCAGCCATCATCTGAACCACACTTTCCCAGGAACGCCTTAGCATGGCATCTTTGTTCTGTTTTCAGATAAACAGATCCAATTCCTCAACAAACAGACTGCTACAGTCCTTTTGATAACAGTGTAATAATTCAAAACAAATGATTCTCAGCTTTGATGATAGCACTTTTATGGGTCATGAAGAAATCCTCCCACCAACATCTGTTTGATTTTATCTACTTGAACTTTATCCTCCAGTTGAAGATTTATAAGCTGAAATCATCCCAGCCTATTAAAGTCAAACCAATGTTCAAGCACTAAGAGGAGAATGAAAGTGCATTTCCTAGTCATCTACCTTTTGAAAAGCTGTTGTGAGTAAAATAATACCGAAAGTTTGGAGAGTTTTATATTTGGCTGAGCCTGAGACAAGGCTCCTGTGACAGGGACCTTAGGAATCCAGTTTGTACATTTTAGGTAAATAAGTTATTTACACACTCATTATTTTAAAAGACAACATTACAAATACAGAGGTTATTTACATTAAAGCCTATTTTCTTAGTGAAATCTATTATGGGTTAGAGAAATGAAATCCAGATTTTTCTATTTTTATTCTTCTCTCTTAATTTCCTTATAGGCTACAAATTTTTAAATGTCAGCTGAATAAGTTTAACCTATTAACAAATTTAACTTTTTACCAACAAACACAAAAGATGTGCAGAGATTTTAACCTGATGAAAGAAACAGCAAAAGTGCAAATGACTGGGCATCAGGAACCCTGAGTTCAGATCACAGATCCTCCATTAGCTCACTGATTCAGTCAGCAGATGGCTGGACGACACTCATTACCTCTGTGTGTGCCTCCATGTGTGTGTGTGTGAGTGCGTGTGTGTGTGAGTGCGTGCATGTGTGTGTGTGTGTGTGTGTTGTTGGGGGATGGGGGATTATAAGTACTGCTATATGGTGGTTAAAATGTTTTTCTTTGCCATTTATTCCTTACCATGCAAAGTAAAGAAAAGGATCACACTTCTTTCCTGGTTTTACTAAGTTTTTTTTTTAAACCAGAAAATATTTAATCTATATAAGTATAAAATATTTATATGTAAATAATTAAAACAATAAAATATGCAATAAAGAGTTGGGAATTGGCCAGGCATGGTGGCTCACACCAGTAATCCCAGCACTTTGGGAGGCCAAAGTGGGAGGATTGATTGATCTTAGAAGTTCAAGACCAGTCTGAGCAACATAGTGAGACCTGGTTTAATTACTTTTACTTTTGCCCATCTCTCATTTCTTTGCTTTCCCTCTAGATTTTTGCATTTATTTATTTTCTCTCTTCACTCCTCTCCTCTTTTCTCTTTCACTTTTCTGTGTACAAGCTCTACATCAATTCTCCCCTCAGTAGTTATGGATTGATATGAGTCAGCACTGAACAAATTTTCCAAACTAATTTCATATACTTAATTTCAAATTAGACATGTTTTGTATGTATGAGAGAAAAACTGAATAAGACCTTTAAAAATATTAAATATTCCTCCATTTTACAGATGAGATTACCATGGCAAAAGTAGTTGGTAACTTACGCAGAGACATAGATAGATCATTTACTCACTCATTCATTCTTGCCCTAAATATGTATCAAACAACTATGAGTCACTCAGCTGGTACTAAGCGCTGGAAACATGCTGATAAAGAAGCAGATTCTGTTTCGGATTTTATAAAATGTATGGTCTATAATGAGATGTGGGAGGTGGACAGTGACTGTTGTTACTGTAGTAATTAACCACTCCAACACATGTAAGAATGCTATCAAGACAAGGGCTACAAAGAGGACAATGAAGCCCTAAGTAGGAGATTTGGCTTAGTGATATCAGGAACAATTTCCCTGAGGAACTAGGTCAAGCTGAGAACTCAAAGATGAGTGGAGTTAACCAGGCAAAGAAGAAAGATAAGAGCGTCTCAGGGAAGGAGAAATCCTATGCAAAGGTCCTGTGGCTGGGAAGCATGAGTGACAAAAGAGTGGTGATTCCATTTGGCTAGAATAGAGGGAGGAAAGTGGGAAGTGTGAGGCTGGAAGCTTGAGTAGCAGACAGACCATGTGGTGCCTTGCAGTTCTAATTGAGTTTCCTCCCCAAGCTCCATTTATCTGAAGATAAGTAAAGGATTTTATGTAGAGAGGTGATCGGATTAGATTTATAGTTTGACTAGGTCGCTTTGCTGTAGCATTCACACTGGAAGAAGTCAGAGTGATTACTCTCAGACTGATGAGAGGTCATGGGTCCAGGCAAGAGACAATGGCATTCTAGATTAGGGTAGAAGCAGGAGAGATGGACAGAAAATGGCAGATTGAGATATTACAGGCATAAAAGTTACAGGATCATGTAATAGATCAAATAGGAAGCTTAAGAAGATGGAGGTATAAAGGATGACTTTTAGATTTCTGAGCTGCAGACTGGGTGGATGCTAGCACCATTGGCTGAGATAGGAAACACTGAAAGATGAGCAGGTCTGAGAGAAGATCATGAGCTCAGTCTCACACATGTCGATTTTGAGGTGTCTTTGAAACATCCAAGAAAGGATGTCAAGTCAGTACAAGAACCAGGTCCAGACTCTAAAACTTCTCGTTCTTTCCAGTAAGCTCCCACAGCTATTAGATTATGTTCACTTGCAGAATAAAAGTACTTCTTGTTTGTTTTTGGTCCGTTTGTTGACTGTAACACTCAGGATAAATGATCAGTAATACAGGTCAATTGATAATGAACTTTGGGGCTTAAATAAAAGTTTGTGCTTATGTCAATACTTTTTGAAAAAAATCAATCAGAAACATAACTTTTAAATAGGCTTTATTTTTAGAGATGACTTAGAAGAATTTCCATAGAATTTGGGGTTAACCACTGGTAACTGCCAAAACATTTAAATTGCCTGATTTTTAGCTTTCAGTGATTAAATGATTTATTCAATTACTCCTGGAAATAGGGCCTTTAGCAAATAATTGCACACGCAGGCATCTATATTTTCTATATGCCTAGTCCATTTGTCAAAATAGCTAGCATTAAAACATTAAAATAGCATTTATGGATTTAAGGAACTCCTAGACTACCACATACCTTTAAAAATTATTAAGCTTCTCCTGGCCCTAGATTCCGTATATATCAAAATAAATTTTTTTTTCACCTACATGGTATAACTATTAAAGACATAGAGCTCATGTAATTAAAGCTGCATTCTCCCGAGATGCACTCAGCACTTAACATGAGCATCTGGGGCTAATCACCATATACATCTCTTATCACCTCCACCACCCTCCCCCAGCCACCTCCCGCTCCCAGCCCCAAGTGCTGCTATCTAGTATTTATTTGCAAAATATGAACATATGTCACGCTTAAAATTTATATTCTCCTCGCTTTGTTGAAGAGAGACCAATATAAGTTGTCGTTGATGCAATTTTCAGGAGGCTCAGAAATATAGAATTCTATGTATGACTGTCTGATTTCATTTTGTTCTAAACAGCAACTGAGACTCTTTACATGGAAGAAGTATTTTGCCACCAGGAGGAGATGACCCTGAAGATTAACATATGCTCTCATCACTGTCAGTGCACCTAGTCCCCTTTTGAAGAGAACTCTTGTAAAAAAAGCTCTGTCTTTCTAAATTACAAACATGCTCATATAAATTTCTCATTTACAACAAATAAAAATTCCAGGGTCAAACATTATTAAACAAAATTTATGATGATGGAAGAAATATTACACAGAAAGGAATAAATTACATGAGACTACTGTAGATCAGTGCCCCAAGCATATGACTAAAGCCAAAATCTTAAGAGTTCTTATGCTGATTTATTATCTTTCTTCATTGTTACCTGAGAGCAATTTATTTAACCTTGGTGTGTTTTGGGTTTCCAAAATTTTAAAATGTAAGTAATGTTGTGGTCATCAACCCCCCCAACATGATATTGTATTTATTTTCAATTTTCCTTGTCCATAAAATTTTATGCAAAGACAATAAGCTTTCTCTTAGATTAGCAGTGAACACGAATGAAAAAGCAATTCCCTCCCTAGTAAAATGACTTTGCAAATTTAATGTCATTCAGATGTTTGAGAGAAAGGCTTCTAGATTACAGAAATATTTTTTGACCATTAGGGCAAATCTTAGCGTCAATCTTTGAAGATTTAATTAGTTCAGAGTTCTGACCCACTTGGATTAGGCTCATTCAGGTTTACTGTGGGCACTTTTCAGTCAGAGCTGCTTCTTAAGCTGCAAATGAACAATGAATTGACCAAGGCAACTAAACCTTCTGGGTATCAAGGACAATCTCGAGCATTGAACTTGACGGTCAACCTCAGTTTTACATTAAAGGCATAATCTCAATTTGAAATCAACTTGAGAAGATGAAATTTATCTGATGAACATTCAAAGTAGCAAAAATTTAAGTGGCAATTTTCATCTCTCTGAATGATTGTCTGTCCAACGTTTTCTGGCTGAGAAAAAGGATTTTTATGGGAAATACACCCAGTTATATGTGTAGGTCTACAAAATCACAAGCCTAAAATCATTTTATGCTCTAATTAAGTTTTTACATATCTTTCCTTCTGAAATCTGTTTGTCATGTGACATTTGCTAAGGGAATATGCTTAACGAACTTGCTGGTTTGTTGTATCTAGTCTCAACAGCTTTGGGGAAACAAAAATAGCTAAATTCAGAAGCTAGTATAATTTTATTTACATTGATTAATTTACATGTGGTTTGGCTTAAAAGTTTACTGCTGTTTAACATTTGCATCCCTGAGCACGTAAGCAATGAACTAAACTACTTCTCACCCGCTTCATTAATTCCTGATGGAAGCTTTTCTCTGGTTTTGGAACTCCAAGTTTATATAAGTTTTTATAAAAGCTTATAGTTGTATGTTGAAAATCAAATATAATTTTCTTCAGAAGATGGTGGAGATGAAATGAGAAATGTAAGGAAAAAAAAGATTCTTTAGAATGAAAACAGATGATAGTATTAAAGGTTTTTCTCTTTTTTTTTTAAGGCTCCCTGTTGCCCTTTTTATTATAGATACTTTGATTTGAAGATTTCCCCTCAGAATAAGTTCCCCAAACCTACACCTTAGTGACTACCTACAAAAGTGGAAATCGTTTTTGAGCTTTTCTTCAATCTTACTTCAGCAAAGTAAGCAATGAAAATCATCTGAAATGCAAAGCCTCTTACATGCAAAAGGAATGCTAGTGGCTCACCAGCTCTAAGGCTTTTGCTGAGTGGTCATTCTGGTCCTCGTGATAAGTTTGCACAAAATCATCAGCCCACTTGACTTGACAGGAAATAATGCATATGCTGGATTATGGACTAGGGTTAAGTGGGCAATTCATGACTTTGGAACAAAGTTTCTTTCCATACAAAACTTTCTTGCCCACCTGGAATCTGAACTCTCGACCTTGGCTTTAAGAACAATATTTTCTAATCTAGTGAACAACTCAAATCAAACAATTTAAATATTCACCTACTGTCAAGCAAGTGTGTATATGTGTGTCTGTGTGTGTAATAATATACAATCGCTTAAAATTCTTTTATTAGAAAAGTTTATTGGCCATGTTCTTTTTTTATTTTAAAGATTTTTGACACAGAAACCATTATAACAGCAATGACAAAATAAAGGAGCAGAATTGCTGTTCTGATATAATTACTATTTCATTCATGCTCTCTCATGTCCTGTGGATTTGCTTTAAATCTGCTAGACTTGTGAGGCCTAATGTCTAAATGAGATACATGGAAAAACAAAGACACATAGTCACATGTTACATAGTCCACTGCTGCCTTTAAACCCTTGTAACAGGATAAAAAAAGATGGTTTTTTTATTCTTAAAGATATAATTCATTTGAAGCCAAAGTCTAAAAGAAATATATTTATACTGTAGTTTATAGAAATACTATGAATATATCCATAGTCAAGAGAATATAGAAGAATATTAATTGCAACTTCAATAAGCATAGAAATTGCAAGACATGGTCTGAAACAGTATCAGGCCCAATATATAATAAAAATATCATTAAGATCCTTTAAACCAAAATCTGAAATCGTATCTTTCATCATCTGAACTTAAAATATGGTTTATGAGAGGTTGCCATGGATTAAAAAAATGCATAATGACAGCAATAAATAACACAAATGTCTGTGGCTAATATTCTATATGGAGCACATAAAATGCTAATATCATTTAGAGGTTTACTAACCTTATTACTCTCCTCTATCATACTTCATATTGTCAACTAAGAGTAACTAAGTTCCTACATATTTTTCTTATCCACATGCAAATCCCTAAGTATAGTACTTACAATATATTTACAGCAAACATGACCTATAATTAAATGTTTTGTTATTATTTTGTGCAAACATTTCATTCACAAGAAAGCTGCTGTATTCATAATATGCATTATTTTGGACTTTTTATTACCATTTTCCAAATACTTTCTGAATGCTATAGAGTATTTGATTTGAATCAGAGTGTCAGATTTTTGTATATATCCAGGATAATTGTATCAGTACATTCTCACACTGCTATAAGACATACCCAAGACTGGGTAATTTATGGAGAAATGAGGTTTAATTCACTCACACTTCCCCAGGCTGTGCAGAAGGCATGGCTGGGGAGGCCTCAGGAAACTTATAATCATGGTGGAAGGCCAAGGGGAAGCAGAGCAGGAGAGAGAGCAAAAGGGGAAGTGCTACATACTTGGAACTCACTCACTATTACAAGACAGCAAGGGGGAAATCCACCCCCATGATCCAATCACCTCCCACCAAGTCCCTCCTCCAACACTTGGGGATTGCAATTTGACATGAGATTTGTGAAGGGACACAGAGCCAAACCATATCAGTTATATTTTATCTAAATAGTGTAGCCAAGAGAACTGAGCCTTATGAACTACTTGGTCACTTACTATTTGTATAATCATTGAGTTTATATATAGCCCAATAAATAATGTCCCTATAGTCTCCATGAATTCTGAACCATTAAAAAAAAAAAGAGTTATAGACTTCAGGCAGGAGGACAAGATACCACTTTTATTGCTTATAAGGTTGAGATTAGAAAATGTGACATATATCCACAGACAATAGGCTTCATAAGCCCCAAACCCCTGAACACTTGAACAAGGCAACCTACTTATTCACTGACAGCACTGGACAGCGATAAACCCCTCTAAGCAAGAATTACTGCTGTAAGACCTAAGGCATTGAGAAGGAGAGTAAAATGTGTTTTCTGCAGACAGACAGATTCCAAACTGAGAGAAAGGAAGATGCTTCCTACTTCCCTAGTCACTGAATCTGTGCTAACTTTCTGACTGGCTCTGGCCAATAGAATGCCTTAGAAATAATGTTGTATAAGTCCTGAACCTACACTTCAACTTGTATTGTATTTCTATTTTCACTCTTTTTGAATGACACCACCATATAAAGAAACCTAGACAGGTGCAGTGGCTCACTCCTGTAATCCCAGCATTTTGGGAGGCCAAGGTAGGCGGATCACCTGAGGTTGGAAGTTCAAGACCAGCCTGGCCAACATGGAGAAACCCTGTCTTTATTAAAAATACAAAATTAGCTGGACATTGGGGTGCATGCCTGTAATCCCAGCTACATGTGAGGTTGAAGCAGGAGTATCCCTTGAACCTGAGAGGAAGAGGTTGTGATGAGTTGAGATCGTGCCATCGCACTCCAGCCTGGGCAACAAGAGTGAAACTCAGTCTCAAGGAAAAAAAAAAAAAAAAAAGTAAAAGAAACCTAGACTACCCTCCTTGAGTATAAGAGACTATGTAGAAATAAAGAAACACAGAAGCCAGGCAGCAATAACACCATGTGAATGAGACCATTTCAAATTATTCAGCCCCAGCCCATCCACCGTACAACTGTAGCAACACAAAAGGCTCCAGCAAGACAAACAGAAGAACTACCCAGCTGAGCCCAGGACAATATGTTCGTAAATTTATTTACCAACATTTATTTGTAGGTAAAATGATTATTGGCAAATAAATTTTATTGCTAGTCATTTTATTGGCAAATAAAACGATTACTGTCCTAAGTCCTTAAATTTTGAAATAATTTACCCAGTAATATAAATAATACATAAATTTTCACTGAACATGAAGTACAGCCATAAAAAAAAAATGTCTAAAACACGTGGCATCAACTTTGGGACTGGGTGGCATCAAGAAGACAGAAAGGTAACAGGAAACTCTTAGTGGAGACAAGAAAAACAGTAAAGAAACTACTGTCGTGAAACTGGAAACGTAGATAGGCTATATGATACAGTGACAGAACAATTGGCAAACATGTTGACTGCAATTAACTAGAAAGGCAGAAAACATACTCAGACTGCATGGGATGGCCACCCCCCCAAAACAATATTTTCATATCCTAATCCCTGGAACCTGTGAATGTGACCTTATTTGGAGAAAGAATCTGCAGTTATTAAAGATCTGCAGATGATGCTGGAGGGGATGTTATTCCAATGACAAGCATCCTTAGAAGGAAAAGCAGGGGGAGATGGAGAAGACGAGAAGGCCATGTGAACAAAGGCAGAGTTTGAAGTCATGCTTTCAGAAGTCAAAGAATTTCAGGAGCCACCAGCAGCCAGAAGAAAAGCAAGGAAGGATTCTCCCCTAGAGCCTACGGAAGGATAGTAGCCATGCTGACACCTTGATATTGGATTTCTGGCCTCCAGAAATTTGGTGGTTTAAATTTGTGGTAATTTATTGCAATGGCCCTGGGAAATTAGTATGGCACCTAACTCAAGTGGGCAGGTAGAGCAAGGCCAAGAGTGATGCAGGAAAGGATGTGCCTCAGGTAAAAGAAACACTAGGGAAGGAAATCATGCTCCTAAGAGCATGAGCATAACACACAGTGCTTTTGAATATTCGCTTTCACATCTTTAAAATTACAAATTTAAATTGTGCTCTTCTAGTTTCTTATAGGCTGACTATATTACACGGTGACAGAACAATTGGCAAACATATCGACTGCAATAATTTGGAACATAGAAAACGTACTCATAGTGGGTAGGATGGTGGCTCTATAAAAGATATTTCTATATCCTAACCCCCAGAACCTGTGAATGTGATCGTATCTGGAAAAATAGAGTCTTTCCAGTGATTAAAGAGCTCCAGATGAAGGGGGAAAGGAGCATCATTCCAATGTAGGTTTTAATTTTTTTTTCCATTTATTTTATTGCATTTTAGGTTTTGGGGTACATGCGAAGAACATGCAAGATTGCTGCATAGGTACACACATGGCAGTGTGATTTGCTGCCTTCCTCCCCTTAGAGCTTAAATCAGTTACCTAATTTATGTCTGTGAATTCCTCTATATAAGCACACATTTTTAAATATTATCTATTACATAGGAAGTTATATGCTATAAGTTTTAATTACTCTCCACTTAACTATTTCTATTATTCTACAGCCAAACTCTTGGCTTTTAGATAAGAACATCAAAATGCAATGGGATGTGAGCAGTGTTTTAACTAATTGATGTAATTCCTGTTCCAATTCGATTGTTACATTTCAGAATATTTTGTGTGTATTCCAAAATAGTAGTTGAAAACAATGACTTTTTTATGACTATAAGTTTATTGCCAAAGAGCTGAACAATGTACTTAAGGCTTATTTGGCACTTTGGCTTACCTGTCTCAAATAAAATGGCAGATAAGTATATTTGAAGTAGATATCGCTATGATTTTCACACTTTCAGTAAATGTTTACTTTGAGCATGTTTTAAGGGTTAATGTCTTCACAGCAGCCTTGTAAGGCAGGTAGATTAAGTTCCTGTGCTCCCACAAAGAATAGGTGGCAGAGCTGGATGTCAAGTTCAGAAGCCCATGTTCTTAGCTGCTGTCCCATGCTGCTTCTCTCTGTCCACATACATAGAAGTTTGTAAAAGTGTAAAAGCATAAACGGGAGGGACACTGTTGAGGAAATTTAGAACTTTCTTATTTCCCTCTTTCACTGCTGTGCTTCTCCATGCCTCCATCCTTTATCCTATCACAGATATTTTGGAGTAAGGAGAAAACTTTTAGTGAGAATAAATAAGTATACACAAGTATATATCTGAAGATTTAGGTATATGTGGCTGCACACATTAAAAGTTGGCATTTTCCTTTGAATTATCTAATTGTCAAAGAATACTTTGTGTGATGGTAAGGTTTCAACAAATAACTAAGAACAAATTATTTCAATTATTTAAATAAGAAATGTCTTGACCAAGTCATATTTAATATGTAAATATGTTTACAGTATTATCATTGGGCTCAGATGTGGGAATTATACTGTATATATTAAAATGAATTTAATTTTAATCAAATCAAGTGTCTATATCAAAGACTCTGTAGTAGAGACAGAAAGATATATCCTCTGCCTTCCTGGTTAACAGTCTTGCTTGCAATGTATTTGAATGCTGGTCTTTGTAAATCCCTAGAAAAATATCATACTTTATAAAACTAGTAACATAATAATTGACCTTTAAATCACAAATTTTGATTAACTAAAATTCTGATTTCAAAGATTCTTCTTGTTTCTAATTCACCTAAATTTGCAAGACCTTGGTCTTGCAAGACCATCGGTCTCTTTAATTCATGGTTAATGGCCTGTGAAATATTTAAAATCACAAGGGGAACAAGCCATTCAAAGGGGAACAGTTTTACAACACCTATAATCACCTCCTTTTAACTGACTTGCCTCACAGGGCAGTGAGTTAGACCTCTGTGTTGCCAGCAGAATTCTGCCACTTGAACTTGCTGGACATTTATTTCCTTACCTGTAAAGTGAAAAGGTTTGACAACCTTTTTCTCTCTTGTCGAATTAGAAATTCTGCTCTGAACATTTGAACTTCTATGTATAATATTTTCTTAAGGCACATCTGTATTCATTATTATTTTCAGATTTGCTCTACTTTATTTCCAGGTCTTCTTTGCAATAATGTTTACATTTCTCTTGTGTCCTCCACTCCCACTTCCCACTCACTTTAACATCTTCTATTATTCTCCTCAGACTGCCAGAAATCACTGGTGAGTGACAGGTTTTACCTTGGATTTCCAAGTCATCAATGTAAAATATTATAGAAACCATTTATCTCTAGAATCCAAGGGATATAATTTACGATGAAATGCACACTTTAATTATAGCACAGAAATCAGGAAAATGAAAAAAATAGTGAACAGATAATTATGGAAACATTTTTAAATGACATTTTACATGGTATCTAAAAACTAAATTCATACCATTGACAGTAGTATATTTGTTTGTTTGTCTGGTTTTGGGGTTTTTTTTTTAGAGACAAGGTTTCACCAGGCTGCCCAGGATGGTCTTGATCTCCTGTCATTGCGAGCCACATGCCTCAGCCTCCCAAAGTGCTGAGATTACAGGCATGAGCCACTGCGCCTGGCCTGCATTTTACATAAACACCTAGACTTAAACCTAGACTTTTGGTAGACAGTAAAACATGTTTAGTATCAATATGACAACACGCTGCTCAGGCATGGAACAGGCATTAGTGCCTAAAGTTTTCCCAGCTTCAACATTTACCTCTCTATAATCAACTCTCAAGAGAGAAACCACAGTTTAAAAAAAAAAAAAATGTATCAGTCTCTTTCCTAGAGGAGCTCCCTATTTGAATCAGAATAGAAATGAAAGCCCTTGCACAAATCCAGAGACCTGCAGGACATGTTCTAGGTCCCCTCTGACCTCTTCTCCTCCTACTTTGTCCCTCACCCACTCCACTCCCACGTCATCCTTCCTGACCCTAAGGAAAACATGGGCACACACCCTCCTTAGGACATTTGCACTCATTGTTGCCTCTGTTGGAAACATTCTTCCTCCAGACCTCCATATACCTCCTCCATTCCCTTCCCAAAGTGAAACTGCATCCATTCAACTAGACTTACTCTGACAACCCATTTGACATTTCATGCTCACTGCTACCTGGCATTCCTCATCTCCCTCACCCAGCCCCATTCTTTACTCCATAACACCTCTCATGCTCTAACAAATCCTATAATTTATTTGTTTATCATGTCTGTTATTTATTTTCTGCCTTATTCCTATCATCCCCTAGAACGTAAGCCTCGCAATGTGAGGATTCTTGTGTTACACTCCCTATTTGATTATCTTAAGTGTCTATAACAGGGTTGAACAAATATATGTGCTCAATAAATAACTGTGTAATGCATGAATGGCCACTCCTGAGTCTGCCAGCTGCCAGCTCCCTTCCAAGTCTCTGCTCTGCCTGACTCTTTTCAAGCTGCATCTACCACCACTCATACTGTCCAAGAACTACTGAACTGTAGCCTGCGTTGACAGGATGCTGAATGCTCAGGCAGGCTCAGTATAGGAGGCCAAACTCCCTCTCCTCCCCCACATCTCTGTCAACATCACCATCGCACAAGGCTAGATAATACATCGTAATGTATGAAGTGTTGGGGCTAACTGAAGAGAATCTCAATGGAATACAGGTGAGATGTTTAAATGGTGCACTTTATGGGCCTGTCTCTATTGTCCAAAGGAAAAGAACCAAAAAATTAAAATCATTTAATAGGGGGCTCTCAGTACACATGTCCTAGTCCCTTTCCCTACACACCTATTCCCAGGACTACCCTAACCTTCTGTGATACCCTTCAAATCACTTTATTCCAACTCTTCACTAACTTCCTTTTAGACAACTTCCACCTTCTACTCTCAGGATTTTATCTCTGTCTAGCAACACTCTTCTTTCTCTACTTGAGAATCTATGTGACAAAATAATCCCCGTGAATACATTTTCCAAAGACTACATTTAACTATGCTAGCACTGTACCAGGGGCAGGATTTCCCATCCAGGGTAGACTTTAGCACACCACTACAGTTTTCCTCAAGGCTTTCTCACCTGGGTGAGGCAAAAAATGAGGGTGACAGTGAATCAGGCATACACAGGTGAGTGTACACCCATGCACAAACACCCTCACAACACACATGGCCCATGAGAAACACACATGCTCAGAAACAGAGATTTATATTAAGGGAGAAAAAGTTCCTAAATGCAAAATAATCTTGCAAGTTTTCCCCACAAATGTAATAGGGCTACTTCTCATCTATCCTTGCCTCTATTCCAGGCTGTGTTTGCCATATGTATGAATAAGTAAATGGGAGCCTCAAAGTTACAATGATGGCTATCCAAAGATCCAACCAAACTCCAAAAATCTCTCTAAGCTCAAAGAAAACAATATGAGCATGTGTAATTGTCTGAAGAGAATCCAGGTTTATGGAGTCAGAATTTAGTAAAGAACAATACTTACAAACTATATATGAGATGTCACCTATCAACTTGGGGAGGCAAGACACATCTAACATCAGCAATGTCAGAGAAATCTTAATAGAGGAGGGAGGTATACAAGAAGCCAGGAAACATTGAGTGGAGTGGGATAGAGCAAAGCACCAAATGTAAAAGGGCCTGCTGGCTGGCTTGAAATAAGAGAAGACATAATCTTTGAAGACCCTGACAGTCAAGTGAGCTTCAAATTTAAAATCCAAGCTAAATGAATGATTTTCAAAATTAAACTACATGATAAACCCTCTGAGGTTGTCATCGCTAATACTGATGGTTGTACTCCAATTTGAAAGACTAAAACCAGACGTAGTATACAGGGCAGCTTTCCACGATCATAAAGCACATGTTTAAATTATTAGGAAATAAAATAAAATGGTACCTAAGCATGAAGAAAAATCTGTCACTAATTCAGATGACTGACTACATTAGTGGCAAAGACCTAAGGCAGAAAAATACAAAGCAGAGAAACAATTGGCTCCTATTAATAATACTTAGAAAATTACAAATCAAAACCACACACAGACACACACACACACACACACACACACACACACACACACACTCCAACACACTTCGGTTCAGCTGTTGATCTGTTGTTATATTAAAATATGACAAAAAAAAAAACAAATTCTAAAAATTCAGAGTTTTGGGATCGTCTCCTTTATCAGCTGTGTTGCAGTAAAAGGATAAAGCCCAGTCAATTCTGTAAAGGTAGGTTGCTGCTGCTCACACATCCTTAAGATTCTGGGCTCATGGATTATGTTTTGTAAATCAGTTAACTTACTACCCAGAGATTAAGGTAAATTCTGCTAAGGACTAAAAGTTGACTTAGAGCATTAAGAAGGATTAATGTTTAGCTGTGGAGAGGCTAAAGCACTAGGATAGCATGTTTACGCAGTGCCGTAGATCACAATTAATCCAAAATTAGTATAAAAGATCAACAGCAACCCCTTTTGCATGCCAGCTTGGCTCATCCCTAAAACTCACGACTTATTCTGAGGGCAACCTATGAACAAAGTTGCTTTCTGCCTCCTAATAGGTCTAAGGCTTTTAGAGCAAAATATGCATTTGAAATGTTTGAAATGTGTGTCCTTTTCCTTGAGAAAATAAATGCAGAAGTCAGCATTGTTTTTTTTTAAGTGCTATTATTCTACTTATTCTATTCTATTATTCTAGCAAAGTATATGATGAACACATGACCCTTAGATATGTAAAATGTCTTTAAACTGTTATAAATCCATGTGAATTTTATTTTTGTATACTAAATATAACTACCAGAAAGACTCTATATAATTTATATTTGTCAACTTATATGTGTAGTTTTGTTTCTTGTATTAACTAAAAGTAATTTTAAGAGTTTATTCCTCTCCCAGGGAAATATATGGTTTCATTAAATAAGTGAAGAAAATACTTTTATCAAAAAGTCTATCAAAATAGGATTAAATGCTACTTGCCTACCTAATTACAAATATATTTTTTTTTCATTTCTCTCAGCATTCTTTCATTTCATAAACTATTTTTTTCTAATTGGATGAAAATTTAAATCATTTTTACAGAAGAGCAAATAAATTAACATGTAGGAGAAAAATACATTTAACCAAAGACACAACTTGCAAATTGCTCATACATTACTGGTTTCATTAAGGATATATAAAATATGTATATCAAAATTATATTATTCATATTGGTTTTATTTTTTAGGAAATTTCCTATAAAATACTCCGAGAAAGGTCCTTTTTTCTGGATGTCCCATGGTGAACCATAACTCAGAAAGAATTATCTTGGAGATATATTATTACAAATGAGAGCTAGCTTTGCTCACAATTATTGAGCACCTACTGCAAACCAGACAAGGTACATTCTATTATCTTATCCAAATCTTACAGCATATCTCTGGAATAGGTTATAATTAGACTTTGCTTTACATGTTAAAAATACTTTGAATTCAAAGCAGCTAAAAACAAACGAACAACAACAAAAACCTGTATAAGGACTTTAAGCTTCCAAGAGAAACAATTCAAACATTAACCAAGTCTTTTGACTCCAAATTCAGTTATCTTTCCATTAGTATATTGTTCCCAAATCCAGGCTTATTGTCAAATTATTTAAAATCTATTCTATAACCAAAATAATGAATATCTTCAATAAAATCATAATAAAACATCTCTAGGACTCAAATAGTTAATAAAATTGAAATAACCAAAACTATGCTATAACACTAAAATTCTGCCTTGAATATTAGGGTTTAAAGAGATTGAGGATTTTTTGTTTGTTTGTTTTTTTCTTCTCTTTAGAATTTCAGGTGACCTACAAATGTTACAAAGGTTAAAATAATTTTGTTCTTTATTATTCTAAATGTATGCCTCTTCAAATTATATGTGAAACTGTAAAATAAGATAAAAGCTTTCTGAGACAATGAAGTTAGGAGAACAAATTAGTAATTTAAGGAAAAATGTTAGGTCATAAAAAAATGTTAGATCATCTTTAATACAACGAAGCAAAAGAAACTACATGGATTGAAAATGTAAAGTGTTTTTAAAGCATATAGTGAAATTAGAATATAATATTTATTAGGTATATTAATGAACTAAATGTTTCTCAACATTAAATCAAAATAAAAGAGTACAAAGGAAAAGTGGAACATCTATAAATATTTAAAATGTGAAAGCTTTCTGTGTGGTTCCTATTCCCTCACTTAAAATAACAAACCACTTGCATTCAGGGGCCAAGTTTCATCAAGGTCCTGTTTTATCAAGGACATTCTTAAGTGAAACTGGCATTGTTTATTGTTTATGCTGGTGAACTAGCGGACTATGGCTTCTAGCAGTGTGATGCCCCTGCCTTGATTCATGCTAGGGTGCCAGTCATCTCACCTACCACTGCTATCCAACTGTTAACACAGTGAAAAAGGAAAATAACATCTTAATATCATTACTAAAGTGTTTTTGACCTCGCTGGCCCTCTTAAAGGATCTGAATACCAAACATAAGATGAGAATATAATAAGAACATAATAATTCTCACAAAGAAAAGCCAATGGGAGATGATTATTCAGTGTGCAAGCTGAACAAGCCACGTTTTTCATGAAACACGATTTTTCCTTAAAAAAACAACTGACAAGTCATAGTCATAGTTATTCAGACTACAGTATTTGGCAGTCATTATCTTGGGACATGAGAGAGGAAATGAACAAACTGACCCTATTACTTCAAAAAAAAAATCATTAGCTTATGTTGCCAATGAGAAATTCATATTTCTATGTGGAAATTAGAATTTTTAAAAACTCACCAATGTAAATTTGCCAGCTTCCCAACATTTCTGATGAGATTGGTCATAACATCAATGAGTGCAATTTTTTGTTTCAAATTGTATAATGAAATATGTCAACATTTAGAGGCTCCCTGCTTGTTTTGAGGGAGCAAACAATCATGTTGTAGACACCACGTGTATGGAGAAGGTCACACAGCAAGAAAGTAAAGGTAGCCTCTAGCTGCTGAGAGTGGTCCGTGACCAACAGCCAGCAAAAAAAAAAGGGCGGGGGGGACTTTAGTCAGACAACCTCAAGTAACTGAATTCTACCAGCAACTAGGGTGTTTGGAAGAAA
This sequence comes from Sapajus apella, assembly GCF_009761245.1. NCBI lineage: Eukaryota > Metazoa > Chordata > Mammalia > Primates > Cebidae > Sapajus > Sapajus apella. Next base: position 1,665,428 of record NW_022437027.1, read on the forward strand.
ATCTCAAGCCCTAGATGAGAACTCAGTCCTGCCCAAACTTTGATGTAGCCTGAACACAGCCTAAATTCAGGCCCCAGCTAAGCCGTACCCAGATTCCTTTCAGATGAGAAGTTTCTGTTTTTAAAAAATTCTAAACTTGTGGTAATTTGTTGAACACTAGATAACTGTTGTATAGGGCCAGGGAGAGTCCCTGTGCCTCTACTCAACTTGTTATAAAAGTGGGCCTGGCAATGGAGTAAGCATTCAATAAATTGTTGTGGAGGAAAGCCAAAAAGCAGATAAAATATTTTATTGTTGGATATGGTACATACATATTATAAATAGTGGATATGTAACTCTTTAATTCACAGATGGTTTTACAACCCTCTGTTTAATAAATTATATAATTCATGCATTTACTGCTCAGTAAATCAAAAATCATTCTTTGTTTTTATATGGGAACTGGAAGGTTGGTCACTATTCTATATATAAAAGTTATTTTTGCACAGATAGTTCAGAATTTCTAGAACACATATATATACCTTTATTATTTTATTAAAACATATCACAAAAATGTAAAAAATATATATTTCTGTAAACAGCAGCAACTTATATTAAGTAAAAAGAAATGTTCTGGAATATTACATAAACAGATAAAATATTTAGGCCAGAACTCATAGTAAGGCAAGAAACATTACAATGATCATTTTACTATGACAGGAAATTAAACCACTCCAGCATGCTGCTCATCCTTCTCTGAAAATATAATAAGAACATAATAAAAACTGTCTCAAAGAAAAAAAAAGAAAACAAAAGAATAAAGGAAAAAAGGAAGGAAGCAAGGAAAGAAGGGGGCGAGGGAAGAGAGAGAGAAGGAAGGAAAGAAAAGAGAAAAGAAAAAAATCTGAAGACAAAAGAGATCCTGCCCAGCAGTGTTCAAGTCCATTACTAGCCAGTGAAAAAGACAGCTGAAAAGCATCTCATAGGCCAGTTGTCACTTGTCACTGTGTGGCTGCTTTTGCTGTTTTGCATAAGGAGTTTAAGATGTCATACTCTGGGCTGGGCATGGTGGCTCACACCTGTAATTCCAACACTTAGGGAAGTCAAGGAGGATGGACAACGAGGTCAGGAGATCGAGACCATCCTGGCCAACATGGTGAAACCCCATCTCTACTAAAAATACAAAAATTAGCTGGGCATGGTGGCAGGCATCTGTAATCCCAGTTACTCAGGAGGCTGAGGCATGAGAATTGCTTGAACCAGGGAGTCAGAGGTTGCAGTGAGCTGAGATCGTGCCACTGCAATTAGCCAGATTCTATTTTTAGGGTGGTTGAAGGTATATTTTCTGTTCTTAACTTAGATAGATTATACTGTGATGTATTATTTCCTGAGTTTCTTAATTTTCACATGATAATCAATTAAGCAAGAGAAAATTATATTGGTTCCCGAAAAAGTATATAATTATTATAAAATATTTATCATTATAGCTGGTTTCTGAAAAGAATTCCCATCAATTTGAATTAAATTATATGTGCCTCTATGATAAAACAAGGTACTTGATGATGCCAAATTTAAAAGAAAATTCAAGATCCTAGACTTAGAGCGGCAAAAGTTCCTTAACTACCTCCTGTTAAGAGAAAAATCAGACAAATTAAATACCGTTACTCCCACTATTGCCACATTGGCTTTTAGAACATGTTTTATTAAATTACAGTGTAAGGATACTAGCAGGCCACAGTATTGCTAGCATATTTAGAGAATGAAAGTTAAATTAAATTTATGTTTATGGTTATTTTTTAAGTATAATTTCTGTAGAATTCTATACTTACATAGCACTTATTAAGCACTAGACAATATCTAATATTAACTCACTAATGCTTACATGAAAGCTACTATTGTCTCTATTTTGCAAATAAGGTAACTGAAGCACAAAGACATTGGATATAAATTGCTGAAACTCATAATAATAGCAAGTAGTAGAGCTGGAATTCAATCCTAGACAGTCTGACCCTAAAATCTATGTTCTTACTCACCAGGCAAAACAGGCACATCAATTCTTTCTTCTTTTCTGTCTCTAGCTCTCTCCCCCACCCTCCATCTCTGCCAGAGCCTTTCCAGCCCTGTGGAAATAGGCTCAGCGTTCTTAGTCCCTCAGCCTTGTGAGTCTCATAACTACTGCCTTATCTTTCTCCTTTCTTTCAGATAAACTTCTTGAAGCACTTTCCATGATCACTGTTCCGTTCCTCACCCCACATTCTTTTTTTTTCTTTTTGTGTTTTTGTTTTAGGTTCAGGTGTACAAGTGAAAGTTTGTTACATGGGTAAATATGTGTCACAGGGGCTTGTGGTACAGATGATTTTATCAACCAGGTATTAAGCCCATAGTTCCTTACCCCTCATTCTATTCTCAACATTCGGCTTCTCTCCTAGTTTTGGACTCCCAAAATCTCCAGTGTGACCCCTTATACCAAAAGCAGTGAGCCGGTGCTTTGCTCATCCTCATCTTACTGACTTTCTCTGTAGCATTTGAAACTACTGAAGAAATTCCTTCTTCCTGAAATGTCGCCTTCTCTGAATTCAACCTCAAACTCATCCCAATTTGAAGAATTCATCCTCCTCTGCTAACTTATTAAGTATTGATTTCTCTGAGAATTTCATACTTAGCCCTCTTTATTCTAACTCGGCATATCCTTCCAAATGATGGGCTAATTCCCAAAACCTTATCTCTTGAATTCCATCTCCATATGGCCTACTAAAAATTTGCACATGATTCCTCACAAGCATACCAAATTCAAAACTGAACTCATTTTCCCTTCAAAATCCAAATCTCTTTTCCTCCTCATCTTCCTTCTTTCTCCTCCTCTCCTGACATGTTATGATTTATTCAGCCCATATGATTTGAAGCTTGCAAAACCCCACCTGACTTATACACAGACACAAACTTCTCACCACCTTCTCCTTTCAACCTAAGTTGAAATTCCCTTGTTGTTACTATGTTGAATCATAACTCACTTATACTTTCAGATATAAACATGTTCACTGAATGCCTACTATATAGTAAAGGCTTGACTCATTGCCTTCAAAAACCCCCAATCAAGTGCTTTTTATAAAAACAATTTCTTAAATGGGTTTATTCATTCTAGTAATATGAATTAGTAAAAGTAAGTATTCCTATCTCCAGTTTAGAGTTGATCAATCTGAATCCCAGAAAACTGCAATGGTTTGTCCAAAATGAAACAGCTAGAAAATATTACCCATCCAGAAAATATTATCTTCATAGCCTACCCACCCCTAAATCCTTGACCTCAAATTTTTAAGGAAAAAAAATAGCACTGAGCTGTACTTCTGTTACCCATGAGAGAAGAACAGGTGTTAGACTTTTCCTACTGATATAATATTAATAGGTTTGCAAGATTTATTATATTACATGTTAAAAAGAGATCAAAAATGTCAAGAGCTGGGATCAGCAGACAATTTTTGATGCAAAAAACAAAGGGAGCACTGCTCAGACCAAAGAGGACTAGAGTTTAAGTCTCAGGAAGGTCCTGCAGGTACCTCTGAGGCAGTTTTGAAGACGCTAAAATCTGAGAAAATGAAGTGAAAACAAAGATGTGCGGTGAAGGATTGTAAGGAATGAGTCATGGTTCAAGGCAAATGGAGGCCTCCTCCTTCTTCTAAGGGTTAACCCCCTAGGACTATTGCTTCAGGTGCCTTTATACTCCCACATACATCATAAGAGCAATTCCAAAATCTGTCACAAGGAATGAATTTGCTAAGTAATTTTCAGAATCCTCTGTGACCTTTAAAATCTTAAAGTTCTATAAAAGCAAATCTCTGAGTAGTGTATATCTAGGCAATTTTCTACTTTATCAATTTCCCCAAAGAAAAATTCCATATATCATGTTGCATACAATGTGTATGGTGATGAAAAGCAATCTATAGTTTTACAAATATTATAATAATTCTAAGCCATCTCGTTGTTCTTGAAGCTATTTTCAGAAAATAAAAATGTATCTAATGCCCTGTAAATCAAATGGCATGTCCTAATCATGAATCTTAAAACTGCCTCTCTACTTCCTGCCATCCCATATCTCCCATTTCAAAATGACCTTTCCAGGCAGAATTTGGATTCTTGGCCACACCAACTAGGCAAAACTATTTACTAACGACTACCCATTTTCTTTTAACTCAATGGACTTTTATAAACTGTTTCTAAGTAATATTCATATTTGAACATAAACCAACTTTTGAAATCAGGTCTTTCTAAAATAATTTTTATGTCTCCTATAAACCCAATTATTCTGAAAGGCTACACACTTTTTATCATTTCTTTCTCCAAGACTTTTAGTACACAGGCAAAAATCTTTACTATAACTACCATTTTTAAACTATAACTAAGAACCTTGAGCTGTATAGAGAAGCAGCTTGGATTCAGATCCTGACCCTGTCACCTACTAGCTCTATGAGCTTAGTCAAGCTCCTTAGCCACCGCTGTGTCTGAATGTCTTACCCTGTAACGCAGGAATAATAAACAACACTACCAATCTCTTAGGGCTGTTACGAGGATTAACTAAGATAATGTACATAAAGCACTTGGAACAGTAACTGCACGTAGTAAACACTGATTAGAGATGATTCTGTAGTGGCACAGCAGTAGTCGTAATTGTCATACAAAGAGAGGACATTGGAATGAGCTGACTCATGGCTCCTGGGCTCTGCACTTATTAGTTTTATTACCTTTGACAAATTACTTACTGTACCTGAATCTAGTTTTATTATCTTCAAAATTGAGATAACAGTGCCATAATAAGATTAGTAGAAAGATTAAATAAACTAATGTATATGTAATGCTAGCTGATACCTGACATATGATATATCTTCTGAAAATAATTTTTATTATCATTGAGTATTCCAGAGTAAAGATTAAGGGAACTCACTTTAATGAAAAATAATTCATTTCCACAAATCTTTAATATATTGTGTGATGTTCTGCTCACTGAAAATGCAGTCTAGTTCCAATACTTGTGATATGTCCTATTTTCTGTTCACTTCCAAACTCTTTGAAACTGCTAGTTTATTGCCCTGGGAGGTATTCTTCTTTCCACATCCTACCTCCTAGCCAATTACCCCATTCACCCATGTAACTCCTACTCATTTTTCAGGTATGAGCCTAAATGTTCTTCTTGTGACTTAGAAGCTTTGAAGAAGTCTTAAAGCTCCAGAAAGGAGCACAGCCAGGCTGAGAACTTGTTGCCACCTTCCTCTTGCCCTGGTGTGGGTTAGGCACCCCTAGCATATGGTCCACTACCCGGAGTACCTGCACTTCCATTTACCTGTCATACCACTTGTCATTACTTTCCAATCCATGCTTACTCTGCTAAGCTACCACTTCAAGACAGATAGGGATCCAATCTGAATTGTTCACTGCTATAACCCCAGAAACAAGGACAATGCATGCGGTATGACTTCATACTTATAAAGTGAGTAAATAAGTGAATCATAGGGGCTATGATAAATATTACTTGAAGACGTAATAACAAAGAACCAGGGAGATTTGAAGGAGGGAAAGAGTCTATCCACATGGGGCCATCATAAGAGGAAACTTCACAGATGAAAAAAGCATTTAAGAGGGAATTTAATGTTAAGTGGGACTTTGGTAGGAGGATATCGAAGGAGGTGATCTAGGTCGCAGGAAGAGCATGTTTGGAATCTCAGAGAGAGCCCTCAATAAACGTCATCCTCCTTCCCCACCCAAGTTCAAAACAAGTTAAGAAATAAAACAAAGAATATACATAGAAGCCAAACCAAGAACTTCATTGCTCTATTAACAGATGCCATGTTGAAGGACGCAGCTTCGTTCAAGAGCCAAATGTGTCTGCTAATGGAATCCCAGAATTAGACAGACTCTCCCAGCCAACAGCAGCAGCCCCAAGCAGCGCCCTGGCCAAGCAAGGTGCCAGTCCCAGCAGTGAGGTCCCAAATTAAGGATGGTAGAGATAGGGCATGCTCAGTCATTATTCCCAAATTCATTCTTCAGAAGTCACTCCAATTGCCCAGAGGTGGAGAAATGTGAGACAGAAGGACATCAATAATGTGCTCAGGAAAAAGTTTTCTGTAACGGAAAGCAAGAGTAGGGGAAAGATATTTTTCCCTAAGAAAAATAATCAAAAAGCATATTGTGAACCAGTATTAAGTGCAAATTGTTGGGGTTCAGGACATGTGAAAGGACACATTAGGGAAAGAGGTGAAATAATAGGCCTTAGGGGGTGCCCCAATTGGTACAAAGAAACATTTTTAGATAATTAAGCAAGATGTAGCCATTAAGAATTGTGCGGGGAAAGTATATGCAACCCAAGCTTCTCACAGCAGTAGCATATTGCATATTACACAGTGAAAGCATGGAGTCTCTGGCTTTCTAACCTGTGCAGGGCAGTAGGAAAAGTACTAGCCTTGAGTTAGGCAAATCTGCATTTAATTCTCTGTTCTGCCACTTTCTAGTTCTGAAATCTTGCATAAGCTACTCAACCATTGTGAGACTCAGTTTTATCATCAATACACCATGTCACTGGGTTAGAGTAACTGAGATAATGTATGTAAAGCACCCAGCAGTTAATAGACACTCAGTTAATCATCATTTTTGTTGTTTTATATGAACTTACAGAATATATATTTCCTGAAAGAATGTACTAAATCTTCTTTATCCTGTGTGTAACTATTTTAGGTCACAGAATAACAAGCACCACACCACAGAAATGACATAATGAAAACCAAATTGAGATTACAAGAGAAAGATGAGTCGAAGTGGCGGGTCCTCCAACAGACTGCTGCTTGTACAGTAATGTTAACAGCTTCACTATCTTGTATATATCACCAGTTTTATCTAGTTACATTTTAGGTTATTTTCAAACAATTTTCTAAATGTCATACAAGTTGTAACTCTGAGAACTGAGAGCTGCACTACATTTACGTCTTAAACAGACCAGATAATTCCACATATCTTACCCATATATATCATTATTTACTAAACACAGTATTTTTCTCTCTTTTAAAAATATATGAAGATAACCTAAACTATTTAGCAGATGTTATTAAATGACACACCAAGATACTTTACATTGAGTTGAAATCATTTTATAATTAATTGGGTATTAAAACAAGGAGACATTGTGCAAAAGAAGAATGTTAGCAAATTGATTTCCCTTTAGACAAAGCTGAAAAATATCTTTTTAGTTGCAGTGAGCAGCACAACAGAACCTGCTATAATCATATACAGATGATGGGAATTTGTCTAATGTTTTATGGTGAATCATTGATGAGGCCAGCGAAGGAAAATTTGTAGAAATAAAATCACCTTGACAGTAGAGTACCAGGGTCAAAAAGCAAAGTAAAGTCAACGTTCTTAGCTTTAATAAAAACAGTATGATCTGTCATCAACACAGCATTTTTACACTCTTGGACAATGCACTCCCTGATCTCCTGCTGGGTTTCATTTGATTGTTCCCAAAACCAACAAAGGACAACTTATAGCTGGTGATTCATTGTGACAGGAGAAAGCCATAAAGATACGCATGTTTAGACCCTTGTAAATAAACAGTCACCAGTGTGATCTTTCAATACAAAAGATGTTACCCAGGCTGTTGGTGAGCAACTACTGGGTTTTTCTAAATTAGCAATCTTCATCTAAAGATTAAGAAAAAGCAATTATTTTTCAAGTCATTGCCACACATCTCAGACTGTCCTCCAACTGGATTGAATGTAGTCTTTAGGTAAGAAATAAAAATGCAACTTCCTGATGAAATGGAGTAGTGCCATGTAATCTCTATAATGATACCGTCAGATAGCAAACCCAAGCAAACAGAATAATTAATAATTTAACGCAAAGATTAAAAAAGACTGTCACTAGGGTTCTACCCTAGGAAATGGTGCAAACAAAAGCTCACATTCTTCATCTCTAGACAGTTTTTTTTCCTAGTCAAAGGGGTAAGATGCAAAGCCAGAAAGAATAGATTTCTAAAAATTGTTTTTAATTGAACGTTACCCTTGTTATATTTTTTAAAAGTTCCATCTGAGCCAAAATAATAAAAACTGGTAGCCATATTATTTCTTGGTAACTGTTACCTAATCACATCAATTTTGTGCCATCATAAAGTATTTATCCTCTTATTTTTTATGTTATATTCTAAAGTTCTAAATATTGTGACTGCTTTATTTCATCATATGTACAGTTTGTTAAATGATACTTAGTACCCACCAAATATCAAAAATCCGGTATATTATATAATTTAAAATAAAGGACCACAAAATATATTTGGGAAATAATATCAATAAAACATCCCATCTGTAATAACTGTGTTTTTTGGTATGCATGTAAAACTAAAACAATACATTATCATCCATTTCAAAAACTAAATCATTTCAGTTTCACTCTGAAGTTTACATTCTTAAACCTGCAATCTTGAGTAAAATAACAAAAACGAAAAGCTTGATTTTAAAAAAAGTTAGTAGTTTGAAACTATTTTGTTTTTGTAGCCATATCTAAATTGTTTTATTTCCATGACTCTTTCATTCCATTATTTCTCTTTAGCAATGAAAAGTAGAAGCATTATTTCTGCAACTATGTTTGTTTAGAAATATTTGACAAGAATGTGCTAAAACAAAACCTTATCCTAATGCCATTGGCATTAATAAAAGACCAATAGCTTTTTAAAATGAGATGCTGGACTACACTTCCCTGTAATATGAATAATGTTTTTACCCCCTGAGAAAGTGACTTTTTCCTGGTCAAGTTTCAAGGCATCAACTTGAGTAATGTAGCATAAATTGCCTCCACTTCATTTGTAAAAAGATCCCAATATTTTACTTTAAATTATCTTCATTCTATCTTTGAGATTATTAAAAGATCTAATTATAGATTTTTTTGTTTCATTTTTTCAGAAAGAAGGAATGATGAAATAATAAAATAGACAATTTCAAAAACAAACTGATGTTACTTCATCTGGTTAATGTGAAAGGATTTTTCCCTAGCACATCAGAAAGTAATTTACTTAAAGGAGAGATAGTTATGATAAAACTCAATTTAAACAATGTGGTTTAAGATTTGATAAGATTTAGAAGATCTTGTTATTTAAACTCTGAATTTTCAGTTAAGTGAACCTTTCATATTATCACAATCTCTTACAAGAACCGTAGGGCAACGTTGTTTTACAGCAGTCACTACAATTTTTTGAAACACTACTTTTTAAGTGTTAAAATGCCTAAATATTAGAAACAAAAACTAGAACCTACAGAGTACAGTGACTTTTTTGTTTTTGACACCTCTTCTGTATTTTAAGTCATCTCTCACAGCTTCTCAGCTTCTTGATCTCTTCACCTGGCACTCCTACTGCTTCCATCATTATTTGGTGGGCTGTGCATCAAATCATCTTTGATTACTACACAAAAGCCTCACTCTTGGCCTTCCTGCCTAGAACTCCTTCCTTTTACAGACTACCCACATCCCAACCAGGTCGAGTCTTCTTAAAATACCACTTTCATCATGCCCCAATGCCCGTTTACAAGCCATTAATTCACTACTCTTTTTTTTTTTTTTTAACTGTGTTTTTTTTTTTTTTTTAATCAAAGATCCCTTACTGGTCCTGCTTCCATGAGTAGCAGTGACCATTTATGTTCAGAAAAAAACGCAAGTCTGCACTTGTATATCCCAACATCATGTAGGCGTGCAAGTAATGCTGTTTGGCTATATGCCTGTCTCTATCAATCAGTCTAATGCTCCTACTTCTCACCACGCTGGCCAACTTCTTACGTAGTTTAATAGGAGACAGGTTTATTCCTTCCCTATGTCTTTGGCCATGCTCTTTCTCTTGCTGAAATGTTTCCCACTTTCTCCCTAAGTCAATCTTTAAGCCTTTTTTTCTGAAAGCTCCAACCAACATAATTATATGAACCTCTTTGAATGCCTTCCACAATAAAAAACAGTAATAATTACAGTCCCTATCACCATTTATTAGATTCTCTTTGTGCAAAATATACTATACTAAGTATTTATACCTTAAATTATGTTTATATTATGTAATTATCATTAAGATTCTATAACGTGTGAGTAATTTGATGTTTTAAGAGTTTTACTAACTTTCTCCTTGACATTGGACCAGAGGCAACAGAGCTGGGATTTCCAACCACAAGTGTCAGACTAAAACCATCATTCTTTAAAAATACAAATATTGTCTTCAGTTATTTCTTTTATATGTAACACAAAGCTATAAGTTCCTTGGGTGTAAAGATTTTTAAGATCTTCAACAGAAACCCTGCTGATTGCTAAAAACTATGGGTAGTGTTATTTAAACATATTAAACAGCATATCTGAATCTCCTTTGTTGCTTCATCCTTTTTTATATTATCTACTTTTATCTATTGTTAGTAGTTAACTGGATTACTATAATCAAATACATAAAGGAGCCAAAATTCTAAATAAAATTTATTACTATGACTTTGGCCTAGAAGAATATAAAATAAGAAGAGAACAAGTAAATATTAAAGAGCTGGAACACAAACAAATATAAGCTACTTCCTTATAGCTATTAGAATTATACTGAGCAAATAGAAAAGTGAATGGACTTATACAGGTTTATGAAAAAGGTTTCACTGAAGAGGAAAGTTTGAGCAGAACATATTTATGTGCATTTATGTGTTATGGAGGTTTTTAAAAAGTTTATGTCATGAGAACACGTGGACTTAGGGAGAGGAGCATTACACACTGGGTGCAGTTGAGGGAGGGGGGAGGGATAACATGGGGAGAAATGCCAGGTATAGTATGTACCTAAAGTAAAAAATAAAAAATTAAATTAAAAATTTATGCCCAGTTAAATACAGTGTCATATTCAAATGTATTGCCAGATCAGTAGGGATACAGATAACGAAATAATTAGCAATTTAGATTACATTTAATCTTCATGTGTGTGGCATGCACCAGGTCCAGTGCTTGGTGCCAAGGGAACAACGAGGCCAGAGCCAGCCACAGGATGTACTTCGATACAACTACAATCAACTAATCAGCCTCCACAATCAACTGAAGCCCACCTTCTGTACAACGCCTTCTTTAGTAACCCCAGTTGGAAGTAATTTCTTCTCTCTTTGAAGTCTTCTAAAGTTTTCTTAAATCTTACATCATTTAGCACTGTGTTTAAAAGCACAGGCTTTGGAACAAGAAAACCAGGTTTGAACCCAGTTGTTGCACTATCTCTGTGACTTTGGGCAGGTTACCTAATCTCTGCAGCCTATAAGAACAATCACAGTACCTACTTTATATGGTTTTGTGAGGATTAAATAATTTCATACACATAGAGCATTCAGAACATTCCAGATGCTTGCTAAGCACTTCATAACTATTAGCTCTAATCAACAGTACCACTTCCCACCACTACCACCACCATCATCACCATTTGGCACCCATCTTATGTACCTTTGGATGTTAGTTTTTATTTAGCTTTTATTTTTACATGTGTTTAGAAAAATACATGGTCATTTTTCTCTCTTCAGAGACTGACACTGTATCTTTTGCAACTATATCGTTCATTTAGAGTCATTATATACAGACACATTGTCCTATAATTAAATGCTTGAAAAATTATGTCTCACTTTGTCTCTTGTTCCTTAGGAGACAGTAGAAGGATCTTTCTTTTTTTCTATCAGGAAAACTCTGATTTAATTCTCAGGAGACTATTTCTTTCCTATCAAAATTATAGTATGGTGCCCATTAACTCTGCAGGCAGTTTTGCCAATAAACTCTAAAAGATCATAACGTAAAATGGATTCAATTTTGAGAAACAGGCAAAGAGGCAAAGAGCTTGATATATACAATGCTACCAGTAAAAATTCAAAGAATATTCTCTATAAACATTAAGGCAAGATGTGAGAGAAAGGATCCCAGATAAATCATTTCAAATATAGAGTGAATTGCTTTGCTTTCAATCTCCTTGAAAGGAAAAACGATTATGCTTTTTAGCTGTCAGAACAAAACTCTAGGGTAATTCATAAGGCATTATATTAACACATATAAAACAAAATGAAAAACAGCTTCACAGTATGACCTTACACTTGAACAAAATCTGGAGCAAGTGTATTGTAGGCCAGATTAATACCCAGTTTACCAGGCAAATAAATTCCACAGTGAGTCACCCTCCAGATTCTTTATTCTGACTATGAGGGAATCAAAGGTCTAGTTTTAAATAGAGCCTAGATATTTTAAAACAAAATAGAAGCAACTACTCAAAGCAGAATAACAACTTTATTAAGGTTAGTGGGGTTTTCTTTAAGGCTTTAGAAACTAAATAAGTAAAGAAAGATTCACCAACTACAGAAGAGGTTGAAACTGCACTAAAGAGGAAGGACATAAAATAGCATAGTGCCGTTTATGTTACCTGTGTGTATTTTAAGTACAGTATATTGAACAATATCGTACACAAAAAGGAAGTGTATTTACTACAGAGGAGACAGTCGGCTGAGTCTCTTCAAAAGCAGATATTTCAAAGTTTACTTTCACATGGGTTTTCACTTTTTGACCTGCTCTTGACCTGGGTAATTCTTGCAGACCAGTGAGTTTAACAAGGCCTGGGATCTATTAAAAGAATGGTAGCCTGCCTTTTACTGAGTAGCACACTGATGGTTTAAAGTAAATGTTATGGTTTGTCACAGGAACCAATTTGGTTACCGTTTGTTCTTCCTGCCTCTGTCTGCTGATATTTTTGCAAGTGTTTTCCATTCTTTAAGTTCTATAAAGAAATCTGAATGCTGTTATTTTAAACTTGGGCATCTCTTATTTTAGCAATTCATATTTTAAAACTGGGCAGTGAACCCAGAGTTTCCTTTGTGTATTCTGGTAGAACTTGAACTCATGATGCTTTAATATGAAGCATTGTTATCTTTTGAGCACTACATAGTTATTGTCCTCTCAGGTTTGACTAGATTTTGAAATACTGTTAATACAGGCATTGGCCTGTGTTTGAAAGAAAAAGAAGTAAGAGATAGGCATTCATTACAAAGTAAAGCAAATAATCTTTCAATGTTTCCATTTATATATCATATTGTTAATGGACTAGATAATGGGGTAGGAAGATGAGTCATAAGATTTTTGTGAGATAGCCCTTACAGGCCAGTTAAGCATAAAACTAGTATTTTACTACTTTTTTTCTAATATCAATTAACTTAGCATCAATTTGAGAAGTGGAATTAATAAAATACTAAGCTTGGGGCAAAAAGGAAATATAAGCAAAAAAATTAGTTGGTTCACATTTGCCAAAGAACATAAGCTGGTTTTGACATGAATGTAGAGGGCGATTAAACCAAGCATTGGAGTCACTGGAGTGAGTCTTTTTTCTAGCACTGGGGACAAAGGTTCTGTGTATTGTGCAGATCCTCTGACTTATGTCTTTTTGGATGCTTTATTTTTACTTTCCTCAAAGCAAAGAAATACCAGCTCTATACACCAGTGCTTCCAAATGTTATTACCAATAAGAATCATCAATACTTCTAAGCATTAATGATGCTTCTAAATAGTATAAACCTCCACGTTTATCATTACAAAATAATCTCAGTGTTGTAATGACTAAGTCAAAAAAAAGGGGGGGAGGGAAGAAGAGAACTGAGTAGCAGCTATATGTTACAGTATTACTATCCATTAAACATAAAATTACCAACACATACATACACGTAGTTAATAATCACCATTTATTTTGTTCAAGGTAAAATATCTTATTTAAATAGCACTGAGGTTGCAAAAGTGTTTGCACCTCTACTAAATACCCAAATAATAGCTAGTACTTAGTGGTTGTAAGTGCTTTATATGTATTATTTTACTTACTCCTAGCAGATTTTATCATTTTTTATTTCAGAAGATTACCTAAGGGCCAGAGAAATTAAGAAACTTAAGCAAGTTCAGAGATAGATAAGTGGTCAACCAGGATTCCAGCTGCTGTCTGTGTGACTACGAGGCCTGATGCACCTTCCCCCACACTGCCATCTGCGAAAGCAACAATGAATGATAGAGAAGAGTGAAATGCAAAAATACAGTTTAGAAATGCAAACAAAAACTAAAGTACATACACCTTGTTCACACTTTGTGTAAATTATGCTGATCAGAAATAACTGAAAACATGTTTCTTACTGAGAACATTTCTTATTGTTTTATGGAGTACAAATTTAAAATCCATTCAAAGGATATAATTTAATTAGCACTGATTAACTAGAAACATGAGCTGTTTTCTTTGTAGAATCAAGAAAAGCATGATTTGGGGGGAAGATGTCTACAAGGGCTTAGGTTCCCGGCTACCTTTTCTGATAGTGCAAATTGGAATGATAGGGTCCCTGCATGGAAAATAATGTCACATAAAAATAAATGTAAAATGATCTGAGAGGTGATTTAAGGGAGATTTGAAGAAAAAAAAACACAAAGTAAGAAACATTCAACTTTCCTTAACAAGTCAGGGAAGTCTTTAAGGAAGAAGAGAGGCATCAAGGGGCAGTCGTGATGGATGAGCAAGTCTGGCAAGAGACAAAAAGAGATCAAGGGGCTGGCGGAGAAATTAGCACATGTAAAGAAAGAGAAGCAGGCTATAGCAAGATACACCAGACTCTAGTGCGATTCTCAAAAATCTCTGCACATCAGAAACACCAGGGAGTTTTAAAAAATTCTGATGCCCAAGATTTAACCAGATAAAATAATTAGAATCTCTGAGGGTAGGAAAGTAGAAGAGAGAAATCTGTAAAGATGCTATGGTACTTTTGGAAATAAGAGTAGAGCTAAAGTTTGACTTAAAGAAATGAATCAGGTGTCTCAAACTTAGAAAAGAAACAAAATATTAACATAGCCAGATACAAAACTTAGAAAAATTCATGAAGCGTTTCATATTTTTTAAATGTAAACAGTATATATAATTTCTGTATGTATATTTCACAATAAAAAAGGAAAAATCCCTAAACCTTTTTTTTTATTAGCTGCTATTTACAAATGTGATTAGTATCAGCTTTTTCTCCCTTACTTTATTACATTTTCACCATGCAAATTTCTCTCAGTAGGAGCAAATGCAATTTGTATAAAAACCATTAAAACAAGTATGACTCAAGGCATCCTCCCAAAGAATTTCCTGGACAATTGTAAGGTTGTATCCAAAAATGGAAAGTAGATAGGCATTCGTTTTGTAACCATACCATTAGTATATGCTAACTAGATCCAAAACATCTACGTAAGTCTAAACTCACAGCCAGGTTTACCTAAATTCAGTTCTGATAAACCATATCTGTCGGAAAGAAGTGACTGAAATAATGCTAAGCATTTCATCTTATGTATTACAAGACATTGTAATCATAGAACTAAGAACCAAGAAATGCAAAATAAAGATCAGAAAGAAGACTGAGAGCTTACAATTTTATGCTTCTAGCAGCACTGAGATGGCAAGATAAATGATTCTTTTTTTTGAGACACGGTCTTTTTCTGTTGTTCAGGCTGGAGTGCAGTGATACAGTCATGGCTCACTTCAGCCTTGACCTCCTGGGCTCAAGTGATCCTTCTACCTCAGCCTCCCAAGTAGCTGGAATTACAGGTGTGCACCACCATGCCCAGCTAATTTTGCTTTTCTAGTAGAGGAAAGGTCTCCCTATATCTCCAAGGCTGGTCTCAAACTCCTGAGCTCAAGCTATCCTCTTATCTCAGCCTCCCAAAGTGCTGGGATTACAGGTGTGACCCACCATGCCCAATCGACAAGATAAATAATTCTTTAATAAACACTGAGTAGAAAGATAAAACATCTACAGTAAATAGGGGTCCCAATGATGAATTATTCATTCTCTGCAGATATTGTCAGAGTGATAAGGTTACAATATGTAAGAAAAAGCAATACACGGAGCATGTTTATATTTATTTTTTAACTTGAAAAAATAAGTTGTGCCTAATATTTAAAGACCAAGAAGAATAAAAAGTACAAAATTAAATTCTGCTATTCTCTATGCACAGCCAAATTGGGTTTTGCAAAATGATTATTTTAAAAAGGGGAGGAGGTAGGAGAAAATAACTGTGATGGTCTGAATGTTGATATTCTCCCAAAATGCATATGTTAAAATCATAATCCCCAAATTTGATGGCATTAATAGGCAGAGCCTTCGAGAGGTGGATAGGCCATGAGCATGGAGCCCCCATGAATGGGATGGGTGCCTTTATAAGAACAAACATAAGAGATGATTTATCTCTCTCAGGCATGTGACAATACAATGAGAAGTTGGCAGTCTGCGACCCAGAAGAGGGTCCTCACCAGAACTTGATCATGCTGGCACTGCCCTGATTCCCAGCATCTAGAACTTCCAGATGGCCAACTACCATCACCAGAACTGTTAAAACCAAATTTCTATGGTGTATAAACCATGCAGTGTATGATACTTCATGATAGTAGTCAGAACTGACTATAATACAGGGTAACACATATTTTATGCTTCATCATAATCATCTGTAAAATAAAAAAGTTGAAAGCAAGGATCACTAAGATCTGTTTAAAGGAGAAAAATTCTGAATCTATATAGAACAAAAACATCAATGTATTTCAGAGAAAGCTGTGCTTCAGCAAGAATGCTATGGAAAAACTTACATAACCAAATGATCCAAATTCATATAGATCAGAGTACGAACTTTTCAGTGTCCTCAGATGGCATCATGTCGTATCTTTAATCAAACAGAAACAAAATCACAGATTCTACCTGGTACCCATCAGAATCACCAGAAGAGGCCAACATGTCCGTAAACGCTTGTTTTTACTCTCTCCTCCCCAAACCACAGGTGTGTATAACCATGCATGTGTGTGGGTGTGCACGTACACACACACAAAAACTTGCCTTCTGTCTTGCTCAACAAGTAAAAAGATATGTCCACTGGTCTCATTTTCCAACATTCAATAGAAAAATACAAGTATCTAATCTTGTCCACTGATCTAATCTAGAAGATTAGAAGATTCCAAGGGTTGAATTCTAAGAATCACTCATACTTCCCTAACCACTGCATTTAATGACTTTCTTGAGAATACAAGAATTCTGCCAAACAGTTTTCTCCAATCTGCTCCTGTCTTCACTGTCACTCTTATAAATAGCTGTGGACCACAAAATTTGCTTCTCTGTTAGCTCAGATTAATATTGTATGTATGTGTTTTACAATGCTATTGAAAGTTAGAATGCCTTATGTCATACATATGTATTTATATGAATATATAATATTTTGATTATATACTTATTAAGTTTGAGGATAAATGATTTGACTCACACTGAACCTGTGTAAATCAGCTATATTATGAATTATAGAAAACTGCTGATATTTTAATATAGGGAGTCAAAGTCTAATTAGAATTCAATAGAGCACATTGCTTTATTCAATCACAATATTCCCACTATAAATCTGGAAGAAGGGTGTAATTTTTATGTACTAATTATTTTGGAAATTATCTAGTTGAGTTATAATCATCATTAATTTTTTAAAATGTTATTTTTACTATTATCCCTGAAATGCTTTGAAGTAGGTTCATATTATAAACCCATTTTTCTGGTGAGAGAATTGATGTACAAAGATGTTAGATAACTTACCAAGGATCACACATCTGAGAACTAAATTAAATTACTGAAAATAGCTTTAAAAGAATAAAAGGTTATGTAAACATAATAGCATTAACAGATTACAAAGAACAAAAGATAAGAACAGAAACAGAATATTACCTCATCTACTCTAATGTTTTTATTTTTTAAAAAACTTGAAAAACTTTTGAAAGAAGTACTGTATAATGCCGAAGTTTTCAGTAAAAAAATACAAACTAAGTATGTAAACACAGATTAGGATGCTGCTATAAAAATATAAAAGAAAGTAAAAGTTTAATAAAACAAATTATGGTTTCAAGGTTTGTTTAAATTCCTCCTGAACCACTTTGCCCTTAAGAGAAAAATAAAATTAAAGGTGTTTTCTAGGATTCATGCTACCCTAGTTAGGTAAGGATCAACCTTGAAGGGCACTTTTTTATTTTCTGAGCAGGGAATGCACAGAATAGTGGTTTCTCAGAAAATGTTCCTATAGAAGTTAAATTCATCAAATAATCCTATTAAGATACTTTCTTTGGCTATTCTGACTTCTATGTAATTCTTGTCCTGGAGATTTCAGCCTCTGCAAGATGCTTACTCAGCATCATGAAACAGGCATCACTGATAAATAAGAAACAGGGTACAGATAGGAATGTAGAGATAGATATAAATGTCTACAAATACAAATTTACAAATAGATGTTACCGAAAGAGTGAATAAAGCAGGGATTTGCTTAAATTGGTGTCCTATCCCTCACCTCTGGCCCCTTCCCTTCTGCTAATACACATGCCCAAGTCTATCCTATATCACAGGAAAAAAAGAATTAACTTAAAATATGTTTTCCCAGCCAGGTTCTGTGGCTCACACCTATAATCCCAAAACTCTGGTAAATGTAGGCAGGAGGAGTCAGAAGTTTGAGGCCAGCTTGCGTAGCTAAGTGAGATCCTTGTCTCTGCAAAAACCTAACAAGAACAAAAATTAGCCCATTAGCCAGGTGTGGTGGTGTGTGCGTCTGTAGTCCCAGCTACTCAGGAGGCTGAGGCAGGAGGATTGCTTGAGCCCAAGAGTTTGAGGCTACAGTGAGCTATAATTGTGCCACTGTACTTTAGCCTGGGTAACAGCTAGATCACATTTTTTTTTTTTTTCAGTTACTTGGGAGGCTGAGGCAGAAGAATTGCTTGAACCCAGGAGGTGGAGGTTGCAGTGAGCCAAGATCATGCCACTGTGCTCCAGCTTAAGCAACAGAGCAAGGTGCCATCTCAAAAAGAAAAAATAGTGAAGGTTTTTTGTTGTTGTTGTTTGGTTTTTTTTTGTTGTTGTTGTTGTTGTTTTTACTTTAAGTTCTAGGATACATGGGCAGAACGTCCAGGTTTGTTACAAAGGTATATATGTGTCATGGTGGTTTGTGGCACGTATCAACCCATCATCTAGGGTTGTTTTGTTTTGTTTTTTTTCCAGGTCTGCAGAGCATTTATTCTGTCTGAGTGGGAAGGGGAAGGGTCCAGGTGTACAGAGGGCGCAGGGCCTATGTGTACATCATGAAGCCGTGGTTGGCAAAGGCAGCCTCCTCCAGGTGGCGCAGTCCGTACAACTCCCCGAGCAAAGGGGGGCACCCGGGGGGGCACCCAGCGAGTTGTGTTGAACACAGACTCCCCGACCTTCCAGTCGGGCACGTCCTTCATGATAATGGCCTCCTCCTCCAGGTTCTCCCGAAGCATGTGCAGGATCCTCCGGTCCGTTTCGGCCTGAAACAGCGGCATCAGTGCGATGCGGGCCTCAAAGTACTCCATCTGTAGGCGCCTGCGTTCGCGGTTCCACTTACTTTCCAGTACCCGTAGAACAGGGTCCCGATGCCCAGGGCCAGCATGCTGTAGCCTGACAGTCCTCCACGCGGCAAGTTCCGTTTGTAGGCGATGGGCCTATAGCCCCCAGCCGGGGGCATGTCCTGCTTCACCTTCGATGCCGCCATGCTCACTGGATCCCCATCATCTAGGTTTTAAGCTCCATATGCATTAGGTACTTGTCCTAATGTTTTTCCTCCCCTTGCCTCCACCCCCCGACAGGCCTGGTGTGTGCTGTTCCTCTCCCTGTGTCCATGTGTTCTCTTTGTTCAGCTCCCATTTATGAGTGAGAACACCCGGTGTTTGGTTTTCTTTTCCTGTATTTGCGGAGAATAATGGTTTCAGCTTCATTTGCGTCCCTGCAAATGAAGGACATGAACTCATCCTTTTTATGGCTGCATATTCCATGGTGTATATGTGCCACATTTTCTTTATCTAGTCTATCACTGATGGGCATTTGGGTTGGTTCCAAGTCTTTGCTATTGTAAATAATGCTGCAATAAACATACATGTGCATATGTCTTTATAGGATGATTTATAACCCTTTGGGTATATACCCAGTAATGGGATTGCTGCGTCAAATGGTATTTCTGGTTCTAGATCCTTCAGGAATAACCACACTGTCTTCCACAATGGGTGAACTGATTTACACTACCACTAACAGTGTAAAAGTGTTCCTATTTCTCCACATCCTCTCCAGCATCTGTTGTTTCTTGACTTTTTAATGATCACCTTTCTAACTGGCAAAGATGGTATCTCGTTGTGGTTTTGATTTGCATTTCTCTAATGACCAGTGATGATGAGATTTTTTTCATTGTTTGTTGGCCACATAAATGTCTTCTTTTGAGAAGAATTTGTTCATATCCTTTACCCACTTTTTGATGGGGTTGTTTGTTTTTTTCTTGTAAATTTGTTTCAGTTCCTTGTAGATTCTGGATATTAGACTTTTGTCAGATGGATAGATTGCAAAATTTTTTACCCTTTCTGTAGGTTGCCTGTTCACTCTGATGATAGTTTCTTTGGCTGTGAAGAAGTCCTTTCATTTAATTAGATCTTATTTGCCAATTCTGGCTTTTGTTGCAATTGCTTTTGCTGTTTTAGTCATGATGTTTTTGCCCATGCCTGTGTCTTCAATGGTATCGCATAGGTTTTCTTCTAGGGTTTTATGGTTTTATGTTTTATATTTAAGAATTTCATCCATCTTGAGTTAATTTTTGTATAATGTCTAAGGAAAGTGTCCAGTTTCTCTTTTCTGCATATGACTAGTTTTTTCAGCACCATTTATTACATAGGGAGTCCTTTCCCCATTGCTTGTTTTTGTCAGGTTTGTCGAAGATCAGATGGTTATATACGTGTGGTGTTATTTCTGAGGACTCTGTTCTGTTCCATTGGTCTATATCTCGGTTTTGGTACCATTACCTTGCTGTTTTGGTTACTGTGACCTTGTAGCATAGTTTGAAGTCAGGTAGCGTGATGCTTCCAGCTTTGTTCTTTTTGCTTTGGATTGTCTTGGCTATAGAACTTGTATTTTTTTAACCACTCCTTGTGTAGCAGGGATAACTCACAGGCAATGTGCCCAGAGGTGGCCCAGTCTTTATATATATCCGACTTTATATACATCAACCTGATAATTCATATTTCTAAGAGGTTACCAGTTGCTGATGCTGCTCATCTGGGAGACCTACTTTGAAAATGCTGCCCTAAGACTTAGTCCTATCTTTGTTTTTCTTTTGCAAACTCTTATTCAGAAACTTCATCTACACTAATGATTTTAACTACTGCCTCTCATAGATAGCTCCTAAAGTGTTATGTCCAATACTGAGCCCTCCACTAAACTTCTCACATCTCTAATTTCCATTTCCAAGCATCTTGAACTTGATATGTACAGCCTAGCTTATCGTCTTTATTCATAGAAACCAGTTTACCCTCTGGATTTTCCCTTCCTTGCCCTTTAAGTGGAACCATCATTTCCCTAGTCTTCCAGGTTCAATACTAGGATATCATATTTTCTTCCTCTGTCTCCCATCGAGTACTGTGTCTCTTTACTTTCTTCTTTTTATTGTTACTATACCATGTCATTGCAGGTATGCATTATTTCACACCTGGACTTTAGTAATCACTTATTTTATCATCCTACCCCAAACACTCTCCCCACATGTATACTACTGTTGAGTTAATGTCCCTCGAATACCATTTTGTAAACTTTGATAGTTTCTACTGTCTATAGCAGACCTTTTCGTTTGCTATGAGTGATGAATATATCAGGTGTGCTAGTATATCAATTTCCTAAGCCATCAGGGCCTCCGTCCTGACCTGGGACAGCTGAGCCCCAAACAGCCAGCCAGAGGCAGAGGCAGCCAAAGGGCTACCATCACCTCTGTCACTACCCACTCCAATCATGGAGTTGAGATGCCTTTTTTGAGGCTGCTCTTCCTTGACAGTGCTCAGCAGACTGAAGAAGAAGCTGAAGAGGGCACCAGCCTGAGCACACTGGTTATACAGGGTCAGAAACACCAACCCTTGTTCTTAAACTTACAAACTAGCTCAGAAAACTGATAGTATGGTATGGTATGAAAAGCAAAAGTTGTTAAAGATAGCTTTAATGTCAAAGAAAAAAGTATATAACCCCATATGAAATGGGAAAAGTCCAGGAAAATGTGTTGTTACATTGTCAGAGAATGTGGATCAGGAAGATTTGAACCATTGACAGAAAGGAGAAAGTCAATGTTAAAAACAAAACAAAACTTGGGTCACTTTGGCAAGAATAATTTCCATAAGGGTGATGCTGATAAATGGCAGACAACATCGAGGCTAGTGAGAGAGCAAGGAAATACTATCTAATAGTCTAGATTGTGTGAAAGATGAAGTGGCACACTGGATAGAAGCACAACACCTCTGAAGTAGCCTTGCTACTTGAGTTCAAATTCTGACTTTACTCTTTCCAGCTGTTTGGCCTTGGGCAAGTTGCGTGACATCTCTCTGTCTCAGTTTCCTTTTCTTTGTAACATAGTGCCTGCCACATAGTCATATTTGATCATATTAAGGATTAAATGAGTGAATATTTGTAAAGCACCATAGAGCCATGAAATCCAATGTGCACTAAATTCTCTATCCCTTTATGTCACCAGCTCTCACTACAGAGCCCAGGTACAAAGAAAGTCGGTAAACACTGGTGATGAAATGCTGAAGCATCTACTTTACTTCAGGAAGAAAGAAGGAACAAATATGGTACTAAGGTTCATTATCTGTAAGCCTTTTAATGTTTTCATTTGAACCATACGTTCATATTTACGTTTATGAAACTTCACTTTAGAATACTATTCTTCCTAGTTTACTAATAAGAGAGTTTAATTAGTGTATCACAAAACCAAGATATTTAGAATCCACTTCTACAATCTTGAGGTCCTGTGTTATCATATAAAAAAAGATTTTCATGGTAATTTTTAAATCACAACTCCAAAATTGCATCAAATTAAGGTTAAATTCAAATACTTTCAAACGCAAGTTTTTTTTTTTTTTTTAATGCCGTAAATAATAAGGTTTATCATCCCTAGTAACAAGAAGATCAACGGGGTGAAAGCTTTAGGTCACTTTCTCTGAAATTGTCCCAGATCTCTCCTGATCACCGTATGGCTTCCACAGTTTCTACAACAAAAATTCACATAAGAGTGTTCAAGAATAAAAGAAAAGGGGCCCCTCTCACATGTCTGTTAATCGGGGTAGAAATATTTTTTTTCCCAGAAGCCCTCAGCACATTCTCTTTTACATCTCATGGTCCAAAAAAGGACAGCGTGATCACTATTAGACCAGCCACTACAAAACAGGAATGGGATTCTTGTGGTAGCTTAGACCAACCATGGCCTACCACACAGGGCTGGGCATATTGCTTCTGAGAGTGCTGTTCCCCAATGCCTAAACAAAATCAGTGTGGCTTGAGCAAGGAAAAAGGTGGGCAAACAAATGTGTGTGACCCACAGCTGACTAGGAATATAAATACTAAGTTCCAGATTCTAAGGTAAGTGCCAGAGATCAATAATAAACACAAAACCATACTTGTTCTCAATTTCCAAGATCAGAATAGTCTCAGATTTTCTATTCTAATATCTGACACTAAATAAAGTTAATTTAACATCTTTTACAAATTAAGAATTACTTTTAAATTTTAAATTATACATCACAGTCACATAATTATTTTGCTTTTGATACTCATTAAA
Source organism: Sapajus apella (assembly GCF_009761245.1). NCBI lineage: Eukaryota > Metazoa > Chordata > Mammalia > Primates > Cebidae > Sapajus > Sapajus apella. The sequence continues at coordinate 1,689,056 of NW_022437027.1, forward strand.
AGCAAAATTAAAGTAAAATTAGTATCTTTCTCTAAACCTTTCAATGTAAGATCAGACAATAAACATAAATTCTAAACTATTCCATATTGGATACACTAATATACACAATAGAAAAAAGTAGTTTTTTCTTTTGTGCAAAATATTTATAAGACCAAACAATAAAAATAAAATTCTAAACTATTTCATATTTGATACACTAATAAATGCAACGAGAAAAAGTAATTTTTTTCATATTCTCAAGAAATTATCAGACAGCTTTACAATATTTTTGTTAGATGTGGTTTCCGTAATGTAGTGGTTATCACGTTCGCCTCACAATATTTTTGTTAGTATAGGCTGATTATTTTTTTTCCTTTACAAACCTAAGAAATCCTCAAGGTCAAGGCTTATCTTTTATCTTTAATCACAGCATATAGCATGATTCTTGCCCCACAAATGTTTAATGAATAAAGGAATAAATGAACACATATCCTCTCAAGTCATCTTTCTATTTGCCTTTTCTCTATCTTTTTTTCTGATTTGTTTGCAATGGCCTTTTATTTTGTCATTTCATTTGATCTCACTATTAGTACCCGGTTTCAAATCATAGATTATTTTGTTTTATTTGGGATTGATAGAGGTAGAAGGTAGAATCAGAGAAATACACATAGGGTGAAGTAATAATGAAGATACAGTATTGAACATGGGACAACTTAATGTTCATTCAGGTTCTGAATAACCACCATCCCTATGATTGCTTAACTTTTTCAGTATTCAAAACTACTTATTAATTATTGGCTTTCTCTCTATCTAGTATAGGAAAGAAATGTGCAAATGTTTCAAATGAGCAAAAGAGATTACAGGCTAGCCTTTCAATGGAATGATACAGTCTGATACTTTTGAGTTGTGTAGCTTTATATGAACACTTTTAGGGATGTGCAAAATTTTACACAATTTTAGTCTTTGAGCAGGCTATTTTATAACTGTAGAGCTAGACATTAACTTGTAGAACACTTACAGAAATTTGATAGTAATACAAATAATTGCTACCCATAGAAATGTAAATTGTGTCTGTGAAATGCAATTGATTATTGTTCTGTAGATACTGACCAATTTTGCCAGTTTGGCATTCATTTGCAAATTTATTACAGCATTCCTAATCTGACAATAAGAGTGTGGTACTTTGATTTCTCTTTGATCTTGCTATATATCTCACTGACTTTTTCATAAATTAATAAGTTAAGTTTTTTTAGTTAAATAAAATTTTTGATACATGGTCATCTTCTATCAGATCAGAGTAATAGTTTTAGATTTTCAAAATAGATATTAGATTATTCATTAATTGTGTGAAGTAAACAAGGCTTATGTTAACAAATGTTTTAATAATAGAGTGTTTAGAAATCACTCAAATTTACTCCTCCATTCCTATTTTTAAGCCAGTATTTACAAAACACATTAGTGTTGTTTTCTGAATGTACTGAGATAACAAACAGTTGCCTTCTCCTCCAAAGTATTTCTCTTTTAATTAAAAAAACTGAGTATGTTCACATTCAAAATTCAAGTAGATATTCATGGAGAAATGCAAGAAAAGAACAATAATATTTAACACAGCACCAAACTCAGACTCTAAAAAATAAAAAATAAAAAAAGCAGAGAATGGTTTTCTATAGTAACTGACCTTCATATGCTATTTAGGCTTTGAAGGTAATGTGTTATTTACTAAGCTCCTTGCTCCTTTTTACACAATTATCATAAGTAAGTAGCTATAAAAATGTCTAATTGAGTTAAATCTGTGTCAAAAGCAATGGATATCCACCAAGATAAAGATGAACAATTATTACGTGACTGAAGAAGGAAATTCCCTTTTATATTTAAAGAAGATATGACTTTTCCCTTTAAGAGGACTCCAGGCAACCAGGCACAGTTCATACCTATAATCCCAGCACTTTGAGAGGCCAAGGTGGGTAGATCACCTGAGGTCAGGAGTTCAGGACCAGCCTGGCCAACATGGTGAAACCCCGTCTCTACTAAAAAAAAAATAAAAAATAAAAAAAAATAAAAAAAAAAAAAAGAAAAATTAGCCTGGCATGGTGGCACGAGGCTGTAATCCCAGCTACCTGGGAGACTGAGGCAGGAGAATCACTTGAACCCGAAAGGCGAAGGTTGCAGTGAGTCAAGATCGTGCCATTGCACTCCAGCCTGGGCAACAAGAGTGAAATCTGGTCTCAAAAACAAAACAAAACAAAAACATTAAAATTTTTTTAAAAAGAGGACTCTAATATTTGCTTTGTTTTTAAGATAAAAATTTATATTAAAAAAATGAAAATGTCTCTCCCAGTCTTTTCTTCTTCCTGTACCTCCACTACAGTGGCTATTAAATCTACAACTTACAGGCACATGTGTGACAATCACGTCGCCTCTCTAATTTTTATTCTACGACAGAAAGCACGCATCTCAGATTGATGTTTCCATTGCAGCTGACTAATTTGGCAGGAGTAACAGCTATAATTTGCCAACAGGTTGATATGACAGAGCATGGGCTGGGATGACAGCACAGAACCTTTCATCAGGTATAATCTACAACACATGCGTATTACAGAGTGCCAGGTGTAGATCAGTGAGTGCCACAGTGAAACACAAGAAAAGGAAATCTTCCCTGCTTCTTGGTGTTTGCTAGCATAAAAATCAAGACAATGAACCACCATTTTCTTTTTTAGTAGAAAGATTATAAAGGCCAGTGCAGGCTTAAAAATAAATGTGTTATTCCAAGTGAGTCACTGAAAATAGAAACATTAATTTACTTAACCAGAGATGTCTCAATCACAGGCTGAGAAGGTACTACCAAAAACTTTAAAACTGTATAGCTATGTAAAAACTTCATCTAGCCTAACATAGCTATGCATATGATGGCATGAAAACTCTACCCAAGATATTATTAAACACATTTTATTTGTAACAAATCCATTTCCAAGTAAGAAAACCAATAACTAGAGGATAAAGTTGATATATTTTTTCTTTAAACTTAGATTAATTCCTGACTTTCTCCTTTTCATACACATATGACAAGATGTATGAGGTTTAAAGTCTAACAACTATTTGCTTCATGGAACTGGTTTTCTCAAAAGAATGTTCTAGTTCTTTTTGTCCTTATGCATCAGTCTGCATTCTTATGTTATTATTATCATCGTCTATCTTCAGAAGAATAATGCATTCTGTGCCTATCATTTGCTTTATCACCTGCCCCCAATTCAAATATCCAGCATTCTTCCCTACTTCTCTCTCTTATAGAGGCCTGCTGTCAATACCACCTCTCAGACCCTCACTTACCAAACTTACATGCTGTGCTCTCCTCTGTCCCTGAGACTTACCTATCCAAACTCTGCTAATTTTTCAAAGCCTTGGTCCACAAGTTCTTCCTAAATTAACAACAAATTTGTTACAAATAACATTCAAATTATCTTCATTGCTTCCTGTTATTTTAAATTTTCAATTAAATCTAAATTTCAATCACCTTAATTAGAATCCACATCTAAGTTCTAGAATATGACAGTCTCAACAAAATCAGGTCTTGGAATATTGGTAAAAGCCCTGGTACACATGGACAACTGTCAACTGTGTCAAAGTCATGACATTGGAGTTAATACGGGTCACTTACACGATCATCACCAGAATCAACAATCAGCTGAGTGGAACATCTACCAGGTACATGCTGAATACTACTTCTCTACTGTGTAGAGATATAGAGAAGAATGGCACAGAGTTGTGGCTATTGCATGGAAATGGTGCTTCATTTCAGAGAGTGTGATGGTTAATACTGACTGCAACCTCCACCTCCCAGTCTCAAGCTGCCCTCCCATCTCAGCCTCCCAAGTAAAATAAGTGACTAAGTTTTTTGGTGGGGGGAGTAGAAACAGAATTTTGCTATGTTGCCTAGGCTGGTCTTGAACTCCTGAGCTCAAGTGATTTGCTTGCTTCAGCCTCCCACAGCATTGGAATTACATGCACAATCTAATCTGCTGCGAGCATGGCTAGAATACAAGCAGGCAGAAAAATGTGAAAAGAGAGATGGGCCTAAGCTCCCAGCCTACCTCTTTCCTTCTTTCTCTCATGCTGGATGCTTCATGCCCTAGAACATCAGACTCCAACTTGTTCAGTTTTGGAATTCAGAGTGGCTCTCCTTGCTCCTCAGCCTGCAGATGGCCTATTGTGGGACCTGTGATCCTTTGAGTTAATACTTAATAAACTCCCCTTCATATATATGTGTGTTTGTGTGTGTGTGTGTGTGTGTGTGTGTGTGTGTGTGTATATATATATATATAATGGGAGATATATATGTATATCTCCCATTAGTTCTGTCCCTCTAGAGAACCCTGACTAATACAGAGAGTTAAACAGTAGTTTACTGCTATGTCAGAAAGAAACAAATGTCTCTCTTCTTTTAACCACAGCTATTACTGGTCCTCTTTACTATAGTCTAATCTCATCCAAACTAATAAAGGTTCTTTGAATTGTGTCAGTATATCCCTACAACTGAATATAAAATAATTATTTTGGAGATATCAAAAAAGTTAATGTGGCCAGGTCTTGACGGCTCATGCATGTAATCCCAATGCTGTGGGAGGCTGAAGCAAGCAGATCACTGGAGCCCAGGAGCTCAAGACCAGCCGAGGCAACATGGCAAATTCCATTTCTGCCTCTCCCAAAAAAAAAAAAAAAAAATTAGCCACTCATCTTACTCGGGAGACTGAGATGGGAGGGCAGCTTGAGCCTGGGAGGTGGAGGTTGCAATGAGCTGAGATGGCACCACTGCATTCTAGCCTGGATGACGGAGCCAAAACCTGTCTCAAAAAAAAGAGAGAGAGAGAGATCAATGTGAAGTCTTTTGAGAAAGTGACATCTAGGTTCAAAGGTCTTGCTGCCTCAGCCAGGCATTTGCACCTCAGCCCCAAACCCATGAGACAGACCCCACACATTGATCCTAAAAGCCAGTGTTTTTGGCTTCTTTTACATAAGAGGAATATGCAGATCAGGGTGTAATTTAACCAAGGAAACCCAACCAGGCTTTCCATTCAGGTACTCCAGCTCCAGCTTCATGACAGAGTTGTACTCTTTGATCCCAGATCAAGGCTGTCTAAAGATCCGTGATCAAACATCCTGTTTTCACATAAAAATTAGCAGAAGCAAATGCTTTACTGTTATAGTGAGGCTTCATCTATTTTCCAGTTGATGGACAATTAATAGTTTCACAGACATTTCAACATGGAAAGGAAAAACATGAGATCTTAGAGGTAGTGGAGGGGGTCTCCTGCCTGACCACCCAGGAGCAAGGTCAAGACAACTGATAGTTTGCCAAAAAATTCCATTTCTATCATTTCTTTCCCCCCAAAATTGTGTATTTTAGCTAGAAACTCTCTAAATTGTAGTAAGAAGCACAGATAGTGGCAGTAGTATCCAGCCATTTATTTTCTACTTGCATAAAGTCAAATACTTCAGACTTCTCCTTTACCTCTTCTTCAAAAATATATCTGTCTGATGTTCCATCTCCTCTTAGAACCTTACTCTTTGTTAAGCATTACACTCTAATTCCTGACAGAGGGTAATAGAGTGCTTTAACAGTAGTTTTCATAGACATGTCTAAACTTCAATATGTATGGAAAACTGCAGGAGCTGTGGCAATTTGTTTGGAGATATTTTAGCTGGTTTGTCTTCCTAGACCTTTCCTATCATTCCACATGACCTTTCAAAAGTAGTAGTAATGCTTGCAATAATATTTCCAAGCATCAATTTAAGAATAAAAAAATTAATGACATGCTTTACTCTCTTTTTCATTCACATTTATAAGTCCTTTAAAATTTTTCACTTTTTGTCTTATTGATGTTTAACTTAGAATAGTTATAAATTTAGGAAAAGCATAATATCTGGACTTAAATTTGACTAATAAGAAACAAATGGGGGTAAGTGTGTCTGGACTGCCACTTGCGGTGGGCTTGAGGGGCTGCTCAGCAGGCCCAGGCGCCCACAGAACCCTAGCCAGTGCGTGGCCTCCTGCCTCCCGCCCTCCTCGGCCCTCTGGACCGCAGGCTCCTGCAGTGCCTGCCTTCGCTCTCACAATCAACAGTTGAGGAGCTCAAGCCCAGGACAATGGTGTGCATTCCTTGTATCATCATTCCAGTTCTGCTCTGGATCTACAAAAAATTCCTGGAGCCATATATATACCCTCTGATTTCCTCCTTCGTTGGTCGTATATAGCCTACAAAAGCTATACAAGAAACCGATGATACAAACAAAGGCAAAGTAGACTGTAAGGGTGCAGACATGAATGGATTACCAACAAAAGGACTAACAGAGATCTCTGATAAAAAAAAAAAAAAGACTAAAGCAATTTCCTAAAGGACCTCATCATGTAAAAAATGGACCTGATAATATGAAGCATCTTCCCTGTAACTGTCTTTGACCTTTTTATCTGAGACTGGAATTCAGGATAGAAGTCTAGACACTTACTGGATACTAATCAGGAAATACATAATATCTGTATTTAAAATGTAGTTAGTTATATTTAATGACCTCATTCCTAAGTTCCATTTTCATTAATGTAGCTTTCATTTCTGTTGCTGTTGTTTTAATAATATGAGGAAATCGAAAGTTTGTGCCAGTAGACACTATGTTACTAAATCAGCACTTTGAAATATTTGGTTCTCTATCATTCATTCATATGAATTTGACTGCTGTTTGCTGTAATTTGTTTGGGCTCTTCTAATTTGAGTGGAGTACAGTTTTATTGTGAAACTGTGCAGTGAAACTGTGCAAGGAAATAAAGGTAGAATTTTGGGAGGTAATAATGATGTGAAACATAAAGATATAATAATTACTGTCCAACACAGTAGAGCAGCTTGTCCATAAATGTAGTAATTACTATTTATTGCTCTGAGGAAGATTAAAAAAAAAAAAAGATAGGGAAAAGGGGGAAACTTCTTTGAAAAATGAAACACCTTTTACAAATATATCTAATGTAATTATAAGATTTTAATCCTTACTGCATTTCTTCTGTTCCTACAAATGTATTAAACATTCAGTTTAACTGGTAAAAAAAAAAAAAAAAAGAAAGAAAGAAAGAAAGAAAGAAAGAAAGAAAGAAAGAAAGAAATGATCGAGACTGAGAACAGAATTGGAAATTAACTTTGAGTTTGTGTCTATTTTGTGCCAGACTTTACACATAGAAGACTTGCATTATGTCATGTTATTATCACAAGAACAGAAGTTTTATTCCTCCATCCATTTGATAAATAATAATTCATATTTGAAAGACATCTTACTCATTGATTCCCAAATAATAAATGGTAAATCTAGGATTAAATTTAGATCTATTTAATTCCAAAGTTCATGGTTTTTCACAGACTTTAGGAAAAAATGATTATGTACATTTTTTGATACATAAAATGTAAAGAAAGCTGTCATCATCAGATATCAATCCCAGAATTTGTAAGCAAATTTTTCCTTTTTTTTTTTTTTTTTTTTTTTAAGTTTAGATAAAAAGCATGGAGCAACCCTGGAGCAAAAATTCTAGAAGAGAATGTGGTCCCAAAAAATAAGAAAATTGAAGACATTTAGAAAAGTCAATCAAATTACATTGCCCCACATGATTATCTGGGGCCAAGGTCTGGGCTCATTTCAGATGAACTCAGATTTCAAAAGGACGTATGTAAAGGCTGGAAATAAGGGCACTAATGTGAAGATAAATGAAGGGAAGGGAGGAGCTTACATCTGTTGGAAAAGTGTAACAAGTTTTTAAACCCCGGTGCACTGGGACTTAGAAAAAAATTCGGTCATCAAAAGGACTTTTAAAACTCTGATAAAAGGGAAACCCCTCAAAAGGAAATGAAACAGCAACCGTTTATAAAAAGTGTCTAATATTTACAGAAAACAGAGAGACAAAAGTCTTACCCAAGACCTATTTTGCCTCCATCATCTCTACTAAGAGGAGGACAGTCTGAAAACATTCCCTAGACATGGGAGATATAGTTTGTAACCAGTGGTTCTTAGTCTTTCTTTTTATTTCCAGTCTTCTGTTATCCTGTTCCGGAGAAACTCCAACATCCACATGGATGTTACATATTCGATAAACCTTCCTGCTCCACTACATTCCTCATGAAGGATCTTCACCCATACCTCACTTCAGTAAGACCCATTTTGTGGCTAATCCAGCACTGTTTTATTTCTGGGAGCATAAGCTCCAGCAGCCTGCTGTGATCATGACCTTCCCTTTTCCTACTCCCTGTGTCCCACCCACAACACTGGCACTTTGAACTTGTCAGGACCAAAAATCTCTTGACTCCATATTTAGCATATGGCTTCCTCCTCCTGGTTTTGTTCCATACCATACAAAGTGTCCCACCTCAACAACACTCACACATCTTGTAAAATTTCAACCTTGGATCCATTCACCCTTATATCTTCTCTATTTCTATAATCAAGTTATTAAGACCAGCTGGAAAAAGAAATTAAAACAACCTTTAGACTGATATGACTACAACTCTGTGGTTTTAAAATCTTAAAAAGGACTTTCAATATTTAGTGAAAATCATTTTTCACATGTCTCTGATCAACTCTGTCTCCTTTCTTTCAAGTATGCCACGACTCTAGTATTTCAAAGTATTTCATGACTTTAGGGAGAGTATTTCATGATTCTCCTTAAATCTCCTTTCATATCTTTACTCTCTTCATACCAGAAGATGACACAGCCTCCAACTTCAAAGAGGAAAAAAAAAGCTATGAGTAATAAGCTCCCTCAACTTAATGCTTTCCTACCCACAGAGTAAACTACCTTAAGAACCATCCTTACGTTATGTCCTTCCTTCTGTCCAAGTCTCCCTTCTCATAAGACCTATATCTCATCTTTACTATGATCAACAGCAGCAGCAATGATCTCCAATGATCTGCATCCTTCCAGTATCCACACCTTTAAATGGTGATTTTCCGCTTGGCCATAGGACATGCTGTGGCCGTTGGGACAATAGCAAATGTGATGCAAACTGAGTTTTGGAAAGAGCTTGGGCATTGAAGTTTGCCTTCACTTGCTACTCTTGGGAAATCTATGACCATCTCCATGTGAGTAATCCCAGGCTAGCCTGTAGAATGATGAAAGACACATGGCCTGGTCACTGCCTCAGCTGATACTGAGCCAACTGTTAGTCCTAAGAGGCCTTCTTACTTGACTCAACCCAGGCAAGCCACCAGCTGGGCTCAGAGGCTGTCTCAGCAGCTGAGACCAAAAGAACTGCCCAGTTAACTTACATATTTTTGAGAAATAATCAATATGTGTTGCTTTAAGCCACAAAGTTTTGAAGTAGTTTACTAAGCTGCAAAAACTAATTGATTATTACTCCATCAGGTGTGTCTTCTAGCTCCTCTAGGTTCTTTCTTCTTAACTGGCTGCTGTTTACCAGCTTTTGTACAAACTCAGGTTTCTCCCATCATAAACCACCACCTTCACTCCCATGTGCAAATTTCTTTGTAACCAAGCTTTTTCAAAGCTATCTGATTGTTGCAGTCATGACTCCAATGAAACTGCTCTTAAAGATGCCAATAAACCTGCTAACTCCAATGAATACTTTTCAGTGTCTCTCACATTTGTACATTTGTAATATTTGAGCACCTGTTTATCGTAGCCTTACCTGCTTATCCTGAAAAACTCCTACTCATATATTAGGACTCAATTCAAGAATCATAATTTAACTTATTTTTAAAAATTCACAGACTCCTTTCTCTGGGCTAGCAGAACATACAAGTGTCCTGCTTGTCACATATTTTATTATAACTCTTTAATAATCTTATCAAATGTTTATGATATAAAACTTCTGTTAGATTTTGAGATTTCTAACACCAGCATCTAGCATGCAGAAGGGAGTCAATAAATGGTGGATTTATTGCTTCATTTGTTTAACAATCAAAATTCAAACTCTCCTCAATGAAATGAAAAAAAATGAAATTTAGCAGAGATCAATGGCCTAAATTTAGCTTAAGAATATTAATTTACAAGCATATTTTGATATACTTTTATTTTAGAGATAGTTTGTATGAAAGAAAACTGTGAAAATTATTTGACTTTTGCTCAACTTTATCCAAAAATATAAAGATATATTTAAGTAATGAAAACTTAGGCTAACGTAATGAGAACATGCCCACACTCAGGAGAGGTTATCATACTCTGTAAAATCACATCTGCTCACTTTCTGGAAGCCATCCTTTCAGGGAGATATCAGCACCATAGGCCTGAACATTACGCAATATAGAGAAGGGTAAAGCAAATTGAGTATATTTACCTTGGTAAAGGAAGACTAAGAAGAGAGGCAATGGCAGCTTTTAAAATGTGAAGGGCAAGTCTGTGGAGGGTCCCGTAGCCTCAGCAAACAGAATTAGGACTCATAAGAAGATACAGAAAAAGAATACTACACAGCCATAAAAAACAATGAGTCTGTGTCCTTTGTAGGGACTTGGATGAATCTGGAAACCATCATTCTCAGCAAACAGATACAAGAACAGAAAGCCAAATACCACATGTTCTCACTCATAGGTGGATGTTGAACAACGAGACTCAGGGAGAGGAGCATCACACACTGGGGCAGTTGGCGGGGGTAGGGGAGAGGCAGCGGGGGGTGGGGATGGAGGGGAGGGTAGGGAGGCATAAAATGTGGAGAAATGCCAGATATAGTACGCACCTAAAGTAAAATAAAAATAAAGAGAAAAGGAAAAGTATTAACCAATTAAAAACAGTTCATGAATCAAATTGACTGCCTTACAACGAAGGGAGTGATCCTCATCAGGTATGTGTCCAGTGGATGCTGAAGAGCCATCCATCAACCTCTCTGATCCCTTCCAGAGATATTTTCATATTTGGAGGATTTTATTGCCTTACAATTCTGTAATTTAGTTGTGTCACCCAATGCTTATTGACAAGAGGTTTTGTTGTTAGTATTGTTTTTATTCATTTTCTATTCCTCTGACTTATTCCTCCTCCTGTAAAGCAGCACTAAATCTATTTGTATAGCACTTACTGGAGCTACATTGCAATATCTCATTGGAACTCTATCCTTTAAAGTGTTTTGAAGTTGTGCCAGTTGAGGCTGTAGTCATCACTGTCACTTCCTTTTAGTGCTTTCATTCTCTCTGCTCTTGGAGCAGTCCCAGCAGAGACAAAGGCAATTTCTTTTACAAACAGAATCAACATCATGCCCTTTTGATTCAATACAACAAAACAGGAGGTAGCTGTTACTCCAGAGCTACTGTTTCCAATATTAGTGAGATTGTCAGCAACACTTCCCTTTCAGTGACTTTGGAAAACCCTAATTGTACCATAGCTTCACAAGGCCAATGGTTATGTTCTTTGAACAACAATCCTCATCTTCTGCTGTGTCCCTCAGAGGAGAAGGGAGACATGAAAGAAAACACAGTTTTGTTCCAGGTAGAATCAAAGTTAAATTATAATCTCCGTGGCTCATTTCCTCAGATAGAAAAAAACGATGATGAAATTGGGGTAACGGTGAAAGTTTTCATGAAACCAAGAATAAACTAGAAACCAAAAGGATTGATTTCAGTTTCGCTTCCTTTCTGTGACTCTACCCACTCCACGTAGAAAGGCTAATAACTTAATGAAGACACTGCGCCATCCTCGTAGATGTGTGAAATAAAGATTGTGTGTATGTGCATATGGGTGTGGGGGTATATGTCTGAAGCATGATCAAGCAGAAGAAACATGAAAAATGCTTTTTATGCACAATAAATTGTAATAATGATATGCAAATAGAGATGTCTTTCATTCTCCTTCTAGATTTCCTTTTGACCTTTCAGGAAACCTTAGACAACTTAGTTCTTGAGGTTCTACTCTAAGCGTCCGTAATATTATTTTAGATCTCCTGCCAAGTGTGCTAAGTGTTTCATGGCTTCTTAAATATCAGGAGCTGCACCAGGACAACAGAGAGCCACTGCATGAGAGTATATGTGGCAAAGGTACTTCTATTAATACATTTTAGGTGGAAATATGCAGAGGGAAATAACCCTGACCATAGTAACCACATCTACTCATATTTCAATAGTACAGATCCTAGACACAAATCAGTTCCTCAATCCTGTTTTCCAGAACGTATGCTTATTTAATTCAAAAAGATTTTTATCTCTGCCACAAAAAAGGACAGAGAATTTTAAATTCCTTTAGAGGGAATTCACAGGTCATACAGATTCTGGAGGGTTTTGCTTTTAAAATCTACAGTTCTGCCAAATGAGGCTATTGGTGATTCAGAGCAGGGATACGAATCATCAAATATGCCAGAAATAATATTTAAACTGTATGCAGTTATTTAAAGGATCTTCAAATTGTGCAGCTATAAAGTCTGGACTGTGCTCTTTAAGAACTGTGAGAGTCTGGGTATTAGAAAGCTATTTGGAGTTATCACTAAGGATAAGGTGCAAGCCTTCTTTCTACAAATCACTCACAAGCAAGCAATTGGTACAGAACGTGTTGAAATTGTCTTTTAGAAACAATTAAACAAAGAATCACATTAACAGAGGTTTCCTTTCAAATGAAAGACATCCTTTGCCCTGCTGCCGCTATAGATCCTAGGAAACTAGAAAAGACTTAAACATTGATTTAAGCCTTATTTCAGGTTAGATATGATGGTTTAATTTTTTTAAATAATGGAGAGATCAGGAGACATTCTATCATGATACATAATCACACCGTGATATAGCCCATTCCTTTCAGAGAATAAGTCCCTTCTTCTGAAATGGTATGTGTATTAGGCCAATCTTGCGTTACTATAAAGAAACATCTGAAACTGGGTAATTTATACAGAAAAGAAGTTTAAGTGGCTCACTCACTATCATGAAGACAGCATCAAAACATGAGGAATATGCCCCCATAATCCAAACATCTCCCACCAGATCCCACTTCCAGCACTGGGGATTACATTTCGACATGAGATTTGGGTGGGGATAAACAGACAAACTCTATCAGTAAGCCAGAGAGCCTCCTTATTCCTACTCATTTCTACAGTCTGTGATGGACAGATAATGCTATCAGTTTATTCCATCATTCATTTTCCTGGTATGCCTTAAATATTTTTTGAGAGTCTGTCAGAAGTAAGGCATTATTCTCAGCACTGATGTTATAGCTGTGTCTAAGACAAAAAAAAAAAAAAAGTTTTTGCGCTTAAAAAACTACATTTGATCAGAAGAGATAAGCACTGATTCACATTTGAGTCAATTAAATATTTAATTTTAAGCAAATGAGTTGCATAAAGGTAAAATGAGAGCTAAAATCCAAAGTACTGACCTAGTTTGGGGCTGAACAAAGGCTTCTCTGATGAATTAATGTTACGCCTGAGATCTGAAGTATGATCAGAATTTAGAATTTTTTCTGTTCTTGGTCTGAGATAAAATAAAAGGTAACTTATTCTGATTGCCTTTTCTAAGATTTGAATTTTCAATTAGAAAAAAATGTTCTATAATTCTTCCTAATACTTTCTTCTATAGTTTTAACTGGGAATCCTTTTTTTTTTTTTCCTTTCTTCTTTCCATCATGGTGAGAAAACAGGAAGACAGAGGAAGAAAGGTAGAGAGAGAATTATTTCAATTCTTTTTTTTTAATCTATGAACTAACAACTACATCTTAATACAGCTAAACATAGAAAATACGATAGCTCGAGCAGGCAGGCCAGAATAGCCATTAAAAGGCTGACAAGTTCCCCAGAGAGTTGGTATGTAATAACATGACAGTAATTACAGCTAGAACCTAATCTAGGCTGCAGACAAGTCTGGGCCTATCTGTGACCTGGATGTACGCCTCCAGAGCAGAAGAACATGAGAAGAGAGTTCTGGGTTTCACATGATACAATTTCTGGAGAGGACCAGAAATAACCAAGTGAGACCTAGGGGAAAGGCTTAACACCCTTGTGCAGCAGGCAGAAACGACCACAATAAATTTTGGGATATTGGCATTAAAAGGCTCATGTGTACTCTTAGGCAGGGACCAGGGTTCAGGCTCTGGGATCACATTGCATGGGCTTGCACTTTTTTTACTACTTGCCTGGTGACCTAGGACAAGTTAATCAACTTCTTCGACCTTAAATGTCCTCATTTAGCAACTGGGGATAATAGTGAGTCAAGGGGTTGATGCAGGGATTAGTGAAATTAAACACATTAAAAGTCTAAGACACTACCTGGAATTTGAATTTTGTTTGTTGTTACTAATATTTTTATTATTGGAAGTTTAGTCAGGATTTTTATAGATCACTTTAAAAAAGAAGAAGAAGAAGAAAACCTCCAAGTTTCATTGTGCCAAATCTCTCCCCCTGCCTTACTTTAACTCTGGGAAAACCACCAGAGTTTGGGTCTGAATTGCAAATATGATTATGTCATTTTCCTGTTCAAAAATCATCAAGGTTTCCCCATCGCTTCTTGTTTATATGGCATAAAATTCCTTTTAAATGCCTATTTGAATTTTCCTGCCACTTTCTCTCACACAATCTGTATGCCAGCCATGTCAGAAAAATTTACAATTTCCAGATGAACGCTGTATTTCAAGTGTCCATTTTGCTACTATTGCCTACAAAGTTCTTTTTTACTCCATTGTCCCAAAGCCTTGGACTCAGATTTGGTAAATTTCTGCTTCTGTGTCAATGGTTTCTTCAACCACCATATCCTCTGTGTAGCCATCTCCAATATTTCTAAACCTGGTTAATTACTTCCTCCTTGGTAGTTTTAAACTACTAGCACTTACTTCATTAGAGTTTTAGTCTCTTCTGTATGTAACCACCACCCCCACTAGACTGTGAGATTCTGGAATAGAGAGGAGCTAGTATTAGTACTTAATATATATTCTTTAAAACAAATGCTGTGATTCTTTAGTGATCCTTTGATGTCATTTTGTTTAAAATTGCTATGCAAGACCTACAACCACAGCTACCTTCAGGACTATGAAATTGTCTTGTTTGAACTAGTTCTAAGCTCAAAGAACATCAATTTTCTTATGCAGTAATTCTAAGCCTTTTCCCTAATTTTAAGAAGTTATGGATTTCAACAATTTACAAAGCCAGGGCAGGCAAAGGAAAACAGAGGTCTCACTTTCGAGAATTATATCCTAGTACAAATACAGAGTCTGTGCTTCATGAACTGCAGAGCATTATACAAACTGGTATTATTTCTCTATCATCATCTCACAGTATCAGATAAGAATCCTAGGCAAGTAAAGGACTAGCACTAGCAGATTGGGGGATTAGCCCTGCAGATGAAAAGTCAGAGGCAGACCCCTAGGCTTCCTTGTACTGGGTGCGGTCAATTCCAGGGATTCCCAAATAAAGTAAAACTTTCCACACCTCCAGTTTGCTGCAATGAAGTCTCCATTTCCTCCTTCAGCCAACATTTACTGGGTACCTCCTCTGTTCCAGGCCCTGTTACAAGGCACTGCAGATACTATATAAACACAACAGACTTAAGTCTCTACTATTACAAAGCTTACACTCATAATTTTATGTAATGAGAAAGCATTATGACTTGGACATAGTCTTCCCATTAGCCAGTTTATTTACTCACAGTCCAAAACAAGCCATTCTACTGAAATAAATAATCCTTTTTACATCTACAACCAGCTAGTTATAACGCAGTAGGATCCTAAAAATCCAGCTCTCAAGAAGTTGCCACTTCCTATGACAGGAAGTGAATTGTGCCAAAGACTTGGCAGAAATCCAATTTCAGAACTACCTGGATTCTCCTGTACATTACGGAGGTTTTACCTCATACTTTTCCTCATCTCTCAATGACTTTACTTACATTAATCTTGAAATAAGACATTCATCACAATGCTAGTCATCTGCTAAGGTTAAAAAGGGGTTATTATCCCAAAAAAGTTAAAATTTTAACTAGCCATTAATATAGTATAATTCTTTTAAGGGATTTATTTATTTGTAAATATTTTCTATCCTTCATAATGAACATGTTACAAGTAATAGTTAAAGGTTATATTTGCTTTTATAAAAATTACAGCTGCTTTAAATTTCCTGATATTTAAATGGTACTTTAACATTGAAATTCTTTTTAAGGTATAATTAATTTTGAACTTACATTTTTCTTAGTTGGTAATAAAAAATTTACCTATGCCATGAAAACAGGAACTTTATAAAAAACTATTTACAACAGAGATTAACAGTGAATTGGGGATGTTGGGGAGGGATAACATGGGGAGAAATGCCCTATATAGGTGAAGGAGGGGACGGAGGCAGCAAACCACATTGCCATGTATGTACCTATGCAACAATCCTGCATGTTCTGCACATGTACCCCAGAACCTAAAGTGCAATACACACACAGACACACACACACACACACACACACACAGACACACACACACACACACACACACACACAGTGAATTGATGGGGAATTGAATTACAGTTGTATGGAAACATAAAAATACTTAACTATTTACTGTTATAAGAATAAAGTACACAGTATTATTGGGTTCTAAGATCACGGTGCTGAAATTTATTTTGCATACAACTCATTCTCTTTTCCATAGAATTTAATGTAGGAATAGATAAGAATTCTGATGTTACTGTCACAGTTTGAAGTTTTATAAGGCAGCAGTCACAGAGTGCTGTCACCAAAATGGTAACATCCTTAGATCAAATAATTGTACACATTCAGGAAAACCAATAGAGCAATTTATCAGGCATATGAAAGAAACCCTAAACTTTGTTCTTATATGAGAACTATTTGGTTTTATCCTGATTTAATTACCATGCTACCTAAGGGTAGTAGAGAGGTTCTGAAAAAGTGAAAGGAAATTAAAAGGGCAATAGAGTTTTTGGGTAGCACAGTCCTCTAAAGAACCTTTAACCTTGGACATAAACAAAGTCAGCTAAATATATTGGAAGATCCATTTAGACTTTAAAATAAAGAAAAAGGCAAAAATAAAAATGGAATGGATTAGCTAAAAATAGTAGTATTTTTAAAACATAATACTTTTAATGTTATTTTTGGCCAAACAAATTCAATAGATTTAAGCTGAAGGGATGCTGTCATATGATTTGCTTCCCTCAGTTATACAAGAGTTTTTTTCATCTGTATTCTGCCTGCATGGAATTATCTAAAACAATTATGAGTAGTTTTTAAATTACTAGTTTCATTTATACAACAAATCATAGTTTTTTGAACACTTAATTGTTTATTTTCAATAAGTTTCTGTAGACCCAAAACTTTTGTTTCAGATAAACTTAAGATTTAACCGCCTAAGAACAGGAATCCTGATTAATCTATATTTTTAATTGAATTATTAATAAATCATATTAGTACTGTATTACTTTTAGAGCTGTAAAATCATAATGATTTTACAAATAAAAATGAAGACTTACAGGTTTATGTATATGTGAGTTTTATATACATATCTCCTGCTTCAAAACATTAGTTTATAACATGATGGTTTCAAAATAACAATTCTAAAACTGCCTAATTTGATGACTTTTTTTCTTCACCTTCAGATCTGCTTGTAAATCTCAAATATATCTCAAGGTAAATTTCAGATACTATTTGAAAATCAAAAATAATAATAGAGATTCTTAAATATAGAAATGCTAATAAGTATATAACGAATATGCCTTTAGAAATAAAGACATAAATAACAGTAACAGAGAAAACAATACAAATGTGAAACTAGAAAAAACCATATTTTGGGGGTTGTGCATTTAACCTGTCAAAACTATCACATGTAGCAACAATTCATGTTTCTTTTACATTTTTATTTATTCCTCTTGTTTATTACTGACTGCTTGTACTATTATGATCATATTAGTATCAAGTTTACTAGAAATATAAAAACGTATGTTATTACTATGCACATAATCCTTGGGTTTATTTAATGTTGCTTTTAATTTGCATCTCATAAATTTTCTCATCTCATAAAGTTATAAATTATGTTAATATTTTATGTACAATTTAGCTTTATTGTGACAGAAAATGTTGATAAATTATCAGTTATGAGAAAAAAATCTATGAGGTAAAGTATAAAACTAAAATATCAGATCAGAAAAGAGTAATATTTAAAGGTTACAATTTTCAAATTTAGCAAATAAAAATATAGGATGCCCACTTAAATCTAAATTTCAGATAAAAATGAATACATTTTAGCATACATGTATCCCATGCAACATTTGGGATACACTTACAACAAAAAATTATCTACTGCTTAACTAAAAGTTAACTGAGTGTCTTGTATTTTATCTGGCAAGCCAAATAAAATAAATTTTTTGTTATTAATCACAGTTTCATCTGTTACTTGTCAAAGGATTTCTATGCACAAAGTCAATTTTACACATTTAAGAGCTATGGCTTCTACTTGTCTCAGGGAATATTGTCTCTTCCAAATTTACTCGACATGGTGTTTTCCTTTACTTAGAGATGAACCTCTTAGAGGGGACCAATTGGCAGCTTCTATACTTCCAGCACTGCAGTAAGGAGCAAAGGTAGTATTTATTAGCTAACATGAATTAAGGGCTTGTGTATGAGCCAAGCAGAACACTGAGTTCTGTATACTTGTTATCTTCTTTAATCCTCACAACAGCCCTCTGAGGTGAGTGCTATTATTATCACCATTTTACAGATGAGGAAACTGAGGCAGGAAATGTCAAATTACTAGATCAAGGTTGCAATGGTAGTCAGTGGGAAAGGACCTGAAACTCAAAGCTTTCTGACCATGTCAGTCTCCTTTTTCTCCCAGTTAGGACAGAAGCAGCTGTATTTGCCCTGATCCTTGTTGAGAGGACTCCTTACCCCACCTGCACCACTCACACTCTTAAAAATATAAAATATTCAATACAAGGATTGCTGCATTCCATGCAACCCCAGTCGGGTGCCTCACAACTCTACAACCTGAGGCCGTATGAAGGCAGCCCAGGTATTTCTGGGCACAGAGAGAAGAGAGGCAAATGATCTCCCATTTGGTTTATTGTCCATAAAATTACTGAGTAAAATGTCAAACATTTTATTGTCTTCAAAATAACTATCAACTCAAGCTTTCATGAAAAAATTTTCAAAGCTTTGAAAAGTTATTTTAACTCCTCATGAATTTTTTATTTACAATTGACATATAGTAACTGTGAGTATATTGGGTATAATGTTTCAATATGTATATATAGTATAATGGTCAAATTGGAGTAAGTATAGCTATCACTTTAAATACTTAGCATTTCTTTGTGCTGACAACATTCAAACTCTTCTCTTCTAGCTATCTTGAAATATATAATACATTGGCATTTGCTATAGCAAATAGTCACCCTGCTGTGAAACAGAACACCGAAACTGAAAAGTTATATTATACAATAATCCCTTTCTGCATTTCAAGTCTACATTCTTTAATAATAGTAATAGATCTGAATTCTACTCATTCAACTATTAATTAAAAATAACTATAACTTTTTAATTTTTAAAATAAGATTTGTATAGGATTTTTGTTTCCTTGTTTGTTTGCTTGGAAAGTTTTGTTGGTTGATGTTTACATACGCAACAGGCTCTGCTTACATGCATGACATACATTATCTTAGTCTAATTCTACAACAACCTCATCTAGTAGGTATATTTTCCAGACACAGAAACTAAGGCACAGAGATGTTACATAACTAGCCCAAAGTCACACAGCTAGTAAGCTGAGAAACCAAGATTCAGATCAGGCAGTGTGGTTCCAGTTTTCCATTCTTTTTTTTTTTTGGAAATGGAGTCTTGCTCTGTAACTCAGGCTGGACTGCAGTGGTGCTATCTGGGCTCACTGCCACCTCCACCTCCCAGGTTCAAGCGATTCTCCTGCCTCAGCCTCCAGAGTAGCTGGGGCTAAAGGCGCCTGCCACCATGCATGGCTAATTTTTGTGTTTTTAGTCGAGATGGGGCTTCATCATGTTGATCAGACTGGCCTTAAACTCCTGAGTTCAAGCAATCCACCCGTCTCAGCCTCTCAAAGTGCTGGGATTAGAGGTGTGAGCCACTGCGCCCAGCCCAGTTTTCTATTCTTAATCAGTAGGCTCTTGTTTGAGAATATTTAATTCTTAATGATAATATTACTCATTTTTGTACTTTACACAATTGAGCACTTCATATTTGGAATTGCTTGCTTGTCCATATCTTTGTAAGGCTAAGGACAATTTTTCTGAAGGTCTAAAGATCAGGCCCAGAAGAGAACACAGAATCACTTTGCATTCCTTCCTCAGTAGTCTCCAAACTAATTTTGTGTCAGAAATTCACCACTGCACAATAAAGGGCCAACAGTGGCCAGAGTTGGCTCCCACGCTGTAAGATTGGAGCAAGGACACACCAGGCTTCCTAAGTACTTCACACAAGGCTGCCAAAGGATTAGCTGAATTTTCCTGTGCCAGGTTCACTTAACAGGAACATGGCAAGTTGTGGAGACTAATTGGTTCTCACAAGTATTTGGGGTGATATAAAAATAACAACTACGGGAAAGGCAATTTCCCCTTCGAATGTGACTTGCTCCTGTAAATACAGTATATTTTGCAGATTTTAATACATGATATATTTATCATTGAAATTTTAAAATATATACCATTTCTCCCTTCATGCCAAGAGTACTTCCCACAATTAAAATTTAAATACAGAGTACCAGCAGAGGTTTTTACTCTGATTCCCTTTTCCCCGTTTTGTAAATTCATGGCTTTCACTCATGGCTACCTGCCTGAACAATGGCTTATTTCTAACTCAACATCTCTTTCTACACACTTTATGAACATATGTATGTATGTGTGCATGTGCATGTATGTGTATATATGTATATATGTATTATGTATTCATATATCAAGGGGATTTAATTTCCTTTTTCAATCTATGGTATAACTTCTGCATTGATCATATAGTCAGGAGCCACACAAAAAAAGTTTCAGTCAATGACGGACCACATATATGACAGTTGTCCCATAAGAATAAAATGGAGCTGAAAAATTCCTATCATCTTATGGTGGTGTAGCCATCATAACGTAATAGTAAATGCATCACTCATGTTTTTGGTGATGTTGGTATAAATAAACCTACTGTGCTGCTAGTCATTTTATATTATAGCACATATAATTATCCACAATACATAATCCTTGATCATGATGAATATGTTACCGATTTATATGTTTACTATAGTGAGGTCCTTTACAAGGTATCCAAAAGAAGTCATTGTTATAGGAGATTACAGCTGCATTTGTGTTATTATTTCCGGTTTTCCACTCTTAATCAGTAGACCTTCTACTGGGACAGGATGTGGAGATGGAAGACAGTGATATCGATGATCCTGACGCTGTGTAGGCCTAAGCTATGTATGTGTTTCTGTCTTAGTTTTCAACAAGGAAGTTTAAAAAGTAAAAAATATATATATAAAATCTTTGAAATAGAAAAAAGTTTATAGAATAAGAATATAAAGAAAACATTTTTGTACAACTGTACAATGTGTTTATGTTTCAGACTAAAGGTTATTACAAAGAGTCAATAAGTAAAAAAAAAAGTTAGAGTAAATTTATTAAAGAAATAATTTTTTTAAATTTAGTATAGCCTATAAAGTCTGCAGTAGTGGAAAGTAATATCCTAGGCCTTCACCTTCACCCACCACTCACTCACTGACTCACCCAGAGCAACTTCCAGTCCTACAAGCTCCATTCATGGTAAGTGTCCTATACAGATTTATCATGTTTTATCTTTTATACCATTTTTACTATACCTTTCTAATGTTTAGAAATGTTTAGATACACAAATACCATTGTGTAATAGTTGCCTAAAGTATTTAGGACGGTAACATGCTGACTGAATAGTTATTCAGAATTCTAGTATTTATGTTGGAGTGCTGCATCATAGTTCTCAGAGGCACACAGACCTGACTACCTAGGGTCTGCAGGCATCAAGTCACAGGTCTGAGAGAGAGACTGAAGGATTAAAAAGAAGAGCGGCAAAGACAATTTAGAGTCTAAGAGGGGAAAGGGAGCTCATTCACCAACCCCACTCTATCACCAAATGTCTTTTCTGATCAGTGTCAGAATCAACTGATAATAAAAGTAGCCAAAAGATTATACTAACTTTATATCTAACCCTTATATAAAAATCATTCTCTCCCAGGCACTATTCTAAGCTCTTTATAAACACTAACACATTCCATCCTTGTAAGAACTTTATGACAAATTACAAATTGCCCCATTTTTGTCTACCTTAACTTTTCCTTCTCACATCCCATGATTCTAAGCTAATCTAAAGAAATGCCTTATTGTCTTTAATTAATTTCAAAGCATATATTTCAGCAATACTCTTTTCCTCCCCACATCGTTTTTGGGCCACTAAAAAGAAAACTAACTTATGCCCCTTTGAGTCCTTTCATCAAAGGAACCTTTGGAAGGCAAATAGATCCCATAGAATCTGCTATTCAATCTCTAGACTGAAGTAATGGGTACTAAATCTCATCTCCCGTATGGGAAGTCATTTCCTGGCTTAGGGTTAGGAGAGAACAAGAGGGAATCCTCTCAGTGGCTCCATAAATTTTCTACCTGCATGCCCACAACAATATTCACAGATTCAAGTGCCACACATTTAGAATATGAAAATAATAGCAATGACAATATTTGATCTGAATTTATTTATAAAAAAAGAAAAATATTTTATCTGAATATCAAAAAGGAATTAAAGGCTGAGTGTGTAGCTCATGCCTGTAATCCCAACACTTTGGGAGACTGAGGTGAGTGAATCGTTAGAGCCCAGGAGTTGGAGACCAGGCTGGACAACAAAGTGAGAACCCGTCTCTATAAAAAATATATAAATTAGTCAGGTATGGTGGCACATATGTATAGTTCCACCTACTCGGGAGGCTGAGGTGGGAGGATTGATTCAGCCTGCAAGGTCAAGGCTGCAGTGGCCCAAGATTACTCCAGCCTTGACAACAGAGCAAGACCCTGTCACACACAAAAAAAATTAAATAGTATTAAATAGTTGCTGTAAATTATGATAGTGCCAAACTGAGCACTAGCCTATTGGCTTTAATATTTGACAAAGCAATTTAATACTGACCAATATCAGAGCCATATGAGGAATAAATTAAATACATCACAAATTATATGTATTTCATAATTAATTTGTCTTATAGTATAGTAAAAAGCAAGTACTGAAACTTATTACAGTAGTTAGCCTGCTAACACCTTGTTGCCAGAAGTAATCATTGTAACTGTCAATATGGCCGTTAAATTTACCTTCACATGACCATTAACACTTTGTCTCAGTTTTCAAGCTTTCTTTGTTAACTACGAGTTAGACTTTGAGACCTTTCAACACAATTAATTGTTATGATTTGCAAGTGATGATAGAACAGGTCACTGATTTTCCCTGTTACCCGAAGCAGCCTTACTGCAGAATAAAAGTGCATTTTTGCAAACCACCTGTTTTCACAGTGTATAAGGGAGAGGCCAGTACAAGTCCATCAAATATAATATATTATATTAAATTACATTACACTAATATAATTAATGCTAGATACAAGGTTTTCTTTTGATACACGATTAAGAAGTTTTTATTTAGGTCCTGCACATTACTCTGAATTAAGTTCTCCCCCATACACCCACCTTTTTCTAATATTTCATTTCAAGTACTTGCATTTTGAATAGCATTAAATTCAAAAAGCACTTGAGTGCAAATGCCACTAAATTAAATGTTATGTTAATAGAAACCTATTAGGATAATTCCTAACCTACAATAATTTTCAATAGTCATGGAACAATAGTCATGGGTGAACAACAGTCATGGAAACCCTAATAAAATGTATGTGATCAAATAAAATATTAAGAGAATAATTGATAACCACATGCTAGGCATTCCTCAAGGCATATTACACATAATAAACTATTTAATCCTCACAATAACACGATGAGTTTCATACTATTATTTTCCTCATGCTGCGATACAGAAATTAATGCAAAGAGATAGTAAGTAGCAAGCAGAAGATTCAGATCCCAGGGTCCATGCTTTTAACCTCTACACTCTACTGCCTCTTGTCCATAAAGGCATGTAATGCCACCGATACATGTCTAGGAGTAAGAGACTGCCGAAAAATACTAGATTAGCCAAGAATTAGTTCCATATTCCGATTATATGTTTAAATCTAGGAAGACTCTTCACAAGACAGTGTCTAAGGTATTATTATATAATAATATAAATGTTTAGTTACTTTGATAACAAAAACATTTTAGTAGAGCTGTTCTAAGGGAAGGCCAAGACAAGGTAAATAGAACAAAAAGGTTAAATGGTTACATGTTAGCATCAGAGGGAAGTAGGGCACAAAGGTGTAGGTCTTTGAAGTACAGAGTGAGAATCTTGGATTTGCTCCAAAAATAATAGGGAATTATGAGTTAAGTAGGTCATGGCACAGTAACAGGGAACAGCAAAATAGTTAATATCAGCAGTCAGATTAAATAGGGTGCTAGCAAATGGAGCAGAATCCTGACAAATTAATGATACTAATTCTTTACTAGATTTCCTGTCTTCCTTTTACTGAGATGACTGATACAAGAACTGAGGGCACACATTGGGTTAGAAGGAAGAGTTAGAAAAGACCTTATCTGTCAAGATGTTAAATACACAAACACTAATTTACATAATTTCTTCTTTGTACGTGCCAAGAAGTTTTGAATTTTGAAAATTACAAATGGCCAACGACTACTAATGATCTATAACAGTGATTTTTCAAATTATAACTTGCACCAGAATCAGCTGAACAGCCTGTTAAAAGACTTCTAGGTCCCAACCCCAAAGTTTCTGGTTTAGTTTATCTGGGGTGGGGCCTACATCGCTAAGAGCTCCCAGGTGATGCTGATGAGTCTGGTCCAGCAACCATGCTTGGAGAACCACCAATCAGATAAAAAGGAGTTGAACATTTTAAAAGCAACTTAAATGGTCCATTTAAGAAACTACATTGGGCTAGGCGCAGTGGCTCACACCTGTAATACCAGCACTTTGGGAGGCTGAGGTGGGCGGATCATGAGTTCAGGAGATAGAAATCATCCTGGCCAACGTGCTGAAAATCCGTGTCTACTAAAAATACAGATACTAGCTGGGCGTAGTGGCAGGTGCCTATAATCCCAGCTACTGGCAAGGCTGAAGCAGAAGAATCACTTGAACCAGAGAGTCAGAGGTTGCAGTGAGCCAAGACCACACCACTGCACTCCAGCCTGGCCTCACAGTGAGACTCAATATCAAGAAGAAGAAAAGAAACTACATTGGCACACTATGTTTATAAATCAGAATATAAAGCAAGTGAAATAATGTTGCCAAGAAAAATAACCTGAATCCAACTCAACTTTTAATTTTTCAAAGTGTATGGGACACAAGAATATGTTCAAAAACACAACAGGGATTTAATCAGCAAAGTTCAGACTGTAGATA
Organism: Sapajus apella; assembly: GCF_009761245.1. Lineage (NCBI taxonomy): Eukaryota > Metazoa > Chordata > Mammalia > Primates > Cebidae > Sapajus > Sapajus apella. The sequence goes on from NW_022437027.1 coordinate 1,714,475, forward strand.
ACACTGCAGGAAAAATATGTAGTTTCTTGAACAAATAGACCACAGGGAGAAAAAAGAGAGAAGGAAGGAAAAACCTATTGATTAAAAGAGTCTTACAGACATATTAACCAGCTGTGATGCCTGGAGAGTTTTTGATGCCAATGCAAAAAATAACCCGTTTAAAAAAAAATGTGATTTTTGTGAGGCACTTGGAAATATAAACAATGCCTGTATGTAATGCTACTAATATCACTCTAACATTTTCTAATATTTTGGGTATAATGTTGATATTGTGGCTATGTTTTTTAAATCTTCAGGGATAGTTGTTAAAATATTTACAAATAAAATAAAATGTCTGAAACTGCTTCAAAATAATGTTAGTAAGAGGGAGAGTAATAAACGATACAAAATTAGCTATGAGTTGAAAATCTTTTGGAGATCAGTGATGGGTATATGATGATTCGTTATACTATTCTTACACCTGTATGTTTAAATTTTCCATAATAAAATACATAAAAAGGCTGGGTGCGGTGGCTCACGCCTGTAATTCCAGCACTCTGGGAGGCCAAGGCAGGAGGATCAGTTGGGGACAGTAGTTCGAGACCAGCCTGGCCAACACAGTGAAACCCCATCGCAAAATCAGCCTGGTGTGGTGGTGCAGGTCTGTAATCCCAGCTACTTGGGAGGCTGAGGCACAAGAGACTCAAACCCTGGCGGTGGAGGTTGCAGTGAACGGAGATCACACTACCGCACTCCAGCCTGGGCCACAGAGACTCTGTCAAAAAAAAAAAAAAAAAATAGAAAGTAAAGATGACAAACCATTTTTCTGGAAAGTTGCTTTTAACTTTTAAGTTTTTCTTTCACACTCATTTAATGGCACCAAATTTTCCAGAGTTCAGCATGCTTCACCAAACAAAGGGATGATGGCTAGAGAGACAGTATAGCATATAACAGGTTCGTAATGAAACATGTTAGGAGAAAATAAATACCAACTGAGATGGTCTGGCTATGTCCCCACCCCAATCTCATCTTGAATTATAGCTCCCATAATTCCCATGTGTTGTGGGAGGGACATGGTAGGAGGTAATTGAATCATGGGGGTGGTTTCCCCCATACTGCACTGGTGGTAGTGAATAAGTCTCAGGAGATCTGATGGTTTTATAAAGGGTTTCCCCTTTTGCTTGACTCTCATTTTCTCTCTTGCCTGCTGCCATATAAAACATGTCTTTCAGCCATGATTGTGAGGCCTCCGCAGCCACGTGGAACTGTGAGTCCACTGAACTTCTTTTTCTTTATAAATTATCCAGTCTCTGGTATGTCTTTATCAGCAGTGCAAAAATGGACTAATACACCAAACAAACAGAAAATAATCAGGGAGAAATGCAACTAAAAAGTTGAGAAGATTCAAATATAAAATAGAAAACATTTTATATGAAAAGGATCATAGAACATGCTTCTTTGGAATGTACAGCTCATTTAGAAAAGCAGAAGCTTGGTCTGCATCCCTTGATCTCCTTCATCTCCCAGAATGTTATCAGAGTCGAGTTGTTCCAAGGTATTCAGGCATTCTATGGAATGAAAGTTCTTTGTCTATACAATAACCATGCCAGAGAACACAAAGAGAATAACAAGTTATCAGATCCATCCACAAATAACAACATTCCAAAATACCACAGGCAGAGAGACATTGGAAAATCTTTCATTTTTCTAAACCACATGTGTAACAGACTGTCCTGTTAATTAAATGAGACAGATGCTGCATCTGGTCAGAGAAGGTGACACATGGTATAAACAGCCTCCAGGACTACCACAAAGTGCTAGGGGTAAACAAACTACTTCCTTCTTCCTAACCATGCCTACACATATATAATTTGGAGCTACTGTAGTTCAGAAAAAAACAAAAGTTTTATTTTTAGTAACAGTGACTACCAGAATGTAGTTAGCTTACTGTATATGCTAATTTAATGTAGGAGAAAGGGAAACCAATCATATTTATAAACTACAACTAAATATAAATGGACCTTTTTATACCCAGATCTCACATGCTTTTGCTAGGATAAAATTAGATACTATTCTGTGTTAATGTTTTGTTACCAGAGTTTATAGCACTTTAAAAGTGAGACAGAAATTCTATTTTGCTATTTTCAACAAGCAGGAAACAGGCTGTAGGAAAAAAGTGAAATGTCTATGATTTTGTAGAACATTAGCAGTTCAGCTTCCAATTATCTGTGTTTCAGAAAAACATCTTTTTATTAGTGATTACTATGATTCATGCTTTAATATCATTTAAACATATAAAATAAGTAACAGATGCCCATTTGGTGCCAGCTACTGTGCCAGTCATCTAGGAAAACATTAATATTACTATAAAATTATAACTGATATTTATTGAGTGCTCACTATCTATAAGCACCAAATTAATGATTCTCATCAGAACCCTGCTATGTATTATTACCATTTCTATTTTACTGATAAGGAACCTGAGGCACAGAGATGCTAAGCAGTTCATCTTAGGTGACACAGGTGGTAAATGGAAGAAACCAGTATAAAAAAAAACATTAGGGATGGAATACAAAGCTGAATATGTGATCTTGGCCCTTTGTATAAAAGAAAAGATTTTATTCTGGAAGAGAGACCTATAAACAATCATTAATAATATTAATATTAAAAAATGAAGTAAAATAGGAATGTGAAGAAAAAAGATTTGGCAGTATTTCATGGTGGATAGTCAACCATTAGGTTGGTGCTAAAGTAATTATGGTTTTTGCCATTACTTTTAATATCAAAACCACAATTAATTTTGCATAAACCTAATATTAAAATAAAGGTTTCTCTTTCACGTCAAACAGCTCTCCCTGCAGGAAATATGCTTTTAGCCCTCCCTATGTGTATTGATGGCTGCTACATGTGAGAAAGATGCAAAGAAGAGGAAGATACGTTCCGTGCCACATGTACAGAGGGTCCACCATGTGCTGGGCTGACTCCCAAAGGAAGAGAAACTCTATCCATTGCTCACCAGAGGCTTATACTTTAAAAAAAAAAAAAAAAAAAAAAAAAAAAAAAAAAAAAAAAAAAAAAACTGTATATAGAAAGAAACTTTTCTAAATTAATTTTTAAAAGAAAGTATGTTTTATTGTTGTACTCTGTCTTCTCATCATAAACATATCAATGTGATCTGAGGTAACTACTGTTTCGTTTACATTGGAGTATACTGGCTGCAAGTAGCCCCTAATTTTATAGATAATAAAAAGTTTACATTTGGTTTACGTTAGAGGATTCTGGCTGCAAATAGCCCCTATCTCTGTGTCCTCATTCTTAGGGGTAACATTTTTTCTTTTGAGGCTATAAAGACAGAGGCCTATTTAAGTTACATTAACAAGATTTTGGTGTGTTATACCTGACATCTTTTAAATATTATACAAAATATTAAAATTAATTATAGGTATTTTCATTCTAAGATGTACTCTTAGGGCTCAGCATATTGTAATAACCCTAATCACCAAACATTAGGAGGATATTGTAAGTGATCCAGAATATGAAATTAATGCTAAATTTTGCCCACTGAAGTTTCCCCTTTTGATCTGAATCTAGATTAAAAGCCACAAATTTGTCTCCCTCCCTCAGGCATGGCAACCACTTATACTTTCCCAAAGATATGCACAGCCTTCTTAGAGAACACACAGCATCTCAACATGAATACCAATCAGATCACAGTCACTGCTATAACCTGAGACTCAAGAGTCTGTACCTCCAAGGTCAAGAGTGTAACACGATGGCTTTAAAAGCAGCTCCAATATGCTCTCCACGCTGGCAGATGTCCAAATCTAGGTTCAATTCTAAAATACTCAAATTGAGAAAAGTCCAGTTTTCCAACCCACCAAAAACATTCTCCATGTTACACTGTGGTCTCATCTGAGACAAATAGGTTTATGCAATTCTGAGCCCAGCACAAATAATCTAAAAATATTTCACGAAAACCTATCATGAGCAGAGCTGTCCCTGTCATAACATACCTGTGCGGTTCTCACATATTAAAAACATATATATATGGGTTGATATTGATGGGTGTAGCTCCATGTGCTTATTTCCCAGCATACACTGTTCCAGTCATCCTAGTAAACTCAGTCTATAGACACACTGCAATTAGGAAAGCTATATTTCTGGCAAATACCTTAAATGTAAGCTGTTCTTGTTTGATTGTATTGAAATAAAATGAAATTGCTTGACAATTATAAAAGGCTACTATTAGAGAAACCATGAAATAAGTCAGCATACCCTCCCACACTTTCAAAGGCATAATTTATTTTGATATTCATGTTTGTGCTCTGATTTTTTCAGTGCATATTGTGGGCATTATCTAGTATTCCATCAAAAGAACAATGGCTAGTATTATATTATCTCCACCTTTTTAGGAGTTTTCCTCCTTTGGCAAAGCTGTCTTCCTTTTAAATGTATCTCATTTTAGCATAGAGAGTCAAATCTCATAAAAGTAAGAATGTCAGACTTGATAAATCTGCTCAAAGCCTTTTACTGATGTGGGAATTCTCTGTTTCTGAGAAATCGAAAGATTTAATGAATATATTCTTGTCATATTATGACATCTCATTTTTCCCTCTCATAAATACTTGTCAGGTTTATGATTTCCCGCCCATTGGCCGGGAATGGCGTTGCACTTGCTGCAATGGTGGGTGCTCATACCAAGTTTAATTTCTCTCACAAGGAGAGTTGACAAAAGATCACAGCCACTAAGCCCTGGAATTACCCTAGATATTGCCCTCTGTGCTCTGCAAATGAAATCCTACAGAAGACCCTTTGGAAAAGAAGAACATGATGGTTAACACTCAGAAATCCATTTTGCACAGGGCAGCATTCGTACACACAGAAGTCCAGAATGACAGGCAGAGCTGCCGTTTCTCGATGAGAAAAGTCAGATGCTTAGCACTACACACACACACACACACACACACACACACACACACACACACGTGCTGTGCCTCGCAGATGTGTGCACTCTCCCCCTGCAGCTTAGAGTCCCCAGCTCTCCTCTCCCACCCATCCACCTCTCCCTCATTCCCCCTCTCTCATGCCCTTGATTGACTACCAGGTCAGATAAGAAATTAAGACCAGTGAAATCAGAACCAGACCGCACCTGTCCCTTCTGCAGCCAGAAGAGAACTGAAATAAAGCACTTATGAAACTGCTGTGATCATAACCTTCAAAACACTGAACTCCTCCCAGCTGTCAGCTTTCCCAACCCAAAGGTTCCACAATAGAGACGCTGGCACCAAGTCCCTAATAATCTATTTGTAACAGAATGCTGTCATTTTGGGATGGGTCAAAGTGTTGCAAACTGTAAAGGTCCCTTTATAGCTACAAAGATTCTGAAAATAGATGTTGTTCTACTGATTTAGACTTGCTAATAGGAGGATCAGTTTGCTTCTATTTAAAATGATTCATTTGCTCAGAGAGAAAAATGATAGTAAGCAGTGATAAATACTTTGAAATGTGAACAATGATTACTATCTGTCTTCATTTGACAGACGCTGACATTTTTTTCTATTTCTTACTACCTAACTATTGACTTTTGTAAACAGCTACTGGATGACCTGCAATAAAGTTGAGCTCTTAGCTAGAACTGTCAGTTACTCATTACTAGCAGCAAACAAAATAAAAAAGGGAACAATTTATTTACACAATTACCCATCGTATATGCCTGAGTGTATATTGCTAGCTGTGGTTAGCAAGGAAAACTTCAGTGAGAACTTTCAGTACTTCATTAAATAATAAAGATTTCATTTCTTAAGCTAAGCTATGTATACTTAGCCCAAACCATAATATAAAGTAACAAACTACTAATTCAGATAGAGAAAGATCTCTACTCTGGGAACATCAAATTGAGAATTTTAAAGATATGAAAGAATGTCTAACCACACTATTTCACTAATGTGAACTTTATTATTCTCAATAACATATTTTATTTCTAAGCAATGACTGGCAACAATTAAAATAGAATGCGACTGAGATGTGGCATATTAATTAGGTGTAAGGATCCCTGCAAATAATGCACATTTCTGTCCATCACACTTGCGCATATTTTAGCTTAAAAAAAATTCTGCATTGTCACATTGCTATAACAATTGCATACGGAAATTAGGCATTTGTTAAGATCATGCAAGAGACCAAAGGTAAAAACATTCAAAAGCTATTTTTGCCTGATGTTAAATCCTCTTACATTCTCATGTTTTGTTGCAAATATACATATACACAAGAGTGGAGCCAAGAAATAGGAAAAGTGTGTAAATATTTATACACAGAGAATATATCCTATGTTCATCTACATACTACCTCTAATCTCCTTCTTCTAATGATTTATTTTATACTGTCTCAATAGACACAATTTTTCAACTGTGCTATTTTTCTTTTGAAATAGTAGATTGTTTACACTAGTGCTTCAAAGATATTTATGTAATTAGAGTTCTATTTCTACGTTGGCTTTTAAACCCAAGTTCCTCTTGTTTTGGAATGTCATGTGCCCACAAATAAGCGTAGCCATGCCACACTGCGAGTCAAGCCTTCCGCAGGGGCAGGGAGGGTGGTGGTTAGGCACACAGACACTCGAACCACATTGTCTGGTTTTGAATTCTGGCTCCTTTGCCTCCCAGCTCAGTGACCTCACCTACCAGCGTCTCTCTTCCTCAGTTTACTCATCTTGAAGAAAATAATGGTGCCTCATTCATAGGCTTGTGAAGATAAATATTTTTAAATGCTTAAAAATAACACCTGACACAGAGTAAATGCTATCTAAATGTTTGTTTGAATTAAAACAAAATGAATATTCTTAACTATTACTGTGTAAGTTTTAGCATGTGAATTTTGATATATAGCTAATAGGGAGACTTTCCAGTATACAGCTATGCATGTCATTTATTTTCTATTTCTGCATAATTGCAAATTGATACAACAATAACAACAACAATAATTTAAAACAATATCAATAATATATATTGTGTTTACTATAGCCGGAAACAGTTCTAAACATTGTCTCATATAATTTTCCTACCACTCTATTAGATAGATACTGTCATTATTATTTTATAGATGAGAAAAACTGAAATTTTGGAGAAATTACATAATTTGCCCAAGTCCCAAAATATGTAAGTAGCAAACTAGGATCTGAAAAGTAGCCTATAGGCACTTCTGCATCTTTCAATATATGTTTATTCAACACCCTAGTCTTCTTGGGCTGTCATTTCTTTGTGCTGTGATGACTCAGCTAGGAATCTAGAACCCTTCTTATATACAGTTATGGCTTACATTGATTAAATAATTTTACTAAAAAATATAATATTTGGTGCCAGCCCTCTGGGGATGATTTCTAGGCTTTCAGCCACATTTGAATTTGTCTTGAGCTGGGATAGAAAGAATGCAGGACTGAGGATCACAAAAATCAAGATCCTAGCGCTGCTTTCACCACTAAGTCCTGTGTGATTATACAAGAAACTGAATGAATCTGGCTTATGAAGGGTTATTGTGACATAATTTGCTGTGTTTTAGCACGTGGCTAGTACTTATGACATGAATTTAAATGGAAGATGAGGTTTTTCTTTAAAAAAAAAAAAAAACACATATTTCCTTGAGCCCAAAAAACATAAAACTAAAATTATCTGGTTTTTCTGTATATTAAGACGATTTCAAAAGTTAATTTTTTAACACAAGCCTAAACTTGATGCTCTTTACAACACAATGAAATTCATAGCAGTTGTCTTCTTATAATTTAAAAGGATACCAGTTAACTTCCAAAACATATTATTACAAGAGTGTCTTTTCCTGGTTTGTTTTTTGAAGGAAGAAGAAGAAAAGTTTGACATTTTAAATTTAGCATTATGAGAGGTTTGGTAGTATTCAATCAGGTTAAATTGACCAAAGGTATGTCTCTCTCTGTGTGTGTGTGTGTGTGTGTGTATTGCTTTCTCTCCTTTCCAAGCAGTTTTGCTCTCAATGTGCCTGAGTACTTCTCTGATACTAAGGAAAGGCAATCAAATGCCACTGGAGAAAAGGAGCCCAGTATAGTAAATAATGACTCCTGTGTTCTGCCTCTGAAAAGCCACAGAACCATCAAATGGACATTCCATAGAAGTCCAAATGGGAGTCACACAAGATAAGGCAGCAGAGGGGGACACGGATGGAAAAGAAAGTCCAGAGCTCCTCAGCTTTATTAGCGTAAGTGGAGTGGAGCAAATGCCTAGGGCCTGGGAAGAATGAGACAGCAGGACATTATGCCACTGTGGGACGTTCATGTGAGTGCTCACCTCTTTATAGACGGCCAATGTTCACCATGCCATCAGTCTCAAAGCATCCTTAGCGACACTGAAATCATTTTTATATTAAAGAAGCAGACAACAAAGATAAATCACTGAGTTTTGCAAGAATAAAGACAGGCTCCAGAAGGATCAAGTCAGCCAATGAAACTGTGAAGTCCAACCAAATTATCCGAACACATCTATTAACAACAGCCACACCACGCCTGCCAATGTCAGTGGGTGGCAGAAAAATGGGCTGGAAGATTATTTGTGGCTTTATATATTAAATCTTTCACATCCAAGAGACAAGGATGTTTAAATTGTTACATAGTACATAGAATATGTATTGTACTAATATATTGAATACCCTCAGGTATAATTTTTAAAGTGCCATTTATGCTTACCTAGTTACCACCCAAAAGATGAGCTTTTCAGTCCCCAAAAGACCCCACAAATATATTAAAAAATGTAAAGTTTTACAAAATTTGAAATATTCTTTTAATGCCATGAATGTTCTTATATGTCTTGGCAAAATCTTGGATTAGAAACCATAGTTTTAACCTACAGACTGTGAGTTGGGAATTGGCAGCTCTCTGGTGGTGTTAGGTCTCCAACACTTGTAAGAAGGAGTTGGGTGACAATCAAATGTAAATTGGCATCCGACAACAATTCCACACATTTGTAAATTGCTTTGAAATTGTGAAACTCATGCAAAAAACACAATTGTCATTCTGAGAAGCAGAGATCTCTATAATTCCTAAATCTCTCTATAAAACAGTGACTGTAAAATAAATGTTTTTCTTTTCTCCCAAAACAAATATTATAACAGAATTTTACTACAAAACATAATAGAGGATTTCTAAGCCACTTCAATAATTTTTTAAAGCAGCTCCTCTCAGAAAGTATGTTAACTAAACTGGAATATATTTTAATCACATTTTTTCCATTGGCGATTTTTATTGTAAGTAATGCAATTAAGGTAAAATATAAACTGTAATGTTTAGTGCAAGAAGCTTTCACTTTATTTTTTCATGAAATTCCAGAAACATTGAGGTGAAAAAATACATACACTATCTATTATCTCACATTAAATGTGTGCTGAAATTACTGCTACACTATAAACCACATAGTGGTCTTATCTAGTGATTTCATTTCTACTAATAAAAACACATATATTTGTGTCCCTTATACTAGAAAGATACACTCACTTTTTCTTGCTAAAATGTCTATTGTCTGTAGAATTTATAACCAAATAAATCTGTATTTAAACATGTAATAGCTTGTCTTTTAATAAACGTATCCTTTATAGCAATCAATATCAGAGCACTAAAATTGATTATATGAAAAAATGACAACTTCTCTCCTTGTAGCCTAAAATATCTCACATCCCCTGTGAGCTGCCTCACAGGTAAGTCAATAGGAGCTTCACATGAGACCTGAGAGAAGAATTTTGCCCTGTAAGTGTAATCCATTTATTGGTTTATGGACCAAAAAACCTCTTGGGAGTGTTACAAACTCATATGCTTTCCTTGAGTGATGGGTTTTGCACTTGGATTTCTTATTTAATTGAAAGATGTGTAAAAACTTATGTATAAAGAGCGTTCCCTATTGGTTACACATTTCAAAAATATCTCAAGAGTATAAATTATTCCATCAAGGGGTTAGAATAAATTATACTCAATAATTGGAATCAGTTTTCCCTAGAGTAAGCACAAAAAAATTCCCATTAACATGGATAGAGGTTGCATATAAAACATGAGATGAAAATATGATATCACCTACAAATTAGCTTTGTATTCCTGAATAGCCAGAGAAGTAGTAGAGTGAGATAAGCCTACTCATCTTAAACTATATCCTTCCCAGGTAAAGTCCCCACTGCATTTTGGATATGGCACAATGTCAGTGGATCAATAGCAGAAAAGAAAATGTGCAAGCCTAAGTGCGCAATCACGGTGTATTTTTTTTAGCTGTTTCCTATTAAATGACAGTAGCATTGCCTGGTTCACACACACCTTACAGTTATTCCGTGTAGACTGAAGAGTCATTATATGAAAAGTACATCCTACTCCTTCAAAGAAAGAAACATTAAGCCAGCCAATCTTGGCATCACTAGCAGTGGTGGTCATGTACTGGGAACTTAACCCAATTATGTGTTATCTTAAGCATTTTGCTTGTACCATCCTGTTTACAAGAGAATGTAGCAAATGGCTAAACACACATACTTTGGACACAGATTTCACAAGGTTCAAATGTCAGTCATATTTCCTTCTAGCTGAATCATCATGTGCAGTTGCTTAGCCCTCTCTGACTCAATTTCCCCATCTGTAAAACAGTGATAATAAAAGTACCTACTTCATAGGATTGTTGTGAACATTAAATGTGTTAGTATATACAGCACAGTGCCTAGCATATAATAAGTGTTTTCCATTAATGTTGCCATTATTGTTATTAAGAGGGAAATGATATGGTTGTATATATCCCATGTGATCTGGAAGCACTGAAAATTGAACATTACTGCTTTTTCACTTGCTCATATAGTAAACGGATTCTTTCAGCTGCCAGTTTTGAAAAATGTATCACCCAGAGTGATGTTATCTGTGACAGTTAACAACTTTAAGCTGAGCCATTTTATGAAACATCAAATAAATAGTACTCTCTATGCTTAAAAGGAAAAAAAAAAAGTGCATTTGTAACAAGAGTCCCAAAAGATCTATCCGTACAATGTCCACCAGAACAAACATAGCTCAAGTAGAAAGCCAAAGTTGAGCAACTACATAAGAAAAGTGTTTATAGGCCTCCAAAAAAGAATGTCTATTGGAGTTGGTGACTAGTTACCTGAACTGGGATCCTTGACCAAATAATGGGGGAAAAGTAAATTATGAAAAGAAAAGTAATGGCCATCCTTTAGCCTCTGTAGTAGAATGCATCACTCTTCACCAATGCCTGGTTTCTCTCCCTGCTAGAGGATTGTACCTCCTCATTATGCTGAAGTCATGTTTGTTCAACTGACTTCCTTAGGTCAAGGAAGTATGAGAAGTAATATAGTATCACTTCTGGGTAGGAGCTTTAAAAGCCTACATGTGTTGCACCAACTTATTGCTCCCCTCTCCCATGGTTCTGGGCAATGTTCTCAGCTGGTGTTTTAGAAGGAGAAAAGTAAGACTGGGTAAGAGAGCCCTTAGGAGATTCCTCATGGGCATGTAACACAAGCAAGAGATGTATTCTTTTAGTTGTAAGCTTCTGAGGCTTTGAGGTTGTTACTTCAACACAACCTCACCAGTCATGACTGATGCAACCTCCAAGACAATGACCCAAGTGAAAAAAAGGACTCACCCTGAGGTGATGAGAGCCAGTCTGATTTAGTGAGAAGTATCTGCTACAGGGGTGTGACCTGGTCAATGTGCCAGACTTGGGAGGGGCCAAGCCAATGTCATGCCTGACACAAAGAATAATTTCTAAAGATGGCCACAAACTTCAACAAGTAGAAAACAATCAGGACCCCATATTTTTATGGAGAATCAGAGAAGACAGAGATCCTGGGACAGAAAGATTGAGTGTCTATTCCCATTGGAAAGAGGAACGCAAGAAGCAAGTACTTCACAGATTCTTCCAGTGGAGGCTCAGGCCACTTTCATTCCTACTTCTAATATAGCCTTTATGTTTACACCATCCTCCTGATTCCTGACTCTAGCCAAACTAGGAAGCCTTAAGAAGTGGAGTTACATACAGAAACAAACATCTAAAAAGACATTAACAAAATAATTAGGCAACAAATACAAACTAAGCACCTGCTGGGCACTAGACACTATGGGAGGTGGTACAGATATAAAAAGAACTGCCAAGATCCATCCCCGCCTTCAGAGAATACCAGTAATTATTGAGGGTTTTCTATGTACTAAGCATTTTTCTAGGGACTTTTCATGATTTATGGCCTGAATCCCCAAAATGACAGAGTAGGGTTTACTATGGCCCCCACTTTAGAGATGAGAAAGTTAGGTTTGCAGGGATGGGTAGAATTACTTTCCTGAGGTCCTACAACAAAAAGATACATGATTCATTTGAACTTCGAAATTCTGACTCCAAAAAGTGAGGTCGTAACCAAATCCTCATGCTCCTACAAAGAACCTTTATTTTTGTTGGGGGAAAAAAGCACATAAAAAGATAAAATTCAACTGCAGTGACAACCATAAGAGAGAAGATGATTATTTGCCAAATTATTGGCAGAAGAAAATGAAGAGTTGGATTCACACAAAGAAGATAAACAGTTATTTTTGTAGCTGAAGGGACTTCATATGGGATAAAGACTCTGAGGAAGGTACTGGGGAGTGATGATAGATAGATAGTGAAGACGGTACTGTCTGAAGACCATTCCAGAAAAAAAAATTTAGAAAATAAAAACCCCTAGTAACCAGGTACCACTGAGAAAAAGACCACCAAAAAAGCAGTACTAATAAAAGGCAGATCAAGTCTTTCATTTCAGCTTCAAATACAATTCCACTGCTAGCATACTTCAAATATTTCTTGATTCTAAAGCTGAGAAAAAGAAAGCAAAAACTTCAAAAGGACCTTTTTGACATTTATTTCCTTGATCTAAACACAGCTATAACATTATCAAGATTTCATTCTTAAAGAGACTAATCTCTGGCACAGGCAGCACTAGTTAAGTAGCCAAACTGCTCTTATATTTATATTCCTGTTTAAAAGACAGCTATGTCTTTTAGAAAGCCACTTTGTTGGAAATATTTCCAATTTTGCTCACTTGCCATACCGATGAGGAAACTGAGGTCCAGAGAGGCAAAGAAATCTCCTGAGGTCACACAGCTAGAACAGCCTGTCTTAGGAATCTCCAAATTGCTAAAGTGGCGTCTGGTGCTGCAGTGCCAATGGATTTGTGATTGCCTCAGAGAAGCAGGATAGCTAATGGTGTTGAAGGAAACAGACAGTAATATAGAGAGTGAAAGCGTTTGGAAAATAAACTCTAAAATACAAAATGTTTTTGACAACACATGTATTATGAACTGAACTGCAGGAATTTCCAGGAATTTTCAAACTTGCATCTTATAGACTGTATGAGATTTCATCGCCTGCATAGCTTAAAGCATTCACTTCATGTCAGAAGAGAATACTAGATTCTCCCTAAATCAGATAAAAACATAGTAGCCTTCATACAATTTCCATCAATTTTATAAATTAACATTAATCTTTTATTCACCGCACACAGGACTCCATTTTTGGATCCCCTTCCACAAATACTCCCTTTATGGAAGCCATCTTTCTCTCTCCTGGACTTTCCCCCTGGAGTCCCCTTCATGAACACTTCCTTATTGGAAGCCTGTCTTCTCCTCCTAAACTCCGTCTCTCTCTATTCCCTTCCACTCAGTGTGGAAGCTGCTTTCCTCTCCAGGATTCCATCTTTCTGGATTCTCTCACTCAGTGTGAGAGTTAGCTGTTTCTTTCTCCTTCTCCTGTTTCTCTCTCTTTCTCTCTCTCTAAATAAACCACTTTCTACAAAAAAAAAAAAAAATTAAAAAATATATATATTCGCCGCACACACACACCTCTTAATGCCACGTTAATTGCAAACTCATATTATTCCCCTTAATTTGAAAGACAAAATTTTTAAAGATATTCAGGTGCAAATAAAACTTCTTTAGAAAGTACATAATTGTGGGCCAGTTAACAGTGTATTTGGGCTTTTGTTTTAGAACTACCGTGCACCAAAACAAATATACATCTAGAAACATGTTCACTTGATGTGCTGGGCTGTGCCTGAAGAGCTCTTGGAAAACTCTGGAATTATGAGTGCAGCAAGCAACTTCCAGGGCCTCCTCTGTTATAAAATTTTGCTTAGCAGAATAATTGCTGGTTAAAATAATGCTGAAAACAAAATTTATTCTCAAAGCAAAGGTTTCTGACTATGGAGTCAGAAGACATTTCCAAAGATACTGCAAATTTCTACTTTTAAAAAAGTTAATGTTTTTATTGCTCTATCTCTCAGCACACACAAGAGTGGCAGGAAGGGAAGAAATTTACTTCTGCTTAACAGATACTTATATTTAATTAAACAAAAAAACTGTTCGCAGAGCATGATCCATTGAGTTTAGATGATTTAGATGTGGTAATGGGATTGCTATACTAGCTTTCAGTTAATGACTACTTAAAAAAAAAGGTATACTTACTAATCAGAATCTAACTTCTTTTTTGCTGATGTCTCTAACCAAATAGCCTCAAGCAAACAAAAGATAAGAAGATGAGGAGGAAAGACGTAAAGAAAATTATTTTTGTTTCATATCTTATGAATCTTATCTCTAGCTTCGGGTCCCACCAACAGACGTTGAATCAAATGAAATAAATAAAGTAGAACTGGCATGTCATTTAGAAGAAAATCTCTGAATCATAGAAAACATTCCCCATTTATGATCCATGAAGCCTTACTAGACTGTTCTAATTACTACGAGCCACTTAAATATAATAATTATTGAAGTTTTGTAGCATAAAATTTCTCTATTAAAAGCGTGCCAGGATTATCTGATAGTCTAACAACCATAGGAAACTCTCTATTTCTGCCCTGGCTGTTAACAGTGTGGTGCTTCCTCAGAACTATAACACAACTCAAAACATTTCAAAAACTTTTTTTATTGCATTGTTAACCATAAAATCCGTTTTAAAATTGAAGTTAAAAAAGCTGTAAATCCTATGTTTTTCTTTGAATATTGCAAATTTTATTGCATCAGTCAAAAAATGTGACTTGGGTAGTAAAATGTGGCTGTTGCTCAGTGTAATGGTATGTGTTTGAAATACAACCCATTTGCTCTTCATTCATTTTGCCTTAGTAGCTGGCAGCATTACAAGATTTTTTCTATAAAATATTCTTTGTTGTGCTGTTATCATATTCATATAATTTCTTTATTTTATCTTTCTTGATAAAATATTTTCCACCCATGTCTGCTTTTTATCACTTTACAACTTACTGCCACATGCCCTTTTCTCTTGGCAAGGTTTATGGAGTATCTTGGCTAAGAAAATGCTTGAACTGGCTTATCAGTGAGCAATTGTCGCCTAGGACTTGAATGACCACAACGCATTATCTGAGGGTCGTTACAGGACCATCCTCCCTTTTTCTCTAGCATCATGTTATAGGACTGTCTTCAGAAAATGAGCCAGATATTTTTCATAATTTACAATGTAACAACTGAACGAATATTTCATTTGTTTTCTTTGTTGTCCTTATGTAGATTTTCCATAAATCACAAACACGTAGGGCGTTCCCTGGTACTCTTTGTGCCAGTGCATTGGTGGGCGGGGAGGACACCGTGGCAGCTGAGCAAGTTGAGCATTTAAATACCCTACTCATCCCTGGTTTTGGCTTCCTTGCATTCATCTAGCTGTTTATGGACACCCAAAAGCTCCAAAAGCTGTTTTCCTTGGCTGTGAATTGGACTCTATAAAGTGTGTCTTAGTAAGAGTATTGTATTCCTGTCCTTTAAAACCTAGCCAGGTACTTTCAGCTTTGGCAGCTTTTCTGTTGCCTGCATTGGCAGGGCTTTATTCCTTTACAATTACTAACAACACGCAGCTCCTACCACTCTGCTTGACAAAGTCATCTTTGCACTTTGTAACATGACTTTAAAAAACAATCACTATCCTCCCAAACAATAGGTTATAGCATTGAAATGCAGCTAATTATGTCTTCTACTAATAAGAAAATATTGAGACATAAGTCAGCTCATTCATTTAGAAAAACAAAAAGGTCTTCATTAGATCTTCATAAAAATGATTTACCCTAACGTGCTTATGGTAGGCACTACCCTAGGAAGTTTGCAGAAAACGAAAGAAAAATTGTATGATCTCTGTCATTAAAGAGCATTGCTAGAAAACTCCCAACACATGTCTCTAAAATAACTGGAGAGTATTTACAAAGCAGTTAATGAGAATAAGCAACACACTATCAACTAAATATGTAACTGTGAAAAAGAAATTATTTTCAGTTTAGAGAAAAGGTGTATGTGTTTTAAACTGAAAGAATATTTCAGGGGAAAAATTAGTAAACATCTTATTACAATGAAAGAAACTACATGAATCAAAAAATACAAGTAAGTATTATATTTGTTTCAAAATGGATTTCCCAGACCAGGGTAGTCCTCTAATATTAATATTCAGGACAATAAGTGGCTGTTCATATAAATTTTAAAAGTCTTAAAAGAAAGGACTTGAAATTTAGAGTCTTTTAAAAGGAGATCTAGGATAGACCAGAAAATAAGTTAATTTACAAACTTCACCCTGGAACTCTCCTTCATACTGATGAGTCAATGTAAAAAGGGAGGTATATTGGTTCTCATATAGTATTCACCACTGTAAACTTCTTAGCATTTAACAACTAGGATTTTTCTTGGTTTTACACTTTGGTATTTCATGCATAAATCCACATATCACCCTAATACAGATAGTTAATTTTGCACAGGGAACATTTCACTTAAGAACTTCATTAAAAATATTTTTTTTACCAGTGTGGCATTTGTGGAGGACTTGTGACCATGGTGGATAATAGTTTCTGACCTGCTTTGAGTAAAACTACTATAAGTCAAATATAAGTTATCATTTCTAAGGTACTGTTGAAAGTTTCCTACTGGACATAAATTTTATCTAGGTCTATGCAGTATTAGATAAGAACATCTTTTGCTATATGACATTGTATTGTCTTCTGAAAGTGGCCATAGAGTTTGGAAAAGGAAAATTAGCTGGTCACACAAAATCTTACCTGCATTTATTTTCATTGACATTAGCAATTGCTAACATAGTAGTCTTAGTTTACAATAAAACAGAACATTCAGCACATATTTGGAGCCAGCCACTGAATGAAACACCTTACATTCTGTCAGAAGGCAAAGCCTGAGGCAAAAGTTTATGGACTGCTATTGCATTAAGGAGTACAATCCCAAAGAGCAACAGTGAGGGACAAAGGCAATTAGGAAGCAAAGAGGGAAAGCCAGTACTAGGATGCATTACCGGTCTGGTCACCTCGAAGTGTAACTAATTGCTTAATCTCACTGCATCATCCTTCCAAAAGCTTTGTAACTGCATCTCAGCACTGTCTGTACAGGAGGAGAAAAGAGAGGATTGTATCCTCTGCCCCATCTTCCAATTGCTAGAGTTCACCATAGAGCTTGTTACTGCCTCCACATTTCTGGGGCTGCATGTGTGAGTCTTGAGCAGTGTCCCACAGCATCCCCTCCCCAGCATCAAAAAGAAACATCCAGGGCAAACAGCAAAATGCATTTGGCACAGGCCCTAGGGGGAAAGGCTGTGAAGTTGTGCTTTTGTAATGTTGATTCCCTTCCAGCTGCTGCACCTGCACAGAACTGATCACAGCTGGAACAGGAAGAAGGTGAGTTGGGGGATCTCAAGTGGTTTGTGGAGGTGTCTGATCACATCCATCACTTAATTTAATCCTCCCAGTAATAATTTGTATAGGTGCACTTATATCTCCACTTTACACATGAGGAAATAGAGGTTCAGGGAATCTAAGAGACTTGCTTAAAAGCACTTAGCCATTAACAGCCTGTCATTTAGAAATTTTAAATCCATTCCATTATCATCAATTATCAATTGGTCAGGTTAGCCAAGACAATTTATTGTGTTTTCCATAAAAATAAGTATAAAATTATAAACATGATCTCATGTAGTAAAAGGAGAAATTCTTGGCCTTCCTAAATATCAATTAACTATGACACTGAGCAGATGTCAGTGTTCTGGTTCCCACCCCCACTCTACCTCTAGTAATTTAGGATAGACATAAAGTCCCAGTAGTGTGTCTCTCCAAGAGAGAGGAAACGCAAAGAACCTCAAAGCAGATGATACTCTATGTTCTGTGTCCTAAGTCCCATAGAAGTGATTATGCGACAGTAAGCAGCATAGCTTTAAGACAGAAGCACCCGAGGCCATATGCCCAATGCTAAAATCATAATTGGAATTAGTAAATTTCCTCATTTCCAATTTGCAAAGTCTAAAGGTGGCACTGCACATAGCAGAGAAAAGCACCCAAAGAAGACCTGCAATAAAAGAGGTTTAGTGGACCATGTAGGCAATATTTGCTGGACTTGGGATAGTGCGACAAAAATTAAAACAAAATGAAACAATTTTCTATCCAAATAAGGTATTTCCACACAAGGATTACTTGCTGTGGCACGGAGATAGGCATATGGCAGGCAAGGAGAGAAGAATAATTCTGAGTTAAAGGGTTAATGGGCTGCACATAAGGCATCTTCAATCTACCCAACCAAGAAAGAGTTAAAATTATATGCTTTAAATTAAGTTGTGAGTTCTTGAAATGCAGGAGCCGTGTCTCTTTCATCTTCATAGTCCCGTTTCCCAGTCAAGTACCAGGAACTTGGTGGTTATTCATTTATTCTTTGATTCAATAAACATTAAGGCTCTCCTATGTATCAGGCACTATTTTTGAGCTGAAATGCAGCATTAATCAGAGCTGACAAATTTCTTGCCTTTCTGGAGTTTACATTCAAATGATCTTCAAGTTTCTAAATTATGTTCAAACTACTAAAAATATAATTTTATGGAGTGATAAGTGCTAATAAGAAAGTAAAGTAAATATTTGGAGGGCTAAATTGGACTTAAAGAGTTAAGGGAGAAGGAGGAATAGAATCATCTGGAAGAGTGCTGAACAATGAGAATACATGGACACAGGGAGGGGAGAATCACACACTGAGGTCTGTGAGGGGGAACAAGGGGAGGGACACTGGGGGATGGGGAGTTGGGGAGGGATAACATGGGAAGAAATGCCAGATATAGGTGTTGGGGAGGAAGGCAGCAAACCACATTGCCATGTATGTACCTATGCAACAATCGTGCATGTTCTTCACATGTACCCCAAAACCTAAAACACACTAAAATATTTTTAAAAAAGAATCATCTGGAAGAAATACCAAGGAAAAAAATACTTAAAACACTGACTAGTATAAATGCTTTAAGACATAAACAAAAAAGTAAACAAATTGTTCAACTTCTCTGAGCTATAGTTTTATTATCTGTAAAATGAGGATAAACTCAACTTTATAAGATCACTGATGATTCAAGAGACACTACATGTGAAATGATTTTCTAAAATGCAAAAATATCCAACAAATATTAGCTGTTTAATAGTTCTAGTATTAGGTATTCATCTTTCATTCTTAGAACACCAATTCATCACTTTTTAGATCTGTGAAAACTGCTACAGCATACACACATGCAGACACACATCTTTTTCAAAGAAATATTTCCTCATTTCACAAAATAATTTTTCTCTCATCATTGGTCCATTTGACAAATTAATGAGACAATAAATAATTTCTGAAAATGAATATAATCAGCAAATAAAACTTTATTAAGAAAGCTATTTTGTCACATTTTTTGCATTATTATTTTAAAGATGAAACTCAATGTTACACAAGCAACAAGGCTTTTTGAGAGCTTTTTGAGAGCTTGATGAAATTTTTCAGTTGTCCTGAAAGTGCAGTTATATTGTTTTATTCATGTGGCTCAATAAAACAGACAGACATAAATCTATAAATTACAAATATTTTTATATTTGATTATTTCTTAGAAGTTTGTATATCATCTAAGAAGAAGATGAACTAAAAGTAAAAAGGTTGGTTTTGCAGACATTTCACAGTAACTGTCTAGACAGGAAAATAAAAGTTGAATTAAAATCTGTGATTGCAAAACAATGTTTTGCTTTGTGTGGTCCCTTTAATAGATAAATCACTGCATTAATATTCAAATGCAGCAACCTCTGTTGAAAATATGACTCCTATTTTATAGCTGAAGTTTTCTAGAGGAGATAGGATACATTCAAGTTGTAATTTAACAGTGTGAAAATTTGCTGGTAATGGGCCCTCTTAATCTAGGGTCCTTAATCCTACTTAAAGTGTTTTCATCATGAGAAGTGATTAAGTACAGAACACTCATTACATTCACAACATAGTTATTATTTGAATCCAAGTCTCTAAAACTGAAATTTATATGTTGAAGGATGGCACCAAGTTTACAACTTAAAATGCCATACATATTTGCCATGGTCCACACTTAGTAATTCAACAAAATGTTGCCCTATCCTTTATTTTGCAGGCCCAGCTCCAACATGAAAAGGAAATTTGAACTGCATTTATTGATCAAATATGTTAACATTTTTGTCATAGTACCTGCATCCTAATTTGCCCCAAATGGAATACTTCACCAGTACAAGATGTCACAGTCTTAGTTTCGTTAGTGTGAAAAGTCATGCGTGGCAGTTGTTAACAGAGGCTGTTTAAAGAACTGTATTTGTGTGGCATATTAAAACTCTCTATTGCGCTCCACAAAATATTTGAAGAGGAGCTAATATATATTACAACAATCAACATATTTAACCTATGTGAAAAGTTCTCCATTTTCTCATATAATCAATAGGGGATGATTTATGCTTCCCAAGAGTATTTGCTAGGAAAAACTATAATTAGATGCCACTGTTAGATTCTCTTTTTACTCATTTCTTTGTATGATTTACTCATTTGATTTCATGAGAGCTTAAGCACCTAATTTGACAATCATATTTAAAGAATTTCCATATACATTGGTCCAAGTCGTCTATGGATAATAGCAAAGAGTTAACCATAAGCTCACCACTACCATCACCATCTCTGCCTGACACCACTCTAAGAACTTGGAAGCAAGTTTCCATTCTGGGAACACAGTGCATAGTAAGTATAAAATAGATCAGAGAGAAGATGGCTAAAAGTCTTAATTATAACTAGTTGATGCGTTGCATATAAATGGAAAAATAAAGGTCAGTCATATAGGAGTTCATTTCCTGAAACCTATGATCAAAAGATGTGCAGGTGGAGATATATATATCTATTGCAGGATTGTAACATTAGCCCTTCATGCTTTCTATTTGTCAATTAACATGACCATTCTGAGAAAAGGCTATGAGTTGGTATTCAGTGATAACCAGTTCACTTGACCTTCATTCACTGTGAAATAAGATACTGGTATGCTGCTTTTATGGATTAGTCTTTAGAAAGCTTTGTTAGCTTGAATCAGGGTGGCTGAACTTGACCTGGTCTAGACCAATGAAGTTTCTGAGCCAGCTAAGAGGGCGATAGCCCAAGACCACACCTCCGGTGTTGGCTGTTCGGAATGTCCGTTGTTCTTTCTTGGTGAAATCCCTTAATTTTTCATTCAAACTTCTACAATGCCTTACTTTTATGAAGAAGCAAAACCCTCAGAAAATGTCTTTCATTTCCTATTTAGTAATCCCAGTTTATTTTCAGCAAAATTGACTGTTTCACAAACCGAGGTTTCCAGCAGAGGATTATTGAAATAACAACTAGGGTCTCATCACTAGACCCAAAACCCCTCAGCATGTCACTGTGACTATGCATCAAGAAAAAAAAATGGCATTTTGGATTTTTCTAAAATCAATCCATGTCTCTGCACAACAGTCTGCTTTTCCTATGTTGTATGCTGCTTTAAAGACAATTATAGAAACAGCAGTAATAAGAATAGCAGACTATTGTGTAAAATATTCCTGTTATCTTGAAATTTCCTCCCTTAGAATTGTCTGAAATATTAATTATACACACTCACACATGAGAATAATGTTTACTCTTATTCATTTTTTTTTAAGACTGAAGGAACTTTCTCTCTTTAGGTGCTCTATCAGCAGCCTCCGCTAAACTATTCGTAAATATTTGCTGGCTTCCTTTGTTCTTACAGGTCCAGCAATGACAACAGCAAGCAACACTGCGCAAGCAGACAAATAACAATGTGTTTATACCATGAAAAAAATGTGAGAATGAGAAAACCTGTGGGTATGTGGATGATTTTCTTAAATATTTGTAGGATCATCAATAGATTAGGCTTGCTTTGTAAATTACCAGAGAATAACAATATCTAACAATAACTGTTAGACAGGAGATTTGTTTCAGCCAAAATCAGAAAATTCCTTGTAATAAAGTTTTCTGAGAGTGCAGTGGATTCGGCTTCGGTGGATTCTGCTGGACATCTCTAAGCAGAGTTAGAGGGCTTCTTTGTACAAATATTAGGATCATGAGACTACATTGACTTCAAGGCCTGTTTGACTCCAACAGTCCATAATTCTTTTTGATGACATGCAACTTATCTCAAGCTTAAAAACCCAGTGGTTAGTGTCTTTAAATAATTTCATTATAACCGCTACGCCTTTTTGAAAAACTTGGTCTAAAAAATTATTTTTCTTGAACTATTAACTTAAATAGAGCTAACTTCAATTACACAAAATAATTCTTCTTCTGATTGAGTCTATATTGAATAACCTTGTGGATAAGGACCAGGTTTAAAAAAAATTCAACCTGTCAATTATTATTAGATGTTTATGCTATTGCTTTATATTAGCTAAAGTTAATACCTGAGGATAAAAGAATGCGGAACAGGCCAGGCACAGTGGTTCACTCCTGTAATCCCAGCACTTTGGGAGGCTGAGGTGAGTGGATGACCTGAGGTCAGGAGTTCGAGACCAGTGTGGCCAAAATGGTGAAACCCCGTCTCTACTAAAATTACAAAAAATTAGCTGGACATGGTGGCACGTGCCTGTAATCCCAGCTACTCAGGAGGCTGAGGCAGGAGAATCACCTGAACCCGGGAGGCGGAGGTTGCAGTGAGCCAAGATCATGCCACTGTACTCCAGCCTGGGCACCAAGAGCAAAACTCTGTCTACAAAAAAAAAAAAAAAAAAAAATAGGAATAAAACGCTGTCCTTGATTAGGAAGAGAGAAAACTACACCAAAGTTGGCAGTCACAAAAATAAAAGTTTGCATAAAGTTTGAAAAGCCCAAGAGAGTAAATCATGTCTTGTTACTAACTTAATATGGTACAATAAGACTGACTAACGTGAATATTAATATCCTGCCTCCTCTTTTTCTCAACATCTGTGTTATTATAGGTCTTGACTTCATTATTTAATTTTATCTTGCCTCATATAATAATAGATTGTGAAAATGATTTTTACACGTTTGTAAACTTTTTTCTTCCCCTTTTAAGTATTTAATCATTAGACACATTTTTTTATTTTGAATTCAGTTATATTTCCAATTTCATTATATAATAAAGATATTGAAGCTCTCTACTCCCAAGAATTGAGGTATTATTTTTAAACGGATTATTGTCCTGTTGTCATGCACACAATAACAATGCTCCTCTGACCAGGTGGCACAAGCTTAAAGTTGGAATTATTTTTAGTATCAAGAAGTTATAGGTTTTCCTGTACATTTTCTGTTAACTTATTTATGTTGACTGGGTATTTCATTTCCTCCTCATCTTTGACAAGATAGGGATAAAAGTATAAGTCACAACAACGGGACGGAAGGCAACTGGCCATCAACCACATATCAGTATGTTCTGATCAGCAAAGCTGACCAAATACAAGAGTAGATGAGAATAGACTTTATCATAATGAGTATTTCCAGTTTTTAGACCAAATAACAAAATTCTCTGAGAATATTGAGTTAATGCCACATTTATCAAACATGTCTGATCAGAAGAACCATCTGATGCCATTAAATTGGTAGACCTCTCTCCTAAAGAATCAAATTAAGCCAATCATTGGTGGAAACCAGGTATTTCTTTCTTTTAACGAAAACCTAAAATCACTCCAATAATCAGGAAAATTTAAGACAGATTTAACATATCACCATAAGTCGTTGTCATCTTCTACATATTTAATTAACTTGCAAACTTTATGATATAAATCACTAATGATTTAATCCAATCCATGCCTCTTCCTAACAGCAAATACTCAGTGTACTAAAGATTTCCGAAATAAATGATGTGTACCTTTCCATATATTCTAAGAAAAATCGTTATTGGATAACATAAACAAGGAAGAGTTATTTATACCAGTTTATACAAATCTGAAGAAATGGAAACATTATACAAAAAATGAAAAGAAATAACAAATACACATTAACCACAAACTTTAAACTCAGCACTAACTGTATAGACTGAAAGAGCTATATTCTCCTTTCCTTACCGACACTCATGGCCTGTTGTTTGTAGCTACAACAATTCAGGTTCTTGTAGCTGCTGAGCATATAAACATTTAAATTTTCTATGTATTTACATGCATCTAGGATGCTTCATTCTCACATCAGGATTCCCCAATTTTTTTCAAAATCAATACATTCCTAGACCTTCAGCTCTCATATTTGGGAACCCTGTTCTCTACAATATCAAACATATTAAGATGATGTCTCAATCACATTAAATATAATTTCAAGATTTTAATAATTTGCCTTTTAATATATTTAGCCACAAAGAACTAATTTAAGTCACGGCTGGTCATGATTTCTCAGCAATTATCATGCATATTTGCTAATCCTTCCAAAGGAGAAAAGAATCTAACCTACAAATTGCTAATGTAAAAATCTTTATAAATCATAAAATAAAGATGAATGAATGGCAGGTATTTTATTGAATATTAATCTCAATTTTGTAATTTATTCTATTTAGAATCATAGGAATGGTTTTCTCTTTCTTTTTTATTGCTATATAGTAGTTGTACAAATTTGGGGCGATCTATGATATTTTAGTACATGTATACAATGTGTAACAATTAAGTTGGGGCATTTGGGATATCCATCACCTCAAACATTCATCTTTGTGTTGGGAACATTCCAATTTTTCTAGCAATTTTGAAATATATAATAAATTATTGTTAACTATAGTCTCTCTACTGTACTATCAAATGAAGTTCTTTTTAGATATCAAACAATAAGCCTCTGAAAAACTGGAGGCCCTGTATGCTGTTCTAGCAGTGCCCGATGGCCCTGCCCTATTCATACTTTGGAATAAATCAACTCATCTTGATGCTTCTTCTTTCACTGCTCCATAACCCTTGAGCAATTCTTCACCTTTGGAATAAATAAAATAATGCTTGTGGGGTAATCAGATTTGGTAATCTAAGAAGAGCAGGTTTAAGAGAAGATGTTTACACTGTTATTTACATCTAGAAATTTTAGCTAATTCCCATAGTTTCATTTGGAAGCTTGTTACTTTTTTTCTGAACTTTACAAACTTATTCTAAATGGTTAGACCTCCCTGCTGTTGCCATCTGTCATGATGTGTCAGTTGCATTGCAAAGAAACTACTGTTGGAAAGTAATAAAAGTCAATCAGTATGATTACAGTGAGTTACCTAACATAACTTGCTAACTTACCTCCACAAATTAAAGATACTTTTGAGTCTGTTAGACTCTGCTTCTTTGTGCTTATAAACACAATTAACTTAAACAAATCATTGACTATTTCTCAAACATATACACACATCTAAGGACAACAATTCATTGTCAATATGAAGTAACTCAACTACCACCTTGTGGGACTAGGAATGAACTGGGTATGAAATCTGGAAATGGAAAAAGAACTTTTTCATTTTTAGTTTGACAATGGAAATTAGATGTAGAAATAACATAGTATGCCAGTAAAAGTCTTCTTTCTTAATATTTGTGTCTGAGTTGGCAGCGTAAATGTTGACAATCTCACATGCAATCCTGCTCTGCTTAGATCTGCAGACTTAACTATGTTTCGGCAGTTCAGAGAAGCTTTAAATAAGCATCTGAATTTCTTGGTGCTTATGGAAAATGAACCAAATTCCTCTTCTTTTAAGATTTACTTATATCTGAGGCTAACATTCATGTAAAAATAATAGAAGGTTTTGCTTTACATACCTAAGCTTACCATTAATAATAAACAATGAATTTAATGTTGTCAGCCACGTGGTACTTCATTCATTTCAATGAGCGGAGATCTTTTGTGTTTATCTTATTTGCAGCCAGTAAAATACATCATTTTCTTTTTTCTAAAACAATGGCTATCGTTCTGAGGAATTAAAGCATTCCATGGTAAAGTGCAATTATGATTCCAAAAGACTGCATGATATAAAAACCATAAAGTTGTACATACTGCCAAGATATAGTAATGTAACAGCCAAGGATAGTGGTGACAGGCATTGTTTCCCTGGTCTTGTTAAAATTCAGTTACCACTTCACTTATTTATATATTGGATTCCTGTTAACATTAATTGTATGATGTTACTGTCCTTTACAAAAATAAATTTACAAGTTAAAAAGTTGAACACTACTAAGGACCACTATTCCCTATAATTGATTGGCTTTCAGTTAGGATAAACTGTCACCTACTTGTGAAGCATATGAAGTTTATGTGTTCAAAGGACAAGTTTCAAGATATGATGCTTTCTGAGTCCTTGGGAAAAGTTACAACTATATGGCTTCTTTTCTAAAAATCAAAAACAAAGTAAGGTTTCTGACACAGTCAAGCATAGCAGCAGTATACAATAGTTTAAGACACATTTTAGAACCAGATGATATTTAACCCTAAATACAAGTTTAATCCTGAAAATAAATGAATAAAACCCATTGGCTTATGTTTACCTTCCACTGTCTTCTAGGCACAGCATTGAATGCTTCTGCTGCACTGCTTCATTTTGTTCTCACAGCAGCTCTTTGAAAAAGGTAGTATGCCTCCTCTCTTTTTATAGGTGAGGAAATTCAGGTACTGTGTGGTTACGTAACCCACCCAAGATCATTTAAGTCTTAAACAACTAAACTAGGATTTGACTCTAATGTCTATAACTTAAAGACATTGCACATTTACTAGTATGATTTCAATATAACATGATCCGTAAACTCGTTTATTATGAACACACTTCCCAGCTTCTGCAGCTCCACCTGGTGTCAAAGTTCGCAAAGTTTTTCTTTCTATAGTCAAAGTGAACTTAGCTTCCTCAATCCCTTTACTTCTCAACATCCTCATCTATAAAATGGGGCCATGTGCGCCCACTTCAGGGGGTTATGACAAGGAGTACATGAGATGACATATGAGGGGAGCCTTGCCAACTGTCTGATGTAAATTCAAAACTCATTCTTCCCATCACCCCTATAACTCTATCTGCCCCACACCAAACAAAGCAAAGCTCTAGTTGACTTTTCCAATTTTCCTTTTTTTAGTGTCTTCTTTCTCAACATTCACTTGAAGTGACATGGGAAAAGAGCAGTTGTATTCCACTACAAAGTAATGCCATAGAAATATATAAAACCTAAGTTCCTTTTACCAAATTGAAGATTTCCAGATGCTTCATTAACTAATAACTACTCTTATTAACAGCTTCATTATGTAAGAAAAAGTATGCCTGGCATATAAACAGCCTATTTATAATACAGAGTTATTTTTTAAATATCTCAGCTTATCTCTAAAAGTATGTATTCAAAAATAGTTTTAAAAACATTTTATCTGTGAACTATATAAGAGAAATAAAATGTTAAATCACAAAGTTAGAGCAAGTTTGTTGTTCACACCTAAAATTTCGTTTACTAAAATTTATGTTTAAAAGATTTCTGTTTAATACATGAATTAAAATTTACTGCTTAATCAACTGGTCAAACAAATGCTACAAGGTGTGTTAGAACTCTAGAGAGAACAACAAAAATTTGCTATTTTCAACATACTTAGGTAGGAATAAAACAACTACATCAATTAAGTCTTGCCTAGCACTTGATGATTAAAAAAAAAACAAAAGAAAAAACAAACAAAAAAGCATGCACTTGCACATACCCTTGATCACCACTAACAACCCTATGAATAGATATTATCTCTTTTATACAGATTAGAAATAGGCCTTCAGGGTGAGGGGCTAGCTTTATGTCACCAAACTAGCAGATAAAACAAATGGGAATTAAGTAGTTTTTCTGATTCTAAATTCCTTACTATTTCCAGCACATATGTTAAAAATATTACAAGAAACTATAACATTAATATTATGAAACAATAATATTGTTTCAAAGTGTTTCAAAAACATTAATATTATTATTGACATCCAATAGTAATAATGTGAACTTTGCAACCCAAAATATAAATAAAATTAATGACCTCTCTCTTTCCTTAATGCTTCCTTTCTCAAAATTTTATCTTGGGTGCTGGTAAGATTCTGGAGAAAAGGGAATGTTTATACCCTGTTGGTGGGAACATAAATTAGTTCAGCCACCATGAAGAGCAGTTTAAAGATTTCTCAAAGAATGTAAAACAGAGCTACCCTTTGACCTATTATTGGGTATATACCCAAAGTAAAATAAATTGTCCTACCAAGAAGACACATGCACTTGCATCACTGTAGCACTATTCACAGTAGCAAAGACATGACTTAGGTGTCCACCAACTGTGGATTGGATAATGAAAATGTAGTACATATACATCATGGAATGCTACATAGCCATAAAAAATAATGAAATCATGTCCTGTGCAGAAACATAAATGCAGGCCATTGTTCTAAGTGAATTAACAGAAGAACAGAAAACTGAATACTGCATATTTTCACTTGTGAGTAGAAGCTAAATATTGGGTACACATAGACACAAAGATGGAAGAAATACATACTTGAGGCTACTGGCGGGTAGACAGAGGAGGGAGTAAGGGCTGAAAAACCTTCCGCCAGGTACTGTGCTCATTACCTGGGTGACACAATCATCCAACCCACAAACATATAACATACCCATGTAACAAGCCTGCACACATACCCCCTAAATCTAAATAAAAGTTGAAATTTTTTTTAATGCATCATGGGAAGTCTAGAATTTTTTATTCCCTGTCTGAGGTTTGTAAACCTTGTTAAATTGAATGATTTTCACTTTGAATCAATTTCATCATAGACTTCAAAACATCAGCTAGATTCTCAATTGTTATCATCACATATCATTACATATCTGCAATCTTAAACTCTCAAAACTCTAAACCCATGTTCTACCACCCCAGGTTCCTCCTTTCTTTATTCACCTCCTCCATTAACTTCACCAGAGTCCTGACCTTTTCAAGTTCTTCTGAGATTGTCAATTATCTCTTTGTTTCTCTCTCTTCCTGGTTCGACTTCAATCCCCAATGTTGATTTTCTAACTGTACTTTAACCTCTAGAACTGGGGTCCCCAACCCCCAGACCACCACCGCCTGTGGCCTGTTAAGAACCAGGCCACACAGCAGGAGATGAGCAGCCAGTGAGTGAGTGAAGCTTCATCTGTATTTGCAGCTGCTCCCCATCTCTCGCATTACCACCTGAGTTCCACCTCCTGTCAGATCAGCCACAGCACTAGATTTTCCTAGGAGAATAAACCCCACTGTGAAGCGCGCATGGGAGGGGTCTTTGTTAAACACTCTTTACGAGAATCTAATGCCTGATGATCTGTCACTGTCTCCCATCAACCCCAGCTGGGACCATCTAATTGCAGGAAAACAGGCTCAAGGCTCCCACTGATTCTACATTATGGTGAATTGTATATTTCCTTATATGTTATACTATAATAATAATAGAAATAAAGTACGCAATAAATATAATGCACTTGAATCATGCCAAAATTATACTCCCCCATCCATGGAAAAATTGTCTTCCATGAAACCAGACCCTGGTGCCAAAAAGGTGGGGGACCATTGCTCTAGAACATTCCATTTCTTGTTCCCGTTATATTAGTCTGTTCTCATGCTCCTAGTAAAGACATACTGAAACTGGATATTTATAAACAAAAAAGGCTTAATTGACTCACAGTTCCACATGGCTGGGAAGGCCTCACAATCACGGCAGAAGGTGAGGAGAAGGAAAGTCACATCTTACATGGCAGCAGGCAAGAAGACAGCACGTTCAGAGGCACTCCTCTTTATAAAAACCAAGCAAAAGGGGTTTCCCCTTATAAAACCATCAGATCTCGTGAGACTACTGCCTTGAGAACAGTATGGGGGAACCACCCCCATGATTCAATTATCTTCCACCAGCGCCAACCCACAACACGTGGGAATTATGGGAGCTACAATTCAAGATGAGATTTAGGTGGGGACATGGCCAAACCATATTACCCATTAACTTCTGTTATGTCTCCCAGCTGAATACCAAACTCAAATTAATTCTATTGTTTGTGTAAAGAAATGAGTGCACCTGAAGAAATCATACCAGAGTGATTTGCTGCCACTCACTGTTTTCATGTCTTGCTCTAGCAAAGCCTGAAACACCAGCTACCAATACTTTTACTTCACTATAAGCGTCATCATCATCTCAGGGACAGCAGATAATGAGTCCCACTAAGACTCTTGAATCATACCTGCCCCTAGGGATCTGACTCAATGAGACATTATGAGCATGCCCAAGCCTCTCTCAGCCCAAAGGTAGATAATGGAGAGAAAGAGAAAAAGTGATATTTCACTTGATTTCCGGTTCCCTTCAGAGTAAAGACAATCTTTCACATTTTTACAACTTAACTGTTAACAGTAACTGTATTCTTAAAGAAGGCTAGTCTTTATTCCTCACTTCCAAATCACTTCTTATCCCACTGAAAGCTACTTTCCATCCCCTCTGAAACTCCAGAAAATCTCCAATGACGTCCTAGTTACTAAATAGCACTTTTTAATTACCATTGCTTTATTGACACTGTCAATTATCCCTTCGTTAAAAAACTGCCCTTCTGTGATTTTTTAAGATTTTGAGTAAATTCTTACTTTGCTGTCTCCTTTCCATTGTCCTCTTCCTCTCTTAATTACTGAAGCATTTGTGTTTCTCAGGTTTCTGTCATCAGCTCCCTGGTGTACTCATTTTAAATACTTTTCCTGATTGATTTCATTAACTATAGTGGTTTCAACTGTATACTGATAACTCCCAAATATATTTGAGTTCAAAAAGATATGCATGTATATATAAATGCACATGCAAATGTACATAAGCATTTGTATGTGCATGAGTGTATGTGAGTACACACACAGACACAAACACACATATTCACAGATATCTCTAGCCAGCTCAGCTGTCTCCTCCAAGCTTCAGAATCACACTTAACTGCTAGACGTTTCTACTTGCATATCCTATGCAGATATAAACTCAACACAATTAAAACTGGATGTAATTTTTAATACCCCAAAAAATGGAAATTGCAAACTCTTCCTTGAATTTTTTTGAGTGTACATTTCTAATCAAACATTAAATATTGCCAATTGTACTCAATAAATATTTTTTTCTCCACTGTCCTGGTTCAAAACCACATTTTTACTCTGTGGGATTGTTAAAAGAATCTTCAATATGTCTATTGTCTTCAAATGGCCCATCATGTGGAAAATACCCAGGATATAAACGCCCAGGTTACTTCTCTGACTAAATCCCATGGCTCCATGGCCTGCAAAGAATCAAGGCTGATTCTCCGCAACTTCTCTAGCCTCATCTTTCCAAGATATATTGAACTCAGAGGTGAATCCACTTTGGGTGAAATCTGAGGCACCTATAATTTAGGAGAGAATTCTATTGAAGAAAAAGGATACAAAATTAGATACAAAAGTAAATATTTGTCTAGAACGAAAAAGGAAATCACAACAAATACTGGGACTTAAAAATACAGGTCCCTTTCTTTGAAATCTCCTTAGGCAATTAAATAGAAATGTTTACACAGAAATGATTCCAGATTGCAATCTGGCATCCCCTTTCTACCTAAAACCCCTACAACCCCCAGAAATCCTCAGAGCTCATCAGGGACTGCTCAAGTGGGAAAATATAAAAGCGGAACTTCCCTAGCTTTCTAGTAAACTCTGCTGTACTTGCATTTTAAGGCCCAAACACACTTCATACAATTTGCTGCCTTTTTGCCTTGGTTCATGCATTAAACGCCATTGTCAATTCCATGTCCTCCTGCCCTGCCATTTTCTCTCATCTTCGATCCATTTGTCTTGCCTAAATAATTACCAATTAAACATCACTTAACATCTAGCTCAAGCGCTGCCTGATTCACACAAGCTGGGTGCCTCCTCTCCTCAGGACTCTCTTAATTCCAAGTGCAGCCCTCCCCTGACATTTGCAGGGTCTAGGGCAACAGTACAAATGGAAGCTCACTTGTTATATAGTCAAATGTTTAACAGTTATAAATCAAGCTGACAAACTGTTAAATAAAATATATTATCTTCTCCTGCCCTGAGAAATATTTCTTCTAGACAGTTAGGTTCAAAGCTGCAATTCTCAAACTCCTTGTACTTCTCTGAGCCAGAACTTGCCACATTGGAAGACCTGTCCTTCAATCCCAGAACATCAGCTTCTCTTCTGAACCAGTCCTGCCACCTCTATCTTTATTGCACACTACAATAGCTTCGCATGTGTACACATAGATATCCCAGCCATGCTCAAGCTCCATCTATTGTCTCTGAAAACAGCTAGGTATTTGGACCATCTCTTGGGTTTAGGTGTGTGCAAACCAATGGCAGAGCCAAAGAATGGACTCAGGAAAAAGGCATAGCCCAGGGGCTAGACCTGCAGAGAATCCCATTGTCTAGGAGAGATAAACTCAGTTGATTACATTCTTTTGTCTCTCCAAATCCCCACTCCCATGGGAAGGGGCACAGCCAAATGGCAGACAAGAGAGAAGCTTTCTAAAGCACACAGGCCAAGGCAGGGCCTCTTCTTGCCTGGGTCTAAGGTTGATGCCATTTTTAGGAATAATGTGAATGTCTCCCTGCTAGACTGTTACGTGCAAAGACTGCTTCTTATCCATTGTTGCCAACAAATCATAAATGCCTGAAGAATGAGGATAGATAAGGAAAAGAAAAAAAGGATAGCTCTGGAGATGGAAAGCCTATAAGGTTATGATTCTTGAGATGCTTCTGTTCCAAACAACCCGCCAGGATCCCCAACTGGTCTCCAGATCCTGGTCATGGAGAAGATGCCTTTCCACCAAGAGGCAAGCCTTCTTTACATGCAGTAAATTGGGTTGCTATTTAAAATGTACCGATTTAAAATACCTGGGTGGTGTTTTAAAATATGCCTTTTTTGCAAGTTCACTAGTGATTCCGATGTACACTGCCTGGAGATTTAAAAATACTAATACAGTTTAATCACCTTCAAAATGAGATACAGTTATCTTTCGGTCAATAAATACTTTTGTAGCAGATTCTTCCCTGATTCAGTAGTGTGAGATGGAAAGAAGAGTTTTAAAAATGGCAAAACCAGAAAATAATAAAGCTACACCACTTTTAAAAAAAATGAATACACAGAATCTAAGTGGCATATTAGCTGGCACAAAGTAAGCATTCAATATATGGTAGATTAAAATGGGAAAAAAAAACACATTCAGAAGTCTCTCAGCTAGGGTCACAGTTGGCCCTGTTTCTCTTCAGCTGAGCAATGACAAACAGACAGTGCAGTGAGGTATTTTTATCATTCACAGCTGCATCATCTGCTATTGCACATGAAAAAATACAAGGAGGACTTTTAAAAATATTTTATTATTATAAAAGGATTTTTTTAACCAGAGAATTCATTATCAAAGTAACACTAAAAAGACCTAACTACCAAACAATTTGTAGATGAGTTCTGTATGATGTTTATGATGTTTCCTTCATTAATTTACAGAAAATCGAGTTGCAAGCACTGTGTGATATCATAGAAAAAAGACATTGGAATTAAAATCCTGCCTTTGAACATAATCTTAGAACCCTGGAAAAATTACTTATCTTCACTTTAATTTCCCCACCTCTAAAATGAAGTTGAGAATAAAATTGCCAAATACATAGGGCTGCTCCTTGAGGTTTAAATATGGTGGTTAACATGAGGCACCTCCACAGGACCTTACAGTGAAGGTGTCTGATAAATGTTTGACAGACCCGTTCACTTTATCTAAAATGCAATCGTCATATGTATGGCACATCATACAGAAAAAAGATACATAGAAACAACCACTGCCGACTTGACTTTCTAGCAGATGACCAACTAGCTTTCCTTGCACTGGTGTAAACATTCTTCACACATCGTATACTCATTTAATCATGATGTATTTCTTACTAAGTCTTACTCTGACAGTCCATAAAACCCTGAGTCTCTCATATAAAATTGGGTACATTTACCAGAAGCTCATCTATCAGACTGCTTCAGTTAATTGACATACATTATCCCACTGAATTGTACTTACCAAAAGCAATAAGTAAAGGCTTGCTTGCATTGAACATAATTTGGGTTCTAACTTTAATTAGCCTTAATTCACTAACTTTAGCATTGTCTACTAAGTTCCTGTTAGATATGAAAATAAATCTGTTCTTTTGGCGTTAGATTTTGTGTGAAGAATATTAAGTCCAGTAATTTGAATAGCAATCCAGTAACTGAATTGTCCCATATTCTTTTAAAGTAATTCCCAAACCAAAAACTAAAATGTCAGAGAAACTTTATAAAACTGTATTTTCAAAAATTAAAAATTTGTCACAGTCATTCTTATACATAAAACAATTTTTATAGTGCCAGTGTCACCATTCATGACAATTGATATCAGTGGCCTCAATGAATTTAGTGTCAGAGCTCTTGGTTGACTTTTACAATTCTTTTTCATGTCCTTATTTACATTCCATATAATGTCTCCTCATTTTCTTCAGCCTTTAGACTTACGAACGTCTTCTAATATCTGTGCATGTCATAAAGTATGACTAACTTTCAACTTAATGAAGAGGAAAATGAACTAGAAACCTAGAGGCACAGGCCAGCTGTTAGATTCACCACTACCTGTGAATTAATTTAACCCTATTTGACAATACTTTAAATATATTATATTGAAATTGTAATCATTTACATTTTTATAACAATATTTCACACTTCGTATTTTAATAGTTAACATATCACATTCAAATAAACAAAACCATGAGTAAAGCAATGGGAATTTCTATGTTTTCAAGAAGCACTAACAGTAACAGATACTAACAAGAGGTCTTCCTAACTGGGTACACAAGCTTTAATTTATGCCTCATGGAATTGTCCTTGTGCTTCATTTCTTAGATTCCTAGAAGACTAAATTTTTACCTCAATTGGAAAAGTTGTTCTGTGGGTTTTCACCCTGAGACTGGCTAGGCTGCTCAGTGTTATTTCT
Organism: Sapajus apella; assembly: GCF_009761245.1. NCBI lineage: Eukaryota > Metazoa > Chordata > Mammalia > Primates > Cebidae > Sapajus > Sapajus apella. Next base: position 1,749,692 of record NW_022437027.1, read on the forward strand.
CAGAGTCATGTCTAATTGTGGAAAACCATTAAATCGAATGGTGCTTAAGTGTCTTCAAATTATTTTTTTTTATTTTCACAAATATGAAATATCATCAATTTTTAACCTCTTAAAAGCATCTCCAAGAGCAAAAATAAGAGAAACACTTTCTCTTTTTTTTCCTTGTAAAATGACTTTTTAAATTATACTTTAAATTCTAGGGTACATGTGCAGAACGTGCAGGTTTGTTACATAGGTATACCTGTGCCATGGTGGTTTGCTGCATCCATCACCCCATCATCTACATTAGATATTTCTCCTAATGCTATCCCTCCCCTGGCCCCTCAACCCCCTGCTATCCCTCCCTTAGCCCACTACCCCCTGAAAACTTTCTATTTTAATATCCTCTAAGATTAAAGAGTTAATGCAGCTGGAAATGTCTCATGGCCCCCTCCACCCTTCCTACCATAAATGTGTCAAGAGCAAAGATGGAGGTGCCTCCTTTGGTGTCCACAGCTCTGTGTCTGCTAAAGATCTACAAATTGTGCTCTTTCAATTAAAAATTCTTTTTGTTGTTATTGTTGTATACCAAAAATACTGTTATTGGTAAACAACATACAGTATATTTCTGTGAAGTGAATCAGGGAATACTGACTACACAGTTCCAGGAAATACTAAGTTAAATTATCCTAGTCCATTAGTAGCCAAGTTGTATAGGAAAAGCAGCATTGCTCTTGAGTTCATTGCCCCACTCACTGATAGGTAACCTTCATCGCAGTAGTTCCTTACCTCACACCTCCATTTATTTATCCATATAGTAAAGAGACTGGACCATAAGATATTTAACATTGTAATGTCTAATTACCGTTTTTTCTAAGAAACAAAATAAGAACTTGATATCTGAGTTTATTAGCTATACTGGTTTGATCTCATTAGTTTGAAAACCTAACATACAACCTAAAGCCTCTGGTTTCAAATTTTAACAAGATACACAATGAATTTAATGTCAGCCATACAACTTAAGCTCGTAAACTAATCTAACATTTCTCTGAGCATGTCAGTAACCAGACTGATATTTAAATAATGTAGTGATTAACAATTCCTGTCTGAATTATGTTTGTATGCTTGTGGAACAAGAATACAAAAGAATTTTTGTAGCACATAAAAATAATGTATAAAGAACAATAGAATCACATTGAAAGAATTTTTAACTGTTGTATCTAACCAAGTGTGTACTATTGGTATAGAGTTATAATTTATATAGTACTGATTTTTTAAAGACTATATATTTCAAAGTATGGAATTATAATTTACTTAATACAACTTAAACTGGCTTCTCCCATTATTCTGATAGCACATACAGTCAAATTCGGGTAGTTTTAAGTAACAACTATGTCATAACAGAGATTCACAAAAAAATGCTGTTTGCATCTTTACAGTTCTCTAAACCAAACCACAAGTTTTAATAATTGAGATAGGAATTAAGTGTGTTTCCTCCCATTTAACATAAATGGTCTTCAAACACAGACATCAAAAGAAAACCTACTCAAAAAGAAGCTGAATATCCATTATGAAATGATAGTGTTACAACATGAAGTTATCATTATACATTAGCTTTTACACTTCTATGTACTTCAATATAATTACGTAGATGAAAACATAGGCTTCATATGTCGTGTTTTGTTTCGAATAGTAACATTTTTTAAAAGCTCTAAAATAAAATGTCAAGACTATTGTTTCTATTTTGTTCCCATCCTTTTATGTCTGGAGTTTTTATTTCTTCTTTTAACATTGGGTAATGTGAAACTCACCATAGGCTTTTATTTAAAGTTTCGAAAAACTCTGGATCCTTTCTTTATCAGCAAATAAAGATAAGAGTAGCATGCTAAAAATGCCAATTTTGCTTCTTGTCCTGAAAGGTGATAATGTGCTTTCCAAAGCAAATTTTCTTTCTAAATCCAAGGACCCTGTAATATCACCTTAATAATCTTTCCATCTTGAATAGCACGATTCTTTGAAAATATTAATTACTGAACCATTCGCGATATCATTTTGAAATTATGTTACACCACTTGTAACACTTTAGCAAATTCAAAATGTTGTACAAAGAGAAATCAATATTATTAGAGGGCTGTTGACCAAGAAGATTTTTCAGAAATGCCACTGCTCTAAGCATAAGTGTGTACAACAAGCTTGAACATTAATTAGGAACTGAAAACAACAAGCTTTATTTGGGTGGAGAAACATGTCATTAGTCATAGGTCCTTCTGAGTGGAAAAATTTTGAGATACTTAAATCATGATCTTTAAAAATAAATGCAGCTATCTATAATAAGTTCTTCATTCTAATCAGTTTTTGTACACTTAATTGATGCAGTCTTGTAGTAAATAACTATTTAATGAAAAGAGATGGTTAAAAATGAGTTGCATGCTTATTTTAAAACCCAACCAGTTTTACTGATATAATAGGGATAACAAATCTGAAAGCTTAAACGTTATATTGTAAATAATATAAGGTTTCTGACTTTTCATTTATGCTTCAGAATCCTAAACACATTGTCTTACTTATTTGTAATCCATCAACCCAGGTGACAAATAGTCTTCTATATTTACCCACCCAGAATATACAAGAAGCATACTGTATCAGCAGCTGAAACTACAAACGCTACTGTCAATCAAACAGTCTGGCAGAGTACCATATTTCTTGTCACCAAGAGGCTTAAAGCAAAGAATCTGTGCCTAATTCTTTTAAACCTTACAGGTCAAAAGGTTTTAAAATTATTTTTGACACCATTTCTTTGCTTTGTTAACAGGACTGAGTACTTTTTAGCTTGTAAAGGATATCAAAAATGACTCATTCTAACATCACAAATTTATGGGTTTAAGACATCACTTGTCACAGCAACATAATTCTTCGGGCAGATTAGATGACTGCTATGCCTCAAAAATATTTTGATGTGATTTTGAAAACTGCGTCCCAAAAGCTTGCATCCCAATAGCTTTACCTATTTCTAGGTAAATAGTACCTAGAATTAGGCCAAATGGCCAATGGGCACTTGGAGGTGTTTTGGGCTACGATAATGTTATGGTCCTAGGGCAAAGGGTCTTTACTCAATTGAGCTGATTACAACTTCTAGGATCTAGGAACATTATCAGTTCCCTGTAGCCTATACTGGATCCCAAAGAACACATTTCTTTAATTGTACTTTAAGTTCTGGGGTACAGGTGCGGAACATGCAGGTTTGTTACATAGGTATACATGTGCCATGGTGGTTGACTGCACTCATCATCCCATCATCTACATTAGGTATTTCTCCTAATGCTAACCCTCCTAGACCCTCACCCCTCAACTGTCCCCAATCTGTGATATTCCCCTCCCTGTGTCCATATGTTCTCATTGTTGAACTCCCACTTACAAGTGAGAACATGTGGTGTCTGGTTTTCTGTTCCACAAAGAACACATTTTAACAGTTCTTTTAAATTAATTCCTCAAAGACCAAATCATATGAATCCATGCATCTTTTGATAAAAATTCCCTCTCTATGTATAAGGAATATTTCAGTACACAAGTTTTTCCGTTGAGTTTTTGCTCCTCTCTTGTTTCATATTCAAGATACTTCAGTACACATCCTGATATTTCTAACCCCTGTCCCATCTTTCTTAACACCTCAAATATCTCCTCTCAATCCTATGAGCTAGACAATATCAGCTGACTCTCTCCCACTCAGGTACATTTCTCTCTATTTGATTCTTGACACTTCTGCTGAGGTTATTTTTCTTCTCATCAATCTCTTTTGCTTGCTGTAGCTCATAAAAACATATAATTGTGTTAACACACCACTCCCAAGAAGCAAATCTACCCTTTGTCTTCCTTGTTTAATCTTCTTACTCTAATAATAATAAGCCACCTTCATGGCCACATACCTTCTACCTAATACACTCTTTCTCTGGAAACTTGGCGACTTCACTCCCTTCTTAAAAATCTCTGTCTCCATGAAGTTTTTTAGACGTACTGAAAAGCATCGACAAGCTCTTCCTGGCCTCACTCTGACTAAACAGGAAACACTTTTCACAGCTTCGCAGTTACCACCCAACAGTGGTACACCAGGCTACTATGTAGGTTTTTATTATTTCTTTTATTTTCTCAGTATGTACTTATGCTGTCGGGTGTATGCCTTTTATGTCAGTTTGTGTGGATGTGGTTGGTGAGCAACTGTAGAATTCTAGAAGTTATAAGCGAGGCACCCATGCATCACATGCAACGGCTGCAGAGTTAGCATTTAAAGGATGATGTTGATAAGCGTTTAGAACTATAAGATTCCTCCAAATTCCACAGTGACATGAGGTGTATGATTCCTCCTTTTTTCCATATATTAGGAGGCCCAGAGGTACCTACCATCAGTAAAGAGGAAATGATTGAGAAAAGAGTGGCTATAATAGTCACTCATTTACATACACAAAAGAAATGTGAAGCAGCCGGGTTTGGTGGCAGGCATCCGTAATCCCAGCTACTCAGGAGGCTGAGGCAGGACAATCCTTTGAACACAGGAGGCAGAGGTTGCAGCGAGCTGAGGTCACATGACTGCACTCCAGCCTGGGTGGCAGAGCAAGACTATGTCTCAAAAAAAATAAATACATAAAGAGAAGCAAATATATATATATATATATATATACACACATATATATATATATACACACACACACACATATATATATTTAAAATAAATATATAATTATACAATAAAAGTAAACCAAAAATAATTACATAAGTATGTAATTTCCAGAGAGGAGGAAACATTTTTTAGATGTCTTCAAATTCTCTCTCAGCCCAGACTCTCAACACTCAGAAAAACAATCACTATGATAGTAATGGTTGCTTAACTATGAATTTTTTAATGCTATCTTGAATAAAAATTGAGCTTACTGAATCCATTGCATAAAAATTTCCCAACACTTTTATATTTTTACCTAGAGATAGAAGTGGTATACACTAAGCCATAGCTTACGTTTGTACTTACTGTGAATGTGTTATAAAGCTAAGGATTTTGTGGTTTTTAGAATTTACCATATTATATCCAAATGGCATTTTGCAAGCCACACGTGTATAAATGTGGGCTGTAATTGAAATTGTAAATGAATATAATAAACATATTGTCCTGAAATGTTTTTCAATTAGGCTACCTTTACATGTGTTTGATTTTTTTTTCATATGAAAACAATGTTACAATTACCGCTATGTATACTATGATGATGTGGGGTAGGGTTGTAAATCTCAGCTGAGTTTTGTCAGTAAGCTATTTTTAATAATTTTGTTCCTATAGTTTTATTTGTACAGCCTAAAATCTTAAATAATTTTTGTTTTCTTCGCCTTTGGCTCATTTTTGACTTTCCTAGATTTTTTTTAAATTTTCATTTTCAGATGGAGTCTTGGTCTGGCCTAGGTTAGAGTGCAATGGCACGATCTCAGCTTACTGAAACCTCCAACTCCCTGGTTCAAGCAATTCTCCTGCCTCAGCCTCCCAAGTAGCTGGGATTACAGGCACGCATCACCATGCCCAGATAATATTTGTATGTTTAGTAGAGATGGGGTTTCACCATGTTGGCCAGGATGGTCTTGATCCCCCGACCTCGTGATCCGCCCACCTAGGCCTCTCAAAGTGTGGGGATTACAAGCATGAGCCACTGCACCTGGCCGATATATTTTTTTAAAAGGGAAAAAAAAGTGCTCTATGCTGGATAATATTAAAGTAAGCTCTCTTCTTAAATCTATGGTAAAATCTATGGCTTCCACATTTGCAAATAATTTTATAGCAGACCCTTCTATCACATTACTTGGAACTAAACAAAACTAGGACTTTCGCAGAGAAGGTCTGTAGATATTTTATACATAGAAATATAAGGCCATTGTCTTATAAAAATTAACCTGCTCTTAAGAAATTTCTTGAGTAAGAATATTTCACATGTTATATACAGACATTTTAGTGACGTGCATGTATGTACTTAAAAAAGAGAAAAAGAATCTAAAGTTTAATCTATAAATCTGTGGGATGGCTTCCTGTTCAGGGATATTTTGTATTTTGCAGATATAAAACAATGATGTTTTGGTAGAATTTTAGTGGTAACCTTTCCAAGTCAAATCTTGTGCTAATTTACGCTTTAGGGAAAATACTGTTACAATAAAGTTCTGGTGTACCATTTGCCCTTTTACATGACACGTATAAGTTATATTTTCCAAGTCAAGCCAATAGAAAGCTTATGGCTGGGTAAAGTTTGAGCTGTGTTTGAGCCACGACAATCTGGCTTTACCCACTCCCTTTCACCTTGCAGCTTTCAACTGCTCTGCTTTAAAAAAAAAAAAAAAAAAAAGCCAGCCAATGGAGATAAATTTGACTTTAATGACATTAAATATTAATAGTAAATATTCAGGATTTCCTTTTGAATAAGATTATCATATAGTACTCATATCTTTCACAATAATGTGACTATGATGATTGCGTATTTGAAAAAAAGAATGCCCAATGCCCATTATGCCTTGGGCATAGAGGGAATTCAATAAATACGGAGTTTGTTAAAGGGAACTCAGCCTGCAACTGTGAAATCATAAGTTAATAAATAAAATACAATGAGGATTTACCATAATCAAATTAGCCAGTAACATATATATGTATATCTACATATACATATATATATACATATACATATATATATATATATATATATATATCACTGCTACCATTACAAGTCAGCTCCCATAAAAAGGCCTTTGCTACTTTTTCTGACACAGCAATTGCGTGATTCTTTTTATTCTCTGTACATTTATGTGATGAACTTTCATTAGAGCCTAAAAAGTTTGATATTCCCCTTATAAAACATACAGAAGAAGAGCTCATTAAAGTAATGGATTTCTTTAACAATTGTTTGTTTCTTCAACTTTATTTCATTTTGTTGTCATCTAGCTGTAGGCTGATCTAAGCCAAATGAAAAAGTTTCTTTTGAGAACCAGAAATGGCAGCTCTGACTGTCATGGAGTATAGAGGTATAGTTGCTATATACATGCTTTACTGGATAGACTATCCCTTAACCTATAGCTGATGAAATCCTATGTGCAGTGAGATTCAGTTCCCTTCCATAGATTACACTGTGTTGATTCTGTTTTGCTTTTGGTCAAATGCCAAAGCAATACATTTAGGAACAAGAAAGCAGTGCCGCTAATTAAAACAACATATTCCATCCCAGCTTATGCAAAAGGAAATAAATGTTTAAATAAACATGGATTTGATAAAGACTGTCATGATTAAAATTACACAAAACAAAATGACATCCTAAGTATAGTAAGTTCTCTCCCCTAAACCTTTCGTCTTAACTGGGTTCAGAAAGCATTCAAATCAAAGAATATTTAAAGACAGATAGGATAGTAAATCTAAAATTAAAAAGTAAACACTATTAAAAGAGAGAAATTCATATTATGAAATATTTGTTTCAAAATAAGATTCACTGATATATTTTTTAAAGTTTTTCCAAAACTTTTGAAGAATACATTTTTTATTTTAATTACATTAAATCATGTTTTAATTACCTATTTAGACCACACATTTCTACATTCCTGTATTAATTTATTCAACATATATTTATTGAATGCAGGGCACTGTGCCAGGTGATAGGATTAAAAGGACGAATAATACAGATATATTCCATGACCTTAATAGTTCGACGAAGCTAAGAGTACAATGAGGGGAGCAGAAAGGAAACAAACAGATGCAAAAGATTATTACGAAGTATGAGTGAAGAAAGTAAACTGAGTTTGAGATAAACTAAAAACTTTCGATAGAGTGGTAGGAGACGTTCCTCTAAAGTAGAGACATCAAAGCTGAGACATGAAAGATGAGAGGGAAATGGCCGTGCCAAAGAAACAAGACAGAGAGGCAGTCAGAGAGACTGCAAGAGGCAGAGGTCATGAGAAAGAAGCATTCAGAGAGGTCTAGAGGCTGGAAGAACATCAGTGGGATCAACCTGGGAAGAATAAACTCAGTGTGGCTAGAGAAGGAAAAGAAGCTGGATTATGAACTCTGGAAGGAAGTGTGACCAGAAGAATGGATGCTTTTAAGATCTATTATAGAGGCAGAATCAACAGGACAGGACTGTACTGTTACAACTTAAGAGAACTTGGGCAGTGAGACCCAGAAATATTAAATGCATTGGACAAAGTTACCCATTTACTGCCAGTGCTGGCACTAAATCTCAGGTATCCCAAATCACAAATCTAAAGGCCTCATAGTACAGCAGCTGTTACAGTTTGTCACATCATGTCCCATACTTACAGTATATGCATTGCAATATCATCCTGAGAATTTATTCAAGATAAATTTATGAATATGTGTATATATAAGTGTATTGAGTATAAAGTTATAAGCTTTGTAAATCATAAACTTTTTCCTAAGAACTCAGTGAGAACATATTTTTTCTAACAGTCTCCTGGTCACAGCTCATGTTTGATAATATTGTTGTCCACCTCATATTTCTCAACAAGGCCTCTGTGGCAAGACTACAGGTTGCCCTCCAAAAGTCCCTTCTCCCCTTCATCTAGGACACACGGCTGCACAGTTAGAGTACCTACCGTTCTCAGCCCCTCTCCATTGAAGAGCAGCCATGAACTATGTCCCCACCAATGGAGCTGAAGGGAAGTGGTCTTTGCCACTTCTAGAACTGGCCAGTAAGCTCGCCCATTAGCATCAAGTTTGCCATTTTCACTTTCTTATTCCTTCTGCCACCAGCCTGAACACAGGCATGGTGGTGACCCACACAGACCATGCAGATGATGACAGTTCCCTAGGAGATGTCAGAAAAATGACTTTAAACAAACCTGAGTCCTTAAAGATACACAAGGAGCACGGCTTCCCTGTCATGTTGGAACTCTGATGTGAAAAATAAATAAAATTCCTTGTTTTTAAGCCACTGTGTTATAGGATCTCAATACTTCAGTGGCCTAGCTGTATACTAAACAATAAAGACTTCAAAATCTCTGTACGTCTGTGCAATTATACTTCCCTTGTTGTGAATAAACTTGAACCTTAGTGAGGGAAAATAAAGAAATATAAATACTTGAATAAGTCACTGGCTTATCCATGTGATATTTTCAGAATGTCTTTTTGAGAGTAAAGGTAATTCGGACACATTCATTCCCATTCGATTCCATGTGCACTGAGATCCACTGTTACACATGGCTTTCCTGGAGAAAGTGACAGCTCTCATATAGAAGGCAAACAATCCCCCTTGAGGGTCAGTCACTCTCAAGTCTGCAGGCACAACTGCAAAACATATTACTAATTCAATCCCTGTGAGTTAAATCATTAAACTGCATGGGTAGGCTATAGGATACCCTGAGTGTAGGTTACTGTAAGGAAGGCATCAACCAGCTTTAGTTCAGTGCTGGAACCGTGACTTATGAGCACAAAGGTGGGATGAGTATCACAAGTAATTACACAGCCACATGGTGCCAAATGCAAGCCAGTCACCAATGCTATCACTGTGAATAGACTTCAATCACTCCAGGGTGGGCAAAAGTTCTACTATTCAAAAGTATGTCAACAAGACAACTCAGAATCATTGGTTGTAGGTACCAACTGCCAGTTCAATCAGTTGTGGGCAGCACAGCAGAGTCACATGACAACTTTTACAGTAGATAACATTTATAGCTGTATTCCTCAGAAGGGTGATTTGGAGGTCAGTGTTGAGTAATTCATACACTATCCAATAGTGGTAGCAGTCATAGTACCGTAGTCATTATCATAATAACAAACATTTTTTGAATACTTACCAAGTGCCAGGCATTATGCCAAATGCTTTATATATGCTATCTAATTTAATCTTTATATAACCTTATTATCATCCCCATTTTATAGCTAAAGAAACTGAAACTTAGAAACATTAAGCGGAACTACAAATACTCAAATTCAGGCAGTATAATTTCAAAGCTTCATTTTCAATCATCATATTTTATTATGACCTTTCTATAACATACTCACACTTTTTTTTTTTTTTTTTTTGAGACAGAGTCTCACTCTCACCAGGCTGGAGTGCAGTGGTGTGATCTCAACTCACTGCAACCTCCACCTCCTGGGTTCAAGGGATTCTCCTGCCTCAGCCTCCTCAGTAGCTGGGTTACAGGTACCCACCACCATGAACAGCTAATTTTTGTATTTTTAGTAGAGATGGGGTTTCACCATCTTGGCCAGGATAGTCTCGATCTCTTGACCTTATGATGCACCCACCTCGGCCTCCCAAAGTGCTGGGATTACAGGCGTGAGCCACTGCATCCAAACCATACTCATATTTATGTTCCCAAAGCATCTAACCTATAGTTACCTGCATGTAACAAGTAACAAAAACACAACTGTGAGACCCACGTTTAACTAAAACAATGCAGTTAGGGTTTCCATTGTCCATTCTTACTACTGCTGTAATTAAAAACAATTTGCAAGATGTAAGTGTCAACATAATAAAACTTCAGTGGAGCATCCTAAAGATATTTGCAGATTAGCACCTTGCTTGCTAATTGTGTCAGTGCTCAACTTAAGTTGCAAAATATAAATGTAAATAGTATGACAGCCTTGCAGATGGAACTGTTAAAGCAAACATCTCCACATATGTTTCAGCTTCAACTCGTAGAAAGTAAGGCTTCTACTGTCTCTCCATATGGAAAATCATTGAAGGGAACATTTCTGTCCCCTCTCTTGCAGGACCACTTTTCACTCCTATCTACTGTTATACCCAGAAAAACGAGTTTCTGATCCAATTGACAAGAGCCTTCCATTCACTGGGTTCATTTACTAATAATGGGCAGGGCTACTGTGCCTCAAAAGCAGGAACTATGCTAGCACTGCTGTTTCTTGTTAATTTATTCATTTTTATTTTTTATTATGCTTTAAGTTCTGGGGTACATATGCAGAACATGCAGGTTTGTTACACAGGTGTACACATGCCATGGTGGTTTGCTGCATCCATCACCCCATCATCTATATTGGGTATTTCTCCTAATACTATCTCTCCCAGCAACCCCTGATAGGCCTGGTGTGTGATGTTCCCCTCCCTGTGTCCATTTGTTTTTATTGTTCAACTCCCACTTATGAGTGAGAACATGTGGTGTTTGGTTTTCTGTTCTTGTGTTAGTTTGCTGAGAATAATGGTTTCCAGCTTCATCCATGTCCCTGCAAAGGACATGAACTCATCCTTTTTTATGGCTGCATAGTATTTCATGGTGCTTATATGCCACATTTCCTTTATCCAGTCTCATTGATGGACATTTGGATTGGTTACAAGTCTCTGCTGTTGTGAACAGTAGCACCGCCGTTTCTTTAACTTACTGGATTTAGGAGCAGATCTTCGCTGTTTTCTTACTCCCAGAGTTCATACACTGGAGCCATTTTGTCCTTCACATCTCTCTGAGGTAAGAAAATCTGTTTTTGTGTATGTACTTTTCTCTCTGCTCTGTTTCAATGGAGATATAATTTTAGGTTTCCAGCAACTGACTCAATTCATGGATTCAGAGTTTGTCTTAAAAGCTGGAAAAGTTCTACAGGCTATCCTAAATGTGTGGATCCCAGGTCAAGACAGGAAGTCCCTAATCCAGCATTTGCAAGAGAGCCCTAGATGGAGAGATATAGCACCTTGAACATATACTTAAAAGAGGTGCCTTGTGTGTGTGTGTGTGTGTGTGTGTGTGTGTGTTTGTGCGCGCGTGTGTATTTTTCTTTAAACATGGGATCTGTCAATCAGAACCCTTAAGGGAAATAAGTGCCACACAAAACCCACAACAATCTCTCTAATCATCAAGAAATAAGACTTTCAAAGATTTTCAAGCTGAAAACAGAAAAACTGCTGGAATTCATTATCACATTAATTTAGGCCATTGTATCATCCTCAGAATAAATTCACATCTTACTGCTGATTATGGTTGAGGTTTCAGTTACAAATAAGCTACCTCCTTCAGGTAAATTAATATAGAAAATTTTATAACAAATGTAATAGTAGAAATCAGTTCTATTCATAGGTTGAATGTGTAAAAGTAGAAGACAGATAAAGTCAGAAATGAAGATTTAATCTTCACATCAATCCCAACGTTACTCAATACAACAATACGGCAGGGAGAGGTGATGTATGTGTTCTATTGTGTTCAGAAAACACATATAAATTGAAAATGAAAATTTCAAAAGAATATCAGCTTCCATCCCACAATATTTTTAAAGATATTTTAGAAAAATTTAGATTTTCAGTTTCAAGTTTTCAAATGCACTTTATGTACAGAAAATGTTTGATATATTTGTTAAATATTTAAAGAAATGAACATCTTATGGGTTTTTTCCTTACACTTAAAGCTCCATTAAACAATGTTGTGTGTATATATATACATATATAATAATTGACCTCCTTTCCATATTTTATACTATATTATATACCTTCTGTGAATTGCACATTCCTGTGCTATGCCCTATACATATATATGGGATATATATATATATATATATATATGGGATTTTACATATATATGGGATATATATATATGTGTGTATATATATATATATATATGGGACTTTTTTGGGCAAATTTTACTATTGTTTATATGTACTATTACTTACATTCCCACAAACACTGCATGAGTATAAATTGCCCCTCAAATTTACTAAGACAAGGAAGTTTTTAAAGAAACACATAAGAAATTTAATTAAATACTAATGTTAAATTCCTATATGTCAAAAGTGCAAGAGCAAAGCTAAAAGACATCCAAAAAACTAAAAGAAGTTATCTTCAACGTTTAAGGCAAAGATTAATATTTTACATTTCAGACAGATTATCCATATGAAAAACAGTCATAGCATAGGATTGTGCAATTCACAGACTATATATATATATACATACATATATATGTGTATGTGTGTGTGTGTGTATACACATATATATGCATATGAAAAGGTCAATTTCATCAATAGTTTAAAAAATATTTATTAAAGCCATAATAATTTTTTTCACTATTCAGAATGGAAAAAATTTACCAAGTCGATACAACCCATTGGTGAAAGGTATCGGAAAATTCGACTCTTATATACTATTCCTGGAAGTATAAATGGTAATTTTGTACTGTAGAGTAATTTGCAATAAAGTTTTAAATATGCAATATTCTACAACTGAGCATCCCCACTTTCAAAAATGTATACCAAAGAAATAACATAGAGTAGGCACTTAAGAATGCTCAGGGCAGCATTGCTTTTAATAATAAAAAAAAGGTGGGGAGGAAAGAGCCATTTCAAGTTCCAACATGAGGAGAGGCTAAATGAATGAGAATGTAACAATGTCACTGCTGAGGTTGCAATGAGCTGAGATGACACCACTGCACTCCAGCCTGGGCAACAGAGTAAGTGAGACTCTGTCTCAAAAAAAAAAAAAAAAAAAAAAAAAAAAACTCAATACTCTTCTATTCAAAACCCTGCCATGGATCCCCCATGTCGTGCAAGAAAAAAGCCACAGTCTTTTCCTGGCTCTCTGACTTCATCTGAACTAACCTCCTCCTTCTGCCTCACCTTCTTCATGTTACTCCAGCCACTCAGACCCCTGGATATTTCTCAAACACCTCCAGCCTTTGCTCTTACTCTCTGCAGAATTTACTAAGAGAGCTACAAATTATTCGGAAGCCGCAAATATAAATGCTTCAGATCACTAAGCAGATATGATAATAAAGAGTTGAGTAAAATTAATGGGAATCAGGAAGTCTGTCACCAAAAGTGATGCAAATTCCACTTTTTCAAACACATTAAGTGGTTCAAATCAAACAAAATTCATGTGCAGTCCCTTTCCCCAGCAGATCTCCAGACTGTGACATCTGAGATAGCAGTAAATAGAAAGCTAACCACAGATGTAAGGAAAAACAAAGTTAAATTACAAGACCAATAAACAGCACCATCAGCTGTTTGGTAGATGTGTATATATAGGATTGCCTATAAACACACAAAGATTGAAAAACATAGGTTAAGTGGGTTAGCACTGTGTTGTAGAATTACTGAAGCAGGGGCAGTGGGTAGGGATGGCTCTCACTTGTACATTTGTGTTGTTTCCTTAGTTGTTTAATTCTGAGTAGTTTTTGCATTTTGGGTTTTTCAGCATTTTTTAAATAAATTTTTAAACAAAATTAATATAGAAATTCACAGATATGATTTCAGGAAAAAGAATAGAATTGTGTTTAGAGTAAAGAGATAAAGCATATCTTCCTTGAATGTCAGAAACTTTGATTATTTTTAATTTGGAACTTGTCTTTTATAATTAGTCAATTATTCAACCAAATATTTTTCCAAAGAGAAAATGTAATTAAAACTTAAATAAACATAAATATTTAAACACTGAATTTATACCAAGTAAAGACTTCATGAAGAGAAAAAATAGTTTGGAAAGTTTTGGCAAGACTTTACAATACTTAAGAAATTTTAACTCAACTCGTACCAATCTAACATATTTTTTATGATGTTACCAATTCACAGAATTGCATAAGTGTTGAAGAAAGTTATTTGAATATAGCAAGTAAGGGCACAATTGAGTTCTGTTTCTGTTTACTCTGTATAACTTTAACTGTGTGGTAGAACATTACTTAAGTGAACATTTTGGGTTAAAGAAAAAAAACCTTGACAGGGCATTTTAAGTTGAAAGCAGTTGATTTTTTTTTTTTTAACCATATTATAGTTTTTAGCACATTGAGGCTTGTGTATTGTGTGTGTGTCTCTGTGTGTGTGTGTGTGTGTGCATACTCACGCTTCCTTTATTTGGCACATTATCATCCATTTTTACAATCAGATTGAATTTGAGGAAAGCATTACTATAAATATAGAAAGTTTCCTCAAGGATATAGAAAGCAGGCTTGATTTTGTTCTTTCAGAAACTCTAGAATCTTCAGACCCAAGCAATTTACGCCATTTGTTAGTTGATTGCCTTCCAGCCCTGTCAGTGATACTGAGTGTATCATCTATGGTCACTTAAACTGGCTCCTAGATCTAAAAGCAGAACCAGTATCTCTTATGTGACAATATAGAGAATATAATGAGGTGTGCTCCTAAAAGAGATATAAACCACTAAGCAGCAAGAAATACATGCCTTAAAATCAGTTATTAAATTAATTATTCTAATAATTAAATGTTGACAAAATGAAACTTCATGGCCAATAATTTATCTCCAGCTTTTTAGGGCAACTCTTTTCTTATTCAGATTAAGTCCAAAGAGCTTTGTAAACAACAAGAAACATGCGTGCATAGAAGCCCCAGACATCCTGAGATCCACCTCTGAGGCAGTCATTGAAGACTCTTAAGTGCTGATATAGTCTGGGCTCACACAGGACTCAGTAAATAAAAGCTGATTTGCTACTATCAACAAACAAATTAATAGTACAGAGTAATAATGTCAGATAATTCTTGTAGTTGTGCTGTTTAGAGATTCTCAAGCATACTCAAATGTGAAAAGGAAGATATTTCTTCTTCCTCTGTAGCTCAGCCTCAGATTTTTGTTTACAGGATTCCCCCAGGTGAAAGTAACCTCTCACCTCTGGAATTCCATTTCTGCACTTCATTTCATCTCTCCTGTAGTACAGTTTGTGTACTTTTTAAACATATATCAAATCATATGGCGGGGTACAGTTGCTCACGACTGTAATCCCAGAACTTTTGGGATGCCAAGGTGGGTGGATCACTTGAGGTCAGGAGTTCAAGACCAGCCTGGCCAACACAGTAAAACCCCCATCTCTACTAAAAAGTACAAAAATTAGCCAGAGTGTGGTGTGGCTTGCCTGTAATCCCAACTTCTCAGGAGGCTGAGGTAGGAGAATCTCTTGAACCAGGGAGGCTGAGGTTGCAGTGAGCTGAGATCGAATCACTGCACTCCAGCGTAGGCAACAGAATAAGTGAGATATTATCTCAAAGAAAAAAAAAAAAAAACAATCACAATACTCTTCTATTTAAAACCCTGCCGTGGTGCCCCCATTAGTGCAAGGAAAAGGCCATAGTCCCTAGTTGGCTCTGTGACCTCACCTCTGCGCCACCTTCTTCATGTTACCCCAGTCGCTCAGACCCCTGGCTGTTCCTCAAACACCACCAGCCTTTGATCTTACTCTCTGCAGAATTTACTAAGAGAGATACAAAGAAAGAAAATTATGTGTTTTAAGAATAGGTGCCCTCATATGAATAGAATTTTGAACATTTAGTGCCACCTCTGCTTGTTTGAAAAAAGGCAGCCAAATCTATTTGACATTTTCTCTCTATGTACATTGCAGGAGAGTCTAATAATTCTCAACAAACTGTATTGATTCAGTAATACATCCTAACTAGCGTAGCAGACATTGCTTTGATTGGCAAACCTAGTCATTGGCAACAAATCCATTTTTTGCAACTTTTAAAATTTCAGTATTAATTGTGGTAAATCATGTATCACATAAAATTTACCATTTTGATTATTTTAAATATACAGTTCAGGAGCACTAAATACATTCATATTGCTGGTAACTACCACCACCATCTATCTCCAAAACATTTCTTATCTTCTCAGATAGAAACCTCAGATCCTTAAAACAATAATTCCCATTCCCCCTTCCCTCCAGCCACTGGCAACCATCACTTGACTTTCTGTCTTTGTAAATTTGTCTATTCTAGGTACTTCATATAAATGGAATCATACAGTATTTGTCCTTTGTGACTGGCTTATTTCACTTAGCATAATGTCCTCAAGGATTATCCATACTGTAGATGTGTCAGAATTCCCTCCTTTTTAAGGCTGGATAATATTTTGTTATATGTACAGACCACATTTTATTTATCCATTCACTAGTCAATGGGCATTTGGGTTGCCTTCACCTTTTGGCTGGATATGAATAAGACTTCAGGAAGGGAAAAGTCAATAGTTTGGAGTTTTGACAAGATGTTTCAATATTTAAGAAATTTTAACTCAAGTTTTCCACCAAAACTAGCATGTTTTAAGACTATGAACATGGGTGTATAAATACCTCTTAATTATTTTTTTATGTGTCCAGAAGTAGAATTGCTACATAATATGATTATGGTAATTGTATTTTTAATTTTTTGAGAATTACCATGCTATTTTCCATAGAAGCTGGCATGTTACTTTCTTACCAACAACCCACAAAGGTTCCAATTTCTCCTACATCTTTGTCAACACTTGTTACTTTCTGGCTTTTTTGATAGCAGTCATCTTAATTGGTGTGAGGTAGTGGTAACAAATCAATTTTTATAGGATAAAAAGTTTGCAAATTGATAGCTGACCATGTCTCAGCAGACAGCAGAACAAAATTTGAATTTTGCAAAGATTAGATATTTCAGCATTTGGCCAGATGTTCCATTTCCTCACATGTAAAGGAGCACCACTCCTTTTTAAATTATTAGGAAAAATGTCTAGAGTGAAATGCTAAGGACAAGTAAAAGGGAAGTGGAAAGAATAATGAAAAAACAAACTTAGGCATCTGTAGGTGTCCTGAGACTGATGAGAAGCTTAATTAAAATTCTAAAGCTCCAAGCATTTTGGATTTTTTTGATGGGGAAAGGATAAAAAGTTAGTAATTTTATATCATGTGTTTTTTCTTCTGCATTTTTTTTGCAACAACTTTATTTAGTACTGTTACTCAACTGTGATAATTTCAATGTTGCTGCTATTTTGAGGATTATTATTAGTATTTTGGTGGATGGTTATTTTCTTTTAAACATGTATTGTCAAAAATGTTGCATACTTGAGAGTGATCTTATTACATTCTAGGATCAGCTTTCTTTTCCCCCAGAGTAATAGTCAATAATTGAATAATGCTAGTCAACAGAAAAACAGGATTCACTTAAGTGAATTTGTTTTTCAGTTAGCTTTGCAGGGACACACTTATTCCACTGAGAATAAGATACCTGCACTGACATCCACTCAGAGAAGTAATAACTTGCCAAATCCTACTTATCAACGTGTATCCTTTTCTCAATTAATTCAAGATTTCCAGTTTGTTTATTTTCATCTTCAAAATAGCAACAACTTCCTTTAATATTTCAGACAGTCTGGCATTTAAGTAACTGATTGATGAATGTTCAATTGCACTCAGAAGGCAACAGCCATTCTCGTCATCCGTAATTCATTAGCATATAATGGAAATGTTATGCCAATCAAATTAAAGTTGCATGTGATAAGAGCTCTTTGTTATTGATTGAAATTTTCTTCTCAGCAACTGTTCTAACTGCATTTGATATAAACAGGTTCTCTGCCTGTATCCAAGCTGTTTTTATTCCTTTTCCCTCCTCTAGGATGTCATATTCTCTTTCTGTGCCTAGGCATCAATGAGCATTATTTCTCCATCAATCTTGCTTTCAGCTGCATGGTTTTTTTTTTTCCTCTCTTCATCTTTTCACATTATTCATTGCTGGGCTATAGCAAAATATTGGAATGTGTAGCATATGGCAACAGAGGGAGAAGAACATCTCTTCACAGAATTTATGTTGCATACATTTAAAAGCTTTCTGCTTTAAGAAACTGCCATACCAAAATAAAGCTATCTGCATACACACTAACCACTCTTTAACCTATGGCATGATGCCACTGCATGGAAGAGCATCACCAAAACTCCATGACCATGTTTTCAGAAAGGCATAAAAATATGATTTATATACATTTTTGTTGTGCTTTTTTAAACAAGGGTTAAGTAACAAAATAAAACATGTCACATTTTGTTTATTCTCTTAGGCCTCACAGCTGAGGATGTCTTTAGTCTGCAAACATTTAAAATTTTTAACTTCAACATTTCACCACAGCAGACATCTGAAGGTTATCCTCTTCACTTTACTCTAATAAATTATATAACTCAGAGCTTGATGAAAGCACTTCTCTTACCTCTAACAATGTAAAAAAAGAAAATTTTAAATTGAAGTCATTTAGAATTCCTCAGTAGTTAAAATGTTTTTCATAGACACAATCAAACCTTCTTTAAAGTTGCAATTAATTCTTACTTAGGGAAAAAATACCATATGGAATAAAATTCTCTTTGGAAATCACGTGTTTGCATTCCTGCTGTATGATTATTCTTACCACACCAGAAACTTCTTAATTAATTGCACTCTTCGTGGCTACACTAAAACAGATGTAAATAAGTGCTTTTTATAACCATTAACTTTCACAACAGGCTTTTCCTCAAGAACTGTATGGTTGAATTGTCGAGAGGCAGTTTAAGGGTGTGGGCTGCTGAAGGCTGGCATCCCTCTCATTTACATAGGGAGTTTATTATTCTAAATCCAACAAATGGGCAGAAAGACATTTCCAAATGCAAAGGCTCAAGAGTTGCCCGTGTTTAAAAACAAATTGGACTTACTGTGTTGACTTTTGAGTGGTGATTATACAATTAGTGCTGTGAGTTAGGTGAAACCCACCCCAGTGCTAACTTGGTTTTATTTGTTTGTTTTTAAGTTGGCAAGATAACAAGACTGCTGAGATCTTAAACCAATGAAAGATGCAACCATGAGAGAAATTAGAGTGGTAAGAACTAATAAAAACAAAATACTAACAAGGTCTTGTAAGGAGTCCAAAAGAAGTCTACCTGGCCTGATGCCAATCGTCACTGATTTCAGGGATGGAATTCATTAAGGAGGGAACGTGTCATGTCTTCTAGGAACTGCAGCACGCAGCACTGTGGAAAAGAAGGGAGTGGGCCCATCTGCGTACATTCTAATAGCAGAGTATTAATTTCAACTAGTCTTGTTAACGTACTTTTTGTTGTTTTTGAGGTTGCTTGGGGGAAAAAAATGACAAAAAAATGTTACAACTACGCAAATATATTGTACCTGACTCTAATAGACACATATATGCCTCTTTGCTTTAGGATTTTCATCATAAATTGGCTTTTAAATTAGAAGATTACCCTCTGATCTGAGTGAATCTGAATGAATCTTTGAGGGCAAGCTCCTTCAATTAAGCCACAGAGATTCTCCCAAAACAAGAAAAAGAAGTTTTCATTACAGGGCAACAGGTGATCAGATCCAAACCCAACTTGAAGCATGTGATTTTGTGATAAATCCAGGTAAATTTCATTCCAGAGATAAGATTCCCTCGCGGAAAAAGGAAGAATATCAAAATGCAAACCATCATGCACCAACGAGTGCTACCTAGTAAAGTTTAATCTGTGACATGTTAGGCCCTATGCTATTAGAAAAAATTCATCCATAACTCCTCTCACAGACTTAAGTAACATGTGTTTTCAGAAGAGAGCACCCATCATGATCTCACATGAGCCATCTGATTTGTGATTTCAGAGCCCTTTTCAGCTTTGCAATCAAACAGTAGTATCAATAATAACAGCTACCGATTATTAAGTGCCAAACACTGTGTACTTTACTAATCACCCCTATGTACTTTTATAATCATCCCTAATTCCCAAAACAATTCTGCAATCTGGGTATTATCTCCATTTTCACAAATAAAACTTGGGCTTAGAGAGGTTAAGTAACATGTCCAAAGTCACAAAGCCTGTTAGCGGAGAGCCAGGATCCAAACTCAGAGCTGCTGGGCCCCAAAGCCTAAGCTCTTTTCATTACCCCCTGCTTTGAAGAGACACCCTCATTCCATTCTCTGGATTATTATTCTTTGGATATCAGCAAAACCAAGATGTCTCCAGGGTACCTACCATCAAACCCTCTCAACATCCTTCACCACGTTTCTATTTTGCAAAGATCTCTTGTTTTTCCTTAAGCAAAGCTGAAAGACAGCCTTTCTCTTTCTTTACAGCTACCCATAAAATAAGATTAATCAGCTTCACAGAATTTATAACTCTTATTTAAGAGATGGGGCCAAAGTCCAAATACAGATGTGGAAATGATTATTCTTACACCTATTATATATAAGGAGATCTTTGCATGATCACACAAAGTGAAGTCTGTGTCTGTCTCTGTGACTTAAGCCATCCCATCTTTTATGTATGTCTTCCCAGTTTACAACCACAATTCCTGGTTTTAAGGCATACTGTTACAAACACACACACACACACACAAACACACACACACACACACACACACACACACACTTCCTAAGTTTATCTATCTACTGGTCCTTCTTTCTTCCAAATATATGACACTGGAGGATTTAGAATATTTGTGGTGCTCAATAACCACTTATTAACATTAATTAGCCAACTGCCTCAAGAAAGCCTAATGAAAAGGGAAAAAGTTTGGTTTAAGAAAACATGAGTAGACCTCCCTGAGGACAACCCCTTTCTCATCAGAGAATTTGCCATTTGGATTCACTGAGTAACTGCCTTCTCATAGCTATGTTTCCTTTATCCAAACTGATCTCTATGTAAAGGATCAAGACAATTACAAGAAATTAGTATAAATTAGAATTAAACTGAAATTCCCCACATTGTGTCAAATTTAAACCTTGTTACTTAATCTTTACATTGTCTTCCTCTGGGGTTTTCTCCTTCCTTCATTGTTTAGGCAGTAATTTCTCTCAGGCCTTTTAGTTAGCCATCTTCAGCTTTCTCAGGAAAGTGAGGGCTGTTAAGAGCTGTTCTGGTGTCCTGGGATTTGTATGTAGAAGATTCCCTTTCACTATTTGATAGCCTCAGAGCTGAAACGGCTGTTATACACCACTCATCACCAACAGTGTCAGAAGTTGTATCAGCATCTTCAAAAAGAAAGTCAGTACATTTTCAGTTAAAAATAGCCATATTCTAAGCTTACCTATGTTCCCTGCACAACTTTTTTAAGCTGAAATGAAAATACCTTTTGAACATGTCTTTGACATGTTCAGTAATTTCTTTCAGGTGTAAAACACCTCTGTTTTATTTTCGGAATCCAACAGCTCCCTAGCAGCAGTCAAACCTAAAAAGTCTTAATATTTGACTTGGCTAGCATCCCAAAATGTTATTCTAATCTCCAATAGACATTTCATTAAGAGAATATGCATCAAGCCACATTTATTTTCGTTCAGTGGCTATTTCATTTACTTAAAATCATAGTTTTCCCACTTATGTAATAAAGGGCAGCAGAAGAAAAATGTCAACACCGACAATAATTATAGTTAGAATAACTACAGTTAATATAAAGACAATTTTCTGGTATGGATTTTATGTGATGATGATGCCTTTTCTAGATCTAATAGTGGAGGATGGATAGGGATATTAGAGAGAGAATTCTGATATGTTCTTTAAGCTATAAAAATTACATACAGGGCCACCGTGAATTGTCTTGATTTTCAAAGCTCTAAAGAACAGAAGAAGAAGTGATGACGGCCTTTTGTTTATAAAAGCAAACTTCTAGCACTAAATGACTGTCTAGGGGGTAGAGCAAAGTATGGTTTTAATTCTTCCCTGGATCAAACCCTCAATAAAATTACAGAGCTCAAGCAGCCTGCCAATGCATTCGTCTACTCAGTCTACCAAGTCTGGACCAGAGAAGGCTTTGACGCTAGACTTCTAAACAAGCTAATGTGGATGAAATGTATCAAATATCTGATATAAATTAACCTGATCATGATCTGTCTGTAAGAAATCACCTAGAATATCTGTTGTTCTAATTTTTCTTTCCCATTTTCTTGGTGTTACATACTTTATTTCAAAGAAACATGTGTGATGACTCTGCAGTTTTGCACGCTGAGAATTGAACACTGAAGGGCTCTTACCTATTTGTATATGGCACAGACGTAAAACAAATTTTAATTTCTTAGGAAATTTTACATTGATTTACAAGAAATAGAGTATTATTTGGAAACTGTTTATAAATTCTATTTATAATTATTCAATTGAACTAACAGACCTCAGCAAACAAATCATGTCATCATCACTGATGACTTTAAGAGTGAGCATTTCAAGTGGATTTGGATTAAGTTGTTAATGAGAACTAGGGCAGAAGCTCAGTTCACTGGATTTTCACTTCTTGAGACATGGAATCATGTACTGAATAAATCAAGTGCAACTGGCTTCAACTTAGCCTCAATGGCCAGCACCATAAAGTAGCTGTGTATTTAACACCATCAGCAGGCTCCAACCCTGCAGCCTAGGAACCCAGAGTAGAAAGAGGGCTATTAGTCAGCTTTGAAGGGCATCCATATGAAAAGAATTCAGGACTCAAAGAAGGCATCAGAAGACAGAACATCTAGTTGTATTTTCGGGCCAGACTTACTGGGCCAGTTACCAGCCCAGTTGCCAGCCCTCTCAACATTGTCTCTCTCAGGAGAAAGAGTCTATGGTATTTTCTGCTATTCCTACAGGGCCTTATTAGAATTTATAGATTGTGGTAAGGGCACAAATATGACACAGACAGATAGTTTCTGTCCTCCTGACATTTATAATTCCAGAGGACCAGGCAGAAACATCAGAACTCTCTCAAAACCACCAAAGAAGAAGGAATGAAACAGCTCATCTAACAACCCCACCACAGTGAAATACAGTCAGGCAGTGTAAGTTGCTCAAGTTCTTCCTCAAAGTGGGTCCAAGTCAGAAGAAAACATGATTATCATTTAAGAACAATAATATCTGAAGGCAAAAAAAGAAACCCTTGTACCGGACTGACGTTTCATCCACTTGTCATCATTACTATGATGAAACATGCTATTAAAAATAAATGAAATAAAATGATAAAACCTGTAAAGGGCTCAGTGCCTGGCACATAATAAGCACTCAATAAAGGTTGGCTCTTAGGTCTTATCAGTAAGAAGATCAGAGTGAGCATTGTAATAGAAGGCTAGGATTTTAGGTAAAGATAGGGCATACACATTTACATTTTTAACACATATAAAATTAAATTATAGCACAATTGGACCAAATTGAGAACCTCCTGTAAGTAAGGAGTCCTGAAAATACCTTTACAGCATAACAGGGACTTGTTGGGACTTTATAAGAAAGGATTAGGAACATTTGTTTATTTTTTAAAAGACTGCCCTATGGGAACCTAGAGTAAGATATGAGGCTTACAGACTTGGGCTGATCCTCCCCAAATTTGGGGGTTGTTTAATGTAAGTCATCTGGGTTTTAAGCTGGCTATTCCGGACTATTCCCTTAACTAAAACAAGACGGCCCCCTACCTTCGCTGAGAGATCTCAGAATCCCTGAAGTCTGGCAGCCTCCACTAAGCCAGCTGCTGTTTGCAGGATTCTGATGATCTGGGACTTCCCAGGTGTCAGAAGCAAACAATAGATCACAGCTGGCATTAATTGGCAGCACCCTGGTTGGCAGTCTCAGCAGAGAGAGGCCAAACACTGAACAGGCCACAGAGAGAGGACTCCCCTCACTCAGCTAATATTAATTGAAATGTCTTCGTGGAATGCTGTTTTGCACATTGCAATGAAAACAGTTTGTTTTTAGGATTTAAACATCCCTCTGCTGTGTTTGCAATGTGAACACTACAGCATGTGTTAAAACATAAGATCCAGGGAGGCAAACTGACTATAAACAGAGTAGTTTAGGAGCTGGGGGGTGGGTGGGGAAGCCATGTCTTTCTTTTGCAATTTTCAAGCTCAGTGAAATGCACAGGAATGATAATCCAGCACAAGCAAGAGAAAAGAAAGAGATATTTAAACTTCAGAGGATGTTTTTATTTTTTATTTATTTATTTATTTTTAACTGTGTGTGTTGTTGGCAAGAACCCTGGAAAAGGAAAAATGATTTAAATCCATGGCTTTCCCCCGATACTGCCCTTTTAAAATCCTAGGCCACCATGCTAAATATTATCCTGGTTGTGTGGGGCAATAGTCTCAATCCATCCAGTTAAAAGATACCAAGGAATGTGGTTTGCGGCCAGTAATATAGATTAGTATGCTAATATTGTTCTAAGGGTAGCATTGTTAAATAAGCCTGAGATATCCCTGGAATCAAACTGAGCACACTCTGCCAACCCATGTGTATCATTTAGGATTATACACGGACTGTTAAGAATACAGAACAATTGCTTCACATTTCTCTGTGCTGGTGTCATCTCCCTTTCGTATCTGGGAACAACACCCATATCTCGTCTTCAGCTACTGATATTTGTCATAAATTTCAACTGACCTTTTGCCAGAAGAGCTTCAGGATGATTTTCTTTTTATCTTTCCACAGTCTTCAGCTTGTCATGATTCATCCCGGAAGTATTTGGGGCCCAGCAATGTGCTCGATGTTACAGGAGATGAACAAAAAGCAGGAAAATCAGTTCCTACTTGGGGAGTCTAAACTCATGACACAGCTAGACAATCCGGAAGACAATGATAACTTGTTGATATGAACTGAACACATCAAAGAAGTTAGAAATAAGGCAAAGATACTTATGCATTTAGTTTAAGCATCGGAGTTTTTATGGAGAATATAAGTTTAGAGCTGTGCTGTCAAGAAAATACAGAATTTGAGTAAGAAACATAGTTGGGGTTTTTTTTAAAGCAAAAAGAGAAAAATGATAAATAAGAAAGCCATAAGAAGAGAAATAATAAAAAGTGGGCTGACTAGAATAAACAGTGCTACCAGCTCTTTTATATAACAAAGAAGGGGTGAAGCTGTGCTTACACTGTTTCATCCTCCAAGTTTTAGACTATTCCAGATTTTATACATAGATATTTTGACACAAAACCGTTAAATAATTCTCCACAAACTATGAATCCAGCCAGTGCTAATAAGTCATAACAATAAAATTGAAAAGACAATAAAAGGTAGCCCTGGAGTAGCATTCACTCAAGTCCTGGTCCTGCTTGAAGTGTTTGCTTAAAATGATTTAAATCTTTTCCTTTTCCTCCAGATCCTGAAGCAGGAACACTTCCCCAGTTTGTTTTTAGCACCTTTAAATCATTATTTCCTCAGTGGATGAAAATACCTCTTTAGTCCTCCTTACCCATCTATGAACCTTTCTTCATTTCCTGTCTTCTATTTTTCTCCTGCTTTCCCATTTCTACTCATATTCAAAGGATGAGTGGATAATACCCCATACATTCAGAACTGTTCTATATCTCAAAGCAATCCTGCTTTGAATTTGCCATGTAAATGTACGCCTGCTAATGCTTTGGACTCAGTTTACACAACTACAACACCTAACAGTCAGTGTGCCGTGAGGAACAAATTTAATGTAGCTAAAAACATTCTGCTCAGTTTCAATGGACAGAATGTCATGCAAAGAATGAAATCATTACTTTAAAAATATAAGCAAGCGCCTTCATTGCCATACACATAACTTAATGTAGGAATGCAATTTATATCTTAAATTGAAAAAAAATAAAATGTCCCATTTAAATTAACTTCCAGGACAAAAGAAACTTTGTTCACTTCTTATCCCAAGGAAAACTATGTTATTTAGGACAACCCATTGTCTAGCCAATCATTCCCCTGTGATAATCCTTCCCACCTACTGAGTATCAGTCACAAGGGTGAGGGAATTTAAGATGAGTTTTAAAGTTAGGAGTGCTAATGCAAATTATACTAATAAATTTAAATGCAATCTCTGGGGAATCAACTTACCATTATAAATAGTTGATTCATTTATCACAGTTACAATATCTAGCGGTAGAAATAAACTCACACATCCCTCTCTATTAATGTGCTTAGAACCTATCAATCCAACTGTTTACAAATGGGATTCAAAAGGAAATGATTCATTTATTACCCTTGGAAAATGTTTTGTAACCTCTTGAAGAAAAGACGGACATGCAGAGATTCTACATTTTCATAGGTGACATGTTCTCCTGGATTTAAAACTGTAATGAAAAACTGGGAAAGCCTGCATTTTTTTCACTCTAGCTATACCCCTGATAAGCTACCAATGTGAACTTGAACAAGTTCTTAAGTATTCAGAGCTCATTACTTATGGCCTAATAAACAAAAAGGTATGAAAACCAGAGTACAAATGGAAGCTGCAAGTCAACCTGAGAGATTTTGCTCTGGAATAGATCAGATTAAGGCAAGCTCTCACCAAACAAAGATAATGCAGAAAGAAAATCATACAATTATAGAAGTTTAAAGCCAGAAACAACCTCAGAGCACATTGATCCCCCCCACCCCCACCCCCGCTCATTGTGCAGGTGATGGACATGAAATCTGGAAAGAATAAATAAGGCACCCAAGGCCATGCAGCTAAGTTGTGTAGGCGTGAAAAGAACCTGAGAACTGAAGCACAAGCACACGTGTGCGCACACACACACACACACACAAATGTTTAGAAAGAATAATTTCATATATAATGTTTGTGCAACAAGAAAGTCACCGGCAACAATATAAACTATATTGAACCTTTCTCTCTCTTGATTTCTCTTTTTTACATGTGTTGCTGCAAAAGTGGTTCCAGACCTGAGCAAGACAAATAAGGTTTGTACCAAATGGTATGTGCGTCCCCTGCACCCATGCTGGCTATGAAGAAGCAAAAGAAAAGATTAAAGAAAGAAGCTAAAAAAGAAAAGAGAAAATCATCACTACTAATACAGTCACCGAGTCTACAGGCAAAATCATATCAACAGGACTTTACTGTCTTGTAGATCAAATATATTTCCTAACACACTAACTTTGTCTGGTAATAATTAATAATTAGATAGCTGATAGACATGAAATAAGTGACACCTATACTTGTAATTATTCAATATGTTGCTGCTATAATTTAATTTATATTTTCATGCTCTCCTTCATAATTAATATTATCTGTATTTTGAGCTCTTAGTAAAGAAAAGATTCTGGGCCAGCCTGAAGCTCTATATTTATCTGGAATCACTGGCACTTCCTATCAGTCCACCACGTTTGCAAGTCTCTTATGTCCTAAAATAAGCCATCTCCCTATTCTTTTTGCCTCTTTCTCCTCTTCTATCTTTTCCTAACCAACCTCTTAAAGAATTAACCTAGATTCGCAATATCCACTTTTTCTTGTTTATTCTTCCACCTACTGCAGTGTCACTTTCACGTCACTCTTCAATAGCTGTCTATTGAATCTGTTTCACAATAATCCCCAGATCACCAAATCCAAAGGCCTCTTCTCAAGTCTCATTCTCCTGCATAGTATTTGACATCCAACTACCTTCTTTGGGAAACTCAGCCTTTTTATGCTGTCTTGATGCCACTTTCTCCCAATCTTTATGAGCACTAATGGATCCTCCTTTACCACCTGCCCTCCACTTATTCAATAATAATCTCATCCACTCGCCAGATTTCACTTACACTAGTGATTCTCAATGGGAGGTGATTTTGCCACCAAGAGACATTATGTAATGCCTGAAGACTCTTGGTTGTCACCACTGCAGAGAGTATTGACTGCTGGTACCTAATGGGTAGAGAACTGGAACACCAATAAATAGCCTACAATGCATAGGACAACCCTCTAAAATGAAGAATTATCAGGCCCCAAATGTCAACAGTGAGAGGATGAGAAATGGTCTACACTTACCTATTTATAAATATGGCTATGTAATTATCTACAATCTATATCTCTCAATGAAACTCTAGACCTATTTTTAATGCACTCCTCATACATGTCCAGTAATTATCATTATTTGCCTCCAAAACTTCTCTTTTTATAGACCCTCTCCAAAGCAGTCTTCATTCACTCTGAACTCAAGTTAGAAACCTTGGAATCATTTTCTATTCCCATTCAATCATCGTGCACAACCTCTGTGTCACCATGTTCTACTTTATTTTATAATCCCATAACCTCTGGCATGGTGTCCTTAACTTCAGCCCCTCCCCATTCAATTTCATTATTTACATTACAGCAGTCATCATTCTATAACTAAAGTTTCTCCTGTCCTTCTTTTATTGAAAAATCGTCAGTGGCACTCACTGCCCAGAGAGTTAATTCTTAACCTGGATTCCAGATTT
The DNA here is from genome assembly GCF_009761245.1 of Sapajus apella. Lineage (NCBI taxonomy): Eukaryota > Metazoa > Chordata > Mammalia > Primates > Cebidae > Sapajus > Sapajus apella. The sequence continues at coordinate 1,778,471 of NW_022437027.1, forward strand.
GGGAGAGGAAATGGAAAGGGACTAGAAGGGATTTCCATCTACCACCTAAAATTGTGTTTACAATTAAACATGCGGTACATTTTCTGGAAAAACTAACAGCTTCATTAGATTCTCTATGACAGTGACTCTCAAAGTTCAGCATACATCAAAACCTCCTGCAGAGCTTTTTAAAACACAGATGGCTCAGCACCATCATAGCTTCAAATTCACTGTCTGAGTTTCCGGCGGGAATTTGCATTTTTACCAAGTTCTTAGCTGATACTAATGCTGCTAATCTTGGGACCACAGTTTGAATAGCACCATTTTACATTAAACGCATCTGGAGATTTTAAAATTATTGAGTCCTGGATCTCATTCCCAGAGGCTCTATGGGATATGGCCTAGGTTTCTGAATTATTTTTTTTAATTTCTGTAGTTGGTTCTAAAATGCAATGAATTTTGCGAGACACTGCTCTAAGAGATCCATGACCCGAAGTAAGTAAGGATCCTAGAAGGCAGAGAAAAAATTGCTGAGGATAGAACCTCCTCATCTGGCCTCCACCTGCCTTCCAGGTTTCTATGCCACCCACTCCTCTCTCACTCCCTTCGTCATCTCACACTTGACTCTCTAAAATGTGCACACCGGTTAGAATCTCACACTGTGAATGTTTCTGCCACTGCATTTACTCACAGGCTTCCCTCTACCAGGAATTACATTCCCCAAACTTTCTGGAAAATTTTACTCATTCTTAAAAGCTACCTTCAAAGCTACCTGTTCTAATTTTCTCAGACCAAAATCAAAACCCAACTACCACCAAGGAAGATTTACCACTCCCTAGTTAGTTAATGTTCCCATAGCACTTCATTAATACTTCTGGTTTTTCACATCATACAAAAATTAGTTGTTGGCATTGCTACGTCTCATTAGACTGTGAGAACCTGGGGGGCTGCTAGTATCTGATGCCTCAAGTAGAACTTCACACAGAGCAGGCGGTCAATCTGATGCAGTAATTCATTTATTCATCCAAGTTGGCAAAGGGAAGTCTCCTTTGCCTAAACTTTTCCTATTTTATGACTTTTCTGTATTTTAAAAAGCAAACAAATTCTTAGTGAAAGTTCTCTGAATGAGCTGGAGTCTTCTGAATGTTTATGAAAGTCAGAAGGGGAGTCATGCATGCAAGACAGAACTCAACAGCTTTATTTACTTAACTATCATAACCGAATACTTAACATATTCAAATACTTAAAAATTCTCATTCGTAAGCCTGCAAATAACCACTTAAAAGAGTGTGTGTGGTGGGAGAAATGACTATAAAAATGTTCAGTTAGGAAAGCACTGATCTGTTTCTCTGGGTCTAATTATTGCCCCGTGTAACTCAATGGGAATTCTCACAGTGAATTACATAGATGTGAATCCAGCCCAGATGTGTTCCTCAACTCTTCTCAGCTTGGTTTTTAATACATTTTTTAAAATGATTTCTCTTCACTACCCTTCTATAAGAACCACAGATAAGTAAGTTGCATGCTATACCTTAAGCCATCAAAAAATATACTATAGACTATAAATCAAGTTTCTGTAATTTTGTGGTTTAAAAGGATGAATTGGGGGAGAAATTGTCATCATCTTAAATTTCTGCAAAACCCTAGCAAATATACTAGCTGATGTGATTTTTTTCTTTTTTTTTTTTTTTGCATCAGAATTTACATATATGAATCAACTAATAAGCGTTTTTAAAGAATAACAAAGCCCTGAGTGACTTTCATGGAATGTGATCAAGTTCCACATTCTGTAGTCACTTTCTTTGTCATTGTCACAACTGAAACCAGCAAATTTCTTGGAATTTTTGATAGTTGGACTACCATTACTTTTCATTGTAAAATTTTTCAGAAGAAAGAATTTGTCATTTTCCTGAGTCTATAAATATTTATTATATTGAACAATGTGATTTTTTGAAAACAAATTATTAATAATCTACAGAAGCTTTAAAAATATGTAATTTCGTCATCATTTGGAATAGTTTTTCTATTTTGACAGACAGAATATACACGGTTACTACTCAGAAATTTCATCATAGGGCCAACGCTACACATTCTGCCTTTTCATTCCCTATGTTCCTCAAGTATAGGAATTAAGAAATTCTCATTTGACAGAGAAAAAACTTTTAAGCATAACCTTTTTTTCTAGGTTTAAAAATAGGCGTCTATTTTTTACTTTATACTTTTTCACTTCATTGTTTTATTTTTACCTGCTTTCTATACTTGTTAGAGATAAACAGGACACAAATAAACTGAATCTTTTTATGAAAACTTTTCTTCTGTATGTGTGTGTATTTTCAAGAATTGTCAATTTGGGTTGTTAATATCATCAGTTTATAAGAATAACTCAATTCAACTACAGATAACTGGTAGCATAATTCTTACATGAGTGCATCAAATGCAACTCCATACAATACCTTTTTCCTTGTGAAAACCTAAATGAACCTTCAGTGAGAATGAGTCTTCTCTGACAGTTTTCCTGAATTGCAAAAGTTCATCGGCTAAATCTATGACCTGTAGTTAAACATCATTAATCAGACTTTAAAATAACCACCAAAATTTACTGTGCTCTTTTTTCTCCACGTCCTTGCCTCCTTCTCATCACCCCAAGGCAACATGAGGAATAAATCTAATTATTTAATTTAACAAATTAAATTACCTCACTGGAAACTTGCTATGCCACTGTCCTCAGGCACCCTGTCTACCAAGATACCACTTACATATAGGTGAAAAGTTTTTAAATGAGATTCTTCTCTGGTATTAACTCTAAATAAATTTTGTTGGACAAGGTCCAAAGTGAACTCAGCTTACCCTGAACTCCTGGTAAAAGTAATTTAGCTAATTTTGTAGCAGAGATTCCACACACTGGCACAATTCTCACTGAGTACATAGGTGGGCAGTGTGATGTGTTCTTTCAAGTTAAAAATAAATTTTAGTTAAAAGAGGGTTTGAATTATATTGCCTATCTATGACAGCTCTACAGATAAAAGATTCCTCCTCTGGGGTGACATTTGAATACTAAACAAACCAACCCAGGAATAACTTAGTGTTATAACTATAATTAGTAATCCACATTTAAATTCAAAAATTATATAGACCTCCTCCCAAAATTGTAGGTGCTAACTTTTTCTTAGCTTTGGGAAATCTAAATCTAAGCTTAGTTTAGTGACTGAAATATTTTCAAGCAGACAAAAAATAATCCATTTCATAGTGCATGATAATTTCAAGTGAAAAGTCTTAATGTACTATAGAATATTTTAAAAACCTTTTATTCAACATTATGGCCCTAGTTGGTTCTTGCAAATTATTTTGATAACCAGTAAAATGTTCATATGAAATTCATTACTTCCAAAATCAAAATCTTCAAATTGCATTTGAAGAAAAAACAAATCTGAACAATTAAGGCAGGACTTCAGTTGTTTTCTCCCAATAGAAAATTTCAACTATGAGAGACCATGATATTGGAATGTTGGAGGAGAAAGGGAAAAATACATCACAATAATGGATGTCTAGGGGTGTTTCCATTAGGTATAAGAGATATTCCATGGACCAGGAGTCAATGATGAGAGAATTTATAATTCTGTAGGAAGCAGGGCCAAGATGGCAACACCCAATAATGAAACATATTTGCAGTTATTTATAATATTCACAAATTGGTTAATGTCCAGCTAAGTTCATCAAATGGCTAAGTTGACATTTTCTCTAGTGATGACTATAAAACTCCTTAAAATTATTTTGTTAAAACTGGAAAAGCAATAAATTTGGCTTTGTTTAATCTTTTTTCTAACTCCAAAAGCTGGTTTTTCTATAGTATTGAATACCATAGTAACACAGAGGACTAGTATTCCAACATATTAACTAATGTGCTTTCTCCTCAGTGACTCTTTCTTAACCTGTGTCCCTTCCCTATTCAACGATTTTAAGATGTCTCTTGCTTTAGGGTAGGATTGATACTTTAGGGAAGAGAATAAAAGAGTCAAATCCTTGCCTTTGGAGTGTCAAAGGCTGAGATCCAGGCACAGGACAAAAATATCTGTAATAAGTTTCTCAGAACCAGTATTTTCTACCCACTTATCCCCAGACAGCGCTGAAGTTTGCCACTGGGAGGGAAAGAGGAAGAGCATGCAAAAGGTAACAAAGGGATTCGAGCTGCTCTGGGTATCTGAACAAGAGGAAGGTTGATAAGGTTGGAGCCTCCAGATAACTTTAGTGGATCTAAGAAGGAAGAGATAACATAGGTGGAGGTCAGAGACAGAGTAGGTCTTGCAGAATATCCCCAGACCCCACCCTGCCACAGGGAATCCTGGAATAAAGATGGCTGCATGGAAATTCTGGGCAAGAGGGATCTGAGATAACTGCAGAAAGTTCCCCATAGTCCCACCCAGAAAGGTTCAGAAGAACACAGAAATATGTACTGCTGAAAGGGAGGGGTTCAGAAGTAGCTGAGAGAATGAGAGTTGAGAGTATCTGAGAGAATGAAGATGATTCAGGGGCTTGGAAAGAGATCTAAGCAGATCAACAACCAGAAACCTGATGAAATATGGGGATTTCAGTGGATGCCAATAGGAAGAGATGACAGCCACCATGACCTGACACCCTGTAAACCTCCAAATGAGCAGATTCAACCCGAGATGCAGATAGAGATACTGAATGCATTATACTTCCTAGTGCAGTATAATGCATCTGGTGCCAAGAGCTTCAGTTAAGATATTGTGACTCTGCACTATTAATCCTGTATTAAAGATAGCAAAAGAACATTCACATTAAGGTTTGAATTTAGTTATTTCTGATTTCAAAATCTGAGACAATACACTTTATTAGAGTAATAATGGGTCATTAACATATTATTCAATAAATAATATGGTGACAATGCTTCATCATTTTGGAAAGAAAATGACTTCTTATGCCAAAATAAATTCTAGATGGATCAGAAATTTTGAATTACAAAATGAAGCTATAAATGTATTAAAAGAAAACATGGGGAAATATTTCTTTAATTTTGTAATGTGAAAGGCCTTCCTAAACATGACACAAAATCAATAAACTATTAAGAAAAATGCCAAAAAATACAAAGTCAAAAGATCAATAACAAAAAAATTGCATCATATTTTGACAGTTGAGAGAATTTTCCAATTTACACAATGCTTGTACAAATTAGCAAGAAAAGGACCAGAAAAAAAAGTAATAAAGAACTGATCAATTAATTTCAATAGGCAATTCACAGAAATGAAAATAAAATGGCCAGTAATCAGCAAAAGTTGTCAATCTGAATCAAAAGTAAAGAAATGTAAATCACATATAAGTTGTCACCTCTCAGATTGGTAAAATTTAGTAATGATCAAAATCAACAATGCATAAATATTATTTGACTTGATGATTCCATTGATAGAAATTGAGTCGACCGAACAGATAATGTTCCCACTGATTAGAATGTTCTTTACAGATTTATTGTAAAAAATAATCAGGAAAATAATCTGAATACTTATTAATAAAAACACCACACATCTACAATGATCTGATCTTTGACAAACCTCACAAAAACAAGCAATGGGTGGGGAAAGGAGTGCCTGTTTAATAAATGGTGTTGGGAAAATTGGCTAGCCATATGCAGAAAGCAGAAACTGGACCCCTGACTGACACCTTACACTAAAATTAACTTCAGATGGATGAAAGACTTAAACATAAGACCTAACACCATAAAAATCCTAGAAGAAAACCTAGGTAAAACCATTCAGAACATAGGCATAGGCAAGGACTTCATGACCAAAACACCAAAAGCATTGGCAACAAAAGCCAAAATAGACAAATGGGACCTAATCAAACTCCACAGCTTCTGCACAGCAAAAGGAACAGTCATTAGAGTGAATCGGCACCAAACAGAATGGGAAAAAATTATTGCAATCTACCCATCTGACAAAGGGTTAATATTCAGAATCTACAAAGAATTAAAACAGACTTACAAGAATAAAACAAATAAGCCCATTCAAAAGTGGGTAAAGGATATGAACAGACACTTTACAAAAGAAGACATACATGAGGCCTACAAACATATGAAAACATGGTCATCATCACTGGTCATCAGAGAAATGCAAATCAAAACTACATTGAGATACCATCTCACGCCAGTTAGAATGGCGATTATTAAAAAATCTGGAGACAACAGATGCTGGAGAGGATCTGGAGAAATAGGAATACTTTTACACTGTTGGTGGGAGTGTAAATTAGTTCAACCACTGTGGAAGGCAGTGTGGCGATTCCTCAAGGACCTAGAAATAGAAATTCCACTTGACCCAGCAATCCCATTACTGGGTATATATATCCAAAGTATTATAAATCTTTCTGCTATAAGTATACATGCACACGAATGTTTATTGCAGCACTGTTTACAATAGCAAAGACCTGGAACCAACCCAAATGCCCATCCATGATAGACTGGACAGGGAAAATGTGGCACATATACACCATGGAATACTATGCAGCCATAAAAAACGATGAGTTCATGTCATTTGCAGGGACATGGATGAACCTAGAAACCATCATTGTCAGCAAACTGACACTAGAACAGAAATCAAACACCACATGTTCTTACTCATAAGTGGGTGTTGAACAATGAGAACACATGGACACAGGGAGGGGAGCATCATACACTGTGGTCTGTTGAGGGGAAATAGGGGAGGGACAGTGGTGGGGGGGAGTTAGGGAGAGAGGGAGAGATGGCATAGGGAGAAATGCCAGATATAGGTGATGGGGGGAAGGCAGCAAATCACACTGCCATGTGTGTACCTATGCAACAATCTTGCATGTTCTTCATATGTACCCCAAAACCTAAAATGCAATAAAAAAAAATAAAAATAATAAAATAAAATAAAATACTTTGTGATACTGTCATAAAAAGGACATTATACAGCCATTAGAAAATAGTATATTTCTAGGGACCCAGATAGACGGTCATTTAGCCTTCTGGTTAAGTGAAAAAGCAAGGTATATGTCAGTATTTACAATACAATCCCATTTGTGAAGATTTTGAATACACACACACACACACACAGGCATACATACACACACAGATGTATGATATCCATGCTAATTTTTCTATAAAAATTATGTTAAAATCTGAGTGGTTACCCTTGAAGAGGTCACTGGGAACAAGGAATGGTGGCCTGAAAAAAGGTGAGTGTTCGTTCTCATATTAAACTTTCTATACTCTTTATGCATATATTACTTTCATTTTGACTTGTTAAATAACTTTTTCTTTTGAAAAATCAAATATATTGGAGTTGTTTTGTTTTTCTTGGTTTAAAATTAAAAGCCACATTTCAGTAAGTAAGATACACCTCTAGGGACCCAGACAGCTGCAGCTGCCAGCAAGGAAAGCTTTTTGTCAGGCTTAACGTATTTCTCAATTACTGGTTTTGTTATTACAAATACCTGATTGCGTTTTCACATCCCAAATGACTTCCACGAACTCTAACTCAAAATAACTCAAACCCTAACCAAAAGTTAGGGCTCTGGATGTGTTCACCACTTAATGGTTAGTCCCCAGTTAAGTCAATTGGTGAGAAAGTGTCTGTATAGATGTCTAAACCCCATTTCCTAGTGTGTTGGCAAAAGGGATATGGAGAATAACAAGAGGAATGGAAAACATGTCACCTGCATTTGGTCAGGAAAATACATGATAACTGTACTCATTCCTCCACAGACATGAGGCCACATGCCACTAGCCCTCCAGTCTCAGCTCTGATACCAATTTCTCAGAGAGGCATTCCCTGAGCACTCACGGGGCCTCTCACCCATGTCCTCCTTATTCTCTACCTTGACTGTTTTACTCTCTACTTTGGTTTCTATTTTGGCTCTTACGAATTGCAGTTTCTTTGTTCACAAAATTGGTTTTGGTTTGTCATCTTCATTGAAATGTACGCTCTGTGAGAGCAGCACCAAAGTAAACTTGGCTACCACTGTGTTTCTAATGCTCGCCTAGTATAATCATAACATACAATTAATATTCAGTAAACCTATGTAGTAGAAATTAAGAATCATAGTTATGTGTGTGTGCATAGATATATAAAGAAAGATAAAGAATAGCTAGGTTTATTGAGTGTATACACTGTGTATAATATTCTAAGTACCTGTACATTATATTCATGCTATATCCAAAACAACTTTATGAGATAAATTCTATTATTATTCCTATTTTACATATGAGAAAACTGAGACATAAATGATTAACTTGACCAAAGTCACACCCAGCTAATGAGGAAAAAGGAAATATATATATTATTAATAATCTAATATACAATAAAATTATATTGTACGTATAATACATATTGTTAATATCAGCTACACATCATATGTATAATTTTTATTTATATATAAAATACAAAGTAGAGATTTGTTATTTTAATTCCACCTTCAAGATTGATACAAAATTAGAAAGAAATGGAAACTATCCCCAACAAACGATCAAAAGAATCACTACATTAAAACACCCAATTCTACTTCTCCTTTGACATACACAGAGGAAGCACATTTCTCGTGACTAATGAGAGAGGATATGCTCCTCCCGCCATTCTTTGGAAAAGTACATCGATTTTTTCCAAAAACTTTGTAAGTAGCTTCACACTTTTATATAAATACAGAGGACTCCAGTGAGGCCAAAAGAAGCAGTGATGCATTCTAGTGTACGCAGTATAATTGTTACTTCACTATTTATATCTGGCATGAGGTTATATAGTGTCACTATTATCAACAGCAGAAGCAACAAAAGTAATTCTGAAGCATAGTGCCCGGTGTTTTCAAAGACAGCATAAAAACTGATTCCCTTTACTTTGTGGATTTTTCAATAAAAGAAGGTAGTATAGATGATAATACAAAAACACAGGGCATTTTCTCTGAAGGTTTAATAAGAATGAATTGAAACAAAAGGATTAAAGCAAAAGGAAGATTAATTTACCTTGACAAAAATATCTTGCAATTCATTGCTGAATTCTCATTCCTAAAGTCTTTCTTTTGTCTTCAACACACATGGGCAAAGCTCTGTAAACTGATATGCAGCCTAAAACAGACACACTAATTATAACAGTGCATATGTGTTTCTTTCTGTTACCCAGTGGCTTCATTCACATCAGCCACGAAAATCAGGCTAGCAACCCCCGTTTGTAAAAATAGCAGTTATTCACAAGACTCTGTGAAATCAGATCTCCATTAAAGAGTATTTATAGATGTGAAACAACCAAAGAGGCAAACTTTAAGCGGGAAATGTGAACTACTGTTAGAACTTCTTAATATTAGTGAGTGGAATATTATTGGCAGTCAGTCAAAATCACCTTAATCCAGTGGTCTTCAATTGGGCATAAATTTGCCCCCAAGTAATACCTGGAGACAGTTTTTGTCATCACAACTTGGGAGTGAGGTGGGAATGCTACAGGCTCTAGCAGGCAGAGGCCAGGGATGTGCATCATACAAGGCACAGGAGTGCTCCCATAACAAAAAATTATCTGGTCCAAGATTATCTGGTTCTTCTGTTGAGAAACCCTGCATTCCATTTATGGTGTGAGAGAGGGACAGCTCCGGATTCCAAATTTATTTTGAACTCTAGCTTCAAGGATTACAAGTTTTGTCATCCTAAACAAGGCAATTTATTTATCAAATATTTTTGAAACTCTGTGTTCTAGGTACTGGGGTACAGTAGTGAACAAAACTGATAAAAAATCCTTGACCTCATTGAGATTGCATTCTACTGGGAGATACAGACAATAAACAACAAACAAGTAAAAATATGTACACTAGGTTATTTTCTTCAGGGAGGAGACTGATATTTATTAAGAAGCACTCTCAGAATCCATTCCTATGAATTGCTGGGAGTAAAGTAAATGAAGCAGGAGTAGCAAAGGGAGAAGATGGGCTGTGATGAGTCTCCACAAGAGCCTCAGCAGGTCCCATGGGGAGCTCTAGAGCTGAAGTGGCTCTTCTGTGTTGCTCTCCACTGAGCAAAGTGGCCAGGCCTTTATACTCCCACATTAACAGCCAGTAGATGTGTGCTGTCTCCAGAAAAGGGAGGTGAAAATGGGTAAGGCAGCTCTATTCCATCAAAGCTAAGAGCTTCATGGCTAACAGGCCTCAGAGGAACATTCAACCAAGAACTACCACCAACACTCCAAGTAGTTGGAGGAATAAGTACTTCAGTTCTGAAAGGGAGAAATTGGTGTGCCACATCACAGCATCTACTACACACATTAAGTAGCAATAAATGAAATAGCACTGGGTAAGAAGTAGAGAGTGATAAGAGGGTAGAGTGAAGTTTTAGAAAGAATAGTCAAGACAGTGCATTCTGATAACGCACCATCTGAGCAGAAGTTTTAAGAAAGTAAAGGAGTAAGCCAAGTAGGAATTTGAGGGAGTATCAGGCAGGAAGAACTGCATTTGCAAAGGCCTTGAGACAGGAATATTAAGCCACAACAAGAAGATCACTGGGAAGGGAATGGAGTATGCAAGGAGGAGACTGGTAGGAGATGGGATTGGATACACCTAGGGTATACGTTGTATAGGACTCTTTGACCATGGTTAGCCTTTAAGATGTCTTCCCAAGTGTGACAGAAAGCTAGTAGATGGTTTTGAAGCAGGTATTGATATAATCTGATGTATTTGTGGATTATAAGGAAGCAAAAGTGGAAGTAGAGACACAGGGACAGGAGTACTTTAGGTAAAAGATGATGTTGGCTTAAACCATGGTAGAAGTAGTTGGGTTTTTAAAAATAGAGATGCTGGGATTTACATGTGGCATATATGTAGACTACAAGAGAAAGGAAGGAATTGATGGTAACGCCTAGATTTCTGAGCAACTGAGTGAATATGGGTGTGATTTAAAAATATGAAGATATCCAAGTAACAGGCAGACTAACAGAGGGAAATTAGGAGTTCTGTTTTGCCATGTCCAGTCTGAAATGATTAGGTTTAACTATAAGTAACAAGGTACCCAAAATAAGGGTAGCTTAAATAAGAGAGCTTTTAATCTCTTCCTCATGAGGGTCTGGAGATAGAACATTATTCCAACTTTCTTCTCTATGAGTTCTGGAGTATGGACGTCATCTCATAGTTCAAGACTGAGCTCTAGTCCAAGCATCAAAATGGAGAAAGGTAGAAGAATGAGCAAAAGGTCTCAAAAGCTGTCACACGGCACTCCCTTATATCTTCTTAGCCAAAACTTTGTCACATAACTACACCAAACATCAGGAGTGGGTATAGGGGTAAATGATAAGCTCTATTCTGAGCTGCTACATGTTCACTAAAAATTATAATACTATAGAATAAGATAGAAGTTGTGAGACAACTAAAAATCTCTGCCATAACATCCAATGAAAATCCTATGAAGGCAGTTGAATATACAGTTCTAGAACTCAGGGCAGAAGTCATGACTAGAGATATAGACTTGGAACTCATCAGTTTATATATGGTATTTAATTAAATTTATGAGACTGAAAAATATTACCTCAGATGTGAGTGCATATAAATAAAATAAAAACTTATATAAGCTCTGTGGTATATCACGTTTTCCACAGATGGCTATAACAGTATTTCCTATCCCATATCTTATATACAATGTGACCTTGATATGTCTCCCTTTAAGAAGTGAAGTCTGCTCAAACTACAAAAATCCTGGAAGACAACCTAGGAATACTCTTCTTAACATTGGCCTTGGCAAAGAATTTATGGCTAGGTTCCCAAAAGTAACTACAACAGAAACAAAACTCAACAAGCTGGACCTAATTAAACTGAAGAGACTTCACTCAGCAAAAGAAACCATCAACAGAGAAAACAGACAATCTACAGAATGGGAGAATATATTCACAAACCATGCATCCAAAAAAGGTCTAATATCTGGAGTCTATAAGGAACTTAAACAAATCATCAAGCAAAAAAACAAATAGCCCTGTTTAAAAATGAGCAAAGGACATGAACAGACACTTCTCAAAAGAAGCCATATAAGCAACCAACAAACATATGGAAAACTACTTATCATCACTCATTATCAGAGAAATGCAAATCAAAACCACAATGAGATACTATCTCACACCAGTCAGAATGGCTATTATTAAAAAGTCAAAAACACAACACATGTTGGCAAGGTTATAGAGAAAACAGAGTGCTTATACACTCTTAGTGGGAATGTAAATTAGTTCAGCCACTGTAGAAAGCAGTTTGGAGATTTCTCAAAAGCTTAAAAAAAAAAAAAAACTATCGGCCGGGCGCGGTGGCTCAAGCCTGTAATCCCAGCACTTTGGGAGGCCGAGGCGGGTGGATCACGAGGTCAAGAGATCGAGGCCATCCTGGTCAACATGGTGAAACCCCGTCTCTACTAAAAATACAAAAAACATTAGCTGGGCATGGTGGCGCGTGCCTGTAATCCCAGCTACTCAGGAGATTGAGGCAGGAGAATTGAACCCAGGAGGCGGAGGCTGCGGTGAGCCGAGATCGCGCCATTGCACTCCAGCCTGGGTAACAAGAGCGAAACTCCGTCTCAAAAAAAAACAAAACAAAACAAAAAAAAAAACAACTATCATTCAATCCAGCAAACTCATTATTGGGTATATATCCAAAGGAAAATAAGTTGTTCTTAAAAAAAAAAAAAAAAAAATGTGCACCTTATGTTCATGGCAGCACAATAGTAAAGATATTGTGCCCATCAACAGTGGACTAGATAAAGAAAACTTGGTACATATACACCATGGAATTCTATGCAGCCTTAAAAGAGAATGAAATCATGTCCTTTGTAGCAATATGGATGGAGCTGGAGGCCATTTTCCTAAGTGAGTTAATGCAGGAACAAAAAAAAAAAACAAATACCGCACGTTCTCACTTAAAACTAAGCATTGAGTAGATCTACACATAAACATGTGAACAACAGACACTGTGGACTAGTAGAGTCAGGAGGGAGAGAAGCATGGGTAGAAAAACTACCTATGTAACTACCTGGATAATGGGATCATCCATTACCTAAACCTCAGCATCACACAATGCACCTATGTAACAAACCTGCATATGTACAACCCTTAAATCTAAAATAAAAGTTGAAGTTACTAACAAAGAAGAAGAAGAAATGGAGTCTAACTCCTCTCCTTTTAAATCTAGGTGGGTTTGTGAGTCACAACCAAAAGAATGGAGAGGAGATAACAGCATGGCTAGGTCAGAAAAGGAGATGCAGCTTCCTCATTATAATTTGGACACTTGCACTTAGAGCCATGGGTAAACCACGCAAGAAGTTCAACTACCCTGAGGCCACCATGCTGTGAGGAAACCAAGTCCCATTGAGACGCCATGTATAGGCTGTCCAATTGGCAATTCTTGTTTTCACTGACTGGTGATATGTGTGGGTCTCAGCACTTCAGCTAAGGGGCATGGGTGAAGACAGGTCCAGCATGATGGCCCTTGGATCCTGCATCCAGCTCTCAGCACCCTACTTAGAGACTAGCTTCAGCATCAGGGAGGACACCCAAGGGGATCTTATTTTCCCCTAATTATTCAGCTAATGATTAGGAAAAAAATACTTTTTAAAATGACTAGAGATATCATCAATAAACCTAGTATTGTTTACTCTTGCCTACTGTTGATGGGAACTTAGTTGCAGCAAGGAGGGTAACTGGCTAATCTGCCTGGGTATTCAACTTCTGTCTCCCCACGATGTTCTCCACCTTCCAAACTATGCGTATGTGCACATACAAGTAAGAAAAACATATTCACCATCAATATGATATCCTTACCTCTTTCTTCCGATTCCTACCTGTTTCTTTAATTTCCTGCCACTTTAAATTATAAAGTCCCAGATGCAAAGCTTGTTTACATATATTTCCACGTCACCTAGAGTGATTGTAGACTATCAGAACATGCTTTTGATGCTCTAATCTAAAATTGTTTTCAGATTAGTTGATGTTTATTATTATTGTAAACATAGTCCCTCTACAAAGCTACTAAAATAAGATGAAAAATAAATTTCATGGACCAAGAGAGTGCTTGTCATCTCATTTTTGTTCTACCATATGTAATACTAAATTATCAAAATCCCAACAAAAGCTCAAAGGAGTAACATAAATAACATATTACTTGCTCGACCCTTAGTTGCTCAACCCTTAGATGCTTGTGAGATAGTATCTCATTGTGGTTTTGACCCTTAGTTGCTCGATCCTTAGAAGGCAGCATCCTAGCTTCATATCTTTATGTATGTTACACTGTTCACCAAGTTCTTTGATTTGAAATAATCATTTATGAAATACTTTTCTAAAATAGAAAGTAAGCAATTTTAATAGGACTGTAAAATAACTTATGTCACTTATAATATAACTCATGGTGCAATGGTACGACTGCAATGAAGTGCTTAAAGTGAGAAGGTAGAAAATACTGCCAAGGTGAGTTGACTCACACCTGTAAACCCAGCACTTTTGGAGGCTGAGGCAGGAGGATTGCTTGAGCCCAGGAGTTCGAGACCAGCCTGAGCAACACAGGGAGACCCTCTCTATACTAAAAATAAAAAATTAGCCAGGCGTGGTGGTGTGCACCTGTAGTCCCAGCTTCTTGGGAGACTGAGCTGGGAGAATCACTTGAGCCCAGGAGGTCAAGGCTGTAGTGAGCTGTGATCGTGCCATGGCACTCCAGCCTGGGCAACAGAGGGAGACCCTGTCTCAATAAAAATAAAAAACAAAGAAAGAAAAAATTAACAGTACTCAAAGGATGAAGTTATTTAAGAAGTAATTACAAATCCTAAGCTATTATTTCCCTTTAGAATAAATTTAGAAATAGCCATTGCTGGTCTTAACATTTATACTTCCAGATTTGTCAACAGAGACAATGTCAGTTTCAGAAAAAAATCATCATAAATGAATAAAATAGATATAAACTTTCAATGAAAAAAAACCTCAAATTCAAGCAAAACTTAAGATTCCTAAATAAAGAAAATATCTTGGGTTGATGTCAAGTATGTTTCTTTAAACATATGAAGATTACCAAGCTCTAGGCAAGTGTGATTTTGCAATTTTAAGGTGGCTAATACACTTGAAGGATAAAAATGTTAGTCTTACCAGCTGCCCAAACCCTACACCTTCACCTACTCCGCTGTTCCCAAAATAATTCTTATCACCATTCTTACCAACTCAATTTGTTTAAACAATGTAAGATATAAAGTAAATAGCAGGAAAATTCACAGGAAAGTAAAAATTTAATTTCACTACCCCTCACTTGCATTTCATCTATTCTAAAAGTAATTTTCTCCAAGGTAATACAGGGAAATAAATGAAAATTCCTAATCACTTCAGAGGAAATATATTCTCAGGATATGGTATACACATAATTTTACCAAAACACAAAATAATAGAAGATTAAAATTTAAAAAATTATAAAAATACATTTAATTTTACATATTTTTTAATGGAAGTACAATTTGATGTTATTGTTCCATTCCTTTATGTGCAACATCAAAATATCAGTTCTTTGATCCTCCAAGTCAATTTCAAATACACAAAAGAAATTTGGAGAATTTTGATGGGAGTAATTTTTATATTGAATTACTGAAATACTTGCTTTCATTTCTCTTCAATCCAATTCATATGAAGAAAAAAAATTTTATTAGCAATACATCCACATAATATATTTTTAAACCATAGCCTCAACCGTAAAGTAGAAAATGTATAATCAGAATCTGGAAACGCTATGGTAGTCAATACTATAGAAAAACCAACTTTCAGAGTTAGAAAAAAGATTAAACAAAGCCATATTTATTTTTTTTCCAGGTTTAAGAAAATAATTTTAAGGGATTTCATAGTCTACATTATAGAGAATGTCAACTTAGCCATTTGATGAACTTATTTGGACATTAGCCAATTGGTGAATATTATAAATACCTGCAAATATGTTTCATTATTAGGTGTTGCCATCTTGGCCCTGCTTCCTACAGAATTACAAATTCTCTCATCACTGACTCTTGGTCCGTGGACTACCTCTGTTATACCTAATAGAAACACCCTTAGAGTACTAACAATACAAAAAAATGGATATTTTTGTGATGTATTTTTCCTTTTCTCCTCCAACATTCCAATATCATACTTTCTCATAGTCAAAATTTTCTATGAGTAGAAAGCAATTGAAACACTGCATTAATTATTAAGATTTATTGTTCCTTCAAATGTATTTTGAAGATTTTGATTTTGGAAGTAATGAATTTTTATGATCATTTTACTGGTTATCAAAATAATTTGTAAGAACCAACTAGGGTCATAATGTTGAATAAAAAGTGTTTAAAATATTCCACAGTACATTAAGATTTTTCACTTGAAATTATCATGCACTATGAAATGGATAATATGTGAAACATATTTTTAATGTATCATTTTTTCAAAATATGTTACTAATAAATGAATCCTAATAAAGTTTGAAATATATGTTATTAATATAATTCAAATATTTAAAGTGTTAGAACAACTTATGTATATTTTATCCCATTTGATAGTTGGAAAAGCCCTTCACATTAGGTAAAATAGGTATTGTTATCTTCACGTTTCAGATGATGAAACTGATACAGAAGTAAAGAATCTTACTCAAGAACATGTAGCTTTGGGAGGTAACTGACCAGGTATTCTGACAACCAGTCAGTGTCCTTGTCTTTGACTAATAGAAGCTGCCACTCTGCTAAGCTGGAGGTTAATTCTCCACTTTAATCAGCTTAGTGACATAAGTATAAATAAAAATTAGCCAAAAATTGAATCAGTACACTCCTGAGAGCCTGAAGCTTGTAACTAGGGAACAGTTTACTATACCAGTTATGAGCAGACACTGCTACAGAACAGGCCCAAAGTGACTGGGAAGAAAAACAATGTGCCTATATGTTTTACTTTTACAGGGTCTTCAAGTTTTATTTCACGGAAACTTGTGCTCAGATAAAGTTTTAACATCTAGACTGACTACAGTGAAAACTCTTTTTCACATTTTTTCCAAGGAAAGCACACTTTGAACACAAAGGGAAAGCAATAGGTATGATCTCTCATGACTTCAGCAAGGTTTTGGGTTTAGCCCTGCATGATAGAGTCATCAATGAACTGGAAACACAGTATGGCTCACACAAATGATTGAGGGCTGCACAGCTATTGAGTGGTTATCACTGGCTCAGTGTCAGCCGGGTGGGAAATGAATAGAAAATCCCAAATGTAAATTTGTTTAACATTTGCCATCAGTGACCTAGAGAAATGAAGAGCTTATTTAAGTTTGCAGCTGGATAAAATAAATGTCCTTTCTGGCAGTAAAATTCTCAAAAATGAAGAGAAGAGGTGCAACAGAATCAGAATTCTACATATTGTTGATTACGAAAATGTGTTCATAGAAATAAGATCAATATAACATAGAACAGTATAGCATTTTTGAGAAATGCAATAAGAAATGTGAGAAATATACATAGTGAGAAATTACTCGCTGTTGTTTGACCTTTTAATTTCTGCCTCTGTAACCCAAGTTCACAAAGGGTGTGCGCGCACACACACACACACACACACACACACACACACAAGATATACCAAAAAGAAGTACAATTCACATGAAAAAAACTGTGGTGGGTGTCTAGCATTTCATAAAGAAACTTCATTTTCCTTTAATAAGAGTCAGAAATTTCTAGTGAAAAAACGTTTTTCCTTAGACTGTTGTTCTTGCATGTGTATCCTCCAGTTTAACACAGGCTATATACTTTGAAGTTGTATAGTGCCCTGGGTAACACAAAAGAATGGGAGAGGGAGGAGGACATTGTTATCTTTTTCTTTTATAAAAAATGAATTTTTTTATCTCATGGAGATAGAGAATAGAGTGGTAGCTATCAGAGGCTGGGAAAGGTGTGAAGGTTAGGGAGAGGGTGATGAAGAGAGGTTGGTGAATGGATGTAAACAGACAGAAATGCTAATAACTGCTAATGTTCTAAAGCAGAGTAGGGTGACTACAGTTAGCAATAATATGTTGTATATTTCAAGGTAGCTAGAAAAGAGGACTTGAATATTACCAAGACATAGAAATAAGTACTCAAGGTAAGTTACACCCCAGATACTCTGACTTGGCTGTTACATATACATGCAGGTACCAAATAATCACATGTATCCCATACATGCAAAATACTATATGTATCAATAAAAAATAAATTTAAAAAATTAAAAGATGTAAAGCAGTAAATAATTAGGGCAAGATTATGTAGGAATTAAGCACACAACAATGCGTTAAAAAGTTGTTTAACGCTATGTGTACAATTTTCAAGTAGACAATTCTGCCTTCCCTTTTCAGCCTCATTCTATGACAGGATTTTTAAATAATGCAAAACATTAGAATATGACAAACCATGAAATAGAATAGATGATAGAGAAAATGAATCACATAAAAACTTTTCTCTCTAAATTTGCAAACTGAAGAGTATTTTATTATCTATTGGCAAAACATCTTTTTCCTAAGAATTCCCACAAATATTTTACATGAAATAGTCCTACAAGCCATATGAAGTATAAATTGAGACCTTGGCAGTATCATACAGTTCCGATAGAAAGGGCAAACAATAACATCTTTTATTTTTAAAAAATCAATTTTTGCTTTTGGGTGGGATTTCATTCTTTAAAGGGGGAGGACAAAAGGACAATAGCTTTATTTTTTCTCTCTCTGTTATGTAGTAGGAGAAATGTAACTTCTATAAAACAGCATTTTCTTTGCTCCCTCATGCAACATCAAGACAGACGACTGTAAAATGTGTCAGAGTTTTAAGAAAATTAGAGAGTTGGCTGTCACTATGTGTATCTAGTAAGAAAACGTTTATATTTGTTTAGCTTCCATAGATCAGCCTACTTAAAAATTTGTCCATTTAATTTGGAGGTATCACATATAATCTGTGATGAAAGATTCTGAGGTCTATAATCTTTGTTTTTAGCCTTTCAAATCAAATACATTCATTTTAAAATAAAGTTTATATAATACTTTCTGTCTATGTGGATATACACATATATACACATTAATAGAAGCATGTATGTAAAAGATAGGGATACCTTTCACTAGAGTTCTGTTTTCTTTCTTGTGATTAGTCAACCTCTGAATCTAAATCCTTGGTTATTAGTCCAGAATTGTAAAGGGGTTTGGCTGTAAGTGAGAATTTAACTGGAGTTTTTGTATTTTTTCCTATAGTTCCACAGAAGAAATTAAGTGGTTTAGGACAATTACAATTCAAGAAAATTGTAAGAATTTTAATGATTATTTTATGTCATGTGTTTTGAAAAGGCAGCAATGAAAATGTATAAACATTGGGATTATCCTGAAACTTCTTAGATTTTTTTAATTGAAGGTTTTGCAGAAAAATGTATGTTCTGAAATATTTTAAGAAAGCATGAAATGCCATATCACATTACATTAATTTTCTCAGTATCGAAGTAGAGAAACACAGAAATTGCCACACATGCTGCAAATATGGCCCATTCATTTTCTTGCCAAAAGCAATCTTCCCTGAAATTGGCTTTGAATATTAAATACATTGAATATCTTCCTTTATTTAGTTTCTAACTTTGCCATTTTTGATTTTTCCAAGTGTTTTCTTAATCCATTTCTAGCTCTACAAATAACAACAACTTGTGATGAAAGCTCTGTGAAATTAAATCAATAAAATTTTACTTATTTTTATTTATCTCACTCAGGTTTTAATGTGAGTCCCTTTTGTGAATTGTATGAGTCTGCCAGGGTTGCTGTAATAAAGTATCACACACTGGATGGCTTAAACAATGGAAAAGTATTGTCTCTCAGTTCCATAGGCTAGAAATTTGGGATCAAGGTACCCACAGGGCTGTTTTCTTCTGAGGGCTGTGAGAGAAGGTGCTGTTTCAGGCCTCTCCACTGGGTTTGAAGATGGCCATCTTCTTCCTGTGTCTATTCACATGGCATTCTCCCTGTATGTGTGACTGTATTCAAATTTACCCTTTTCATGAGAACACCAGTCATATTGGATGAGGGCCTACCCTACTGATCTCATTTTAACTGGATTACTTCTGTAAAGACCCTATCTTCAAATAAGGTCACACTGAAGCACTAGGAGTTAGGACTTCAACATGGAAATTGGGGAGATGCAGGGACCACACGATTCAACTCATAGCACCATTGTAAAGCTGTTCTTTATGCAGAAAATTCTTTATGTAAAAAAAAGAATCATCTGAGTAAAGTGAAACTAACAGAGCATGTCTTTGTGGGTGTGGTCAACTTGGGTAAGTTGAAAACAATGAATCTATACATAGGCAAGCCACCATCCAAACAGATTCACTCAAGTTTGTCTTAGAATTAAAAAAAAAAAAGAAGAAGAAGAAGATAAAGAAGAAGCCCATGTCAAAGACAACTCTTTTGGTTGCAAGTGACAGAAAGCCCAATCCATATTTGGCTTAACCAAAAAGGAAATGATTTGGCTCCTGTAACTTAAAAGTCTAAAAGTAAGTCTGGTTGAGGGCATGTACGGCTGGATTTAGGGCTTAAGCAATGGCACAAGACAAAGTTTTTCTACATTACTGGGCTCTGCATTTTTCTTGTTGATTTTACACTCCCAAATTTAAGTCCAATAGGAAAAAAAAATTCTCATAATCACCTGCAAAATTTCCTTTGTGTCTTCTGGTTGCTGATTGTTATGTGCTCATGCTAATTATCGTGGTCAGATGAAGAAACTCTAAGTCAAACCTGAACTCACAAACCACACATGTAGAATCAGTGGTGGAGTCCATTCTAACTGGGTAGCTAAAAATGGGGAAGAAGCAGCAGGTCCAAGATGGCTGTTTAGGAACAGTGTGGAGTTGCAGCTCCCAGTGAAAGCGCAGAGGGTGAGTGGATGCCACATTTTTATTGCCCATGGACCAGGAGATTCCCAGGCAGAGGAGCCCCATGGGTCGCCACTGCGGCTGTTTTGGCCGGCGTGGTTCTTTTGGTCGCCCGGCCCAGAGGGCAGATTTGTCCCGGCCGGCGGTTCTCCATACAAAATACACTGGTCCGGTTGCCCTTTTGGCTGGTGATTGGAGCCCCGGGAAGTCACCCATTCATCTGATTAAAGAGGGGTCTGAACAGGGAGCCAGGCCAGGAGATTCCTGGGCAAAAAAATGCACCACAAATCTCAGTGCCACTGTTTATGCTGGCGCAGTGAGTCGCCGCACAGGAAATCACAGATCCTGGTGCCTTTTGAACAGGTGACTGGAACACCTGGAATAGAGTCGACTGTTCAACTAAAAAAGAAAAAAAAAGGCTCTGAGGCAGGGAGCCAGGTTATCAGGTTTGGCTGGCCCCACCCCCACAAAAGAACAGCAATCAGAAACTCTCTGGACTGAGAGTTTGACAGCAAGCGCAGCTGAACCCTGGACAGTCCAGCTCTGCGGGGGAGGGGCATCCACCATTACCAAGTAACTCCACCGCTACGGACATATTCCGCCATTGCTGAGGCCACCTGACGTTGCCAAGGCAACCCGCCATTGTTGAGGCTGCCTGCCATTGCCAAGGCAACCTGCCATTACAGAGAGAGTCCGCAAATACATAGGTGGGCCGCCATTGCCAAGGCAGTTCTAACTACACCCGTTTAAACAGGGCTGCAGGGAGGTTCACATGGCAGCTGGGCAGAGCACACAACAGCTCAGCAAAGTGTCTACAGGCAGATAGTGACTAGGCTGCCTCCTTGCTGGGCAGGGTAACCCTGAAAAAAAAAAAAAAAAAAGGCAGCAGCACAATGGAAACTCATAAATAAAGCGCTAGCTCCCTGGGACAGAGCACCTGGGAACAAAAAGCGGTTTATGAGTTCTGTTGCAGCAGGCCTAAACGTACCTGCCCAACAGCTCTGAATGAACAACGAAGCTCACAGCTCAGTACGTGAGCTCCTATAAAGGACAGACTGTCTCCTCAAGCAGCTCCCTGAATGCTGTATATACAAAAAGTCACCTCATAAAGCAGAGATCAGACTGACATTTGGCAGGTATCCTTCTGGGACAAAGATAGCAGATGAAGAAACTGGTAGCAACCCTCACTGTTCTGCAGCTGCTGTAGGCGATCCCCAGTCAAACAGGGCCTGGAGTGGACCTCAGCAGTCCTATAGCAGAGGGACCAGACTGTTAGAAGGAAAACTAAGAAACAGAAATAACTTCATCATCAACAAACAGAACGTCCACTCAGAGACCCAATCTGAAAGTCAGCAACTTCAAAGATGATAGGTAGATAAATCCATAAAGACAGGAAGAAACCAGCGCAAAAAGGATGAAAACACCCGAAACCAGAACGCTTCTCCTCCTACAAGGGATCACAACTCCTTACCAGCAAGGGAACAAGGCTGGATGGAGAACGAGTGTGATGAAATGACAGAATCAGACTTCAGAAGGTGGGTAGTAAGAAACTACTGTGAGCCAAAAGAACATGTTCTAACCCAATGCAAAGAAACTAAGAACGCTGAAAAAAGATTTGATGAAATGCTAATGAGAATGGACAACTTAGAAAGGAATATAAGTGAATTGATGGAGCTGAAAAACACAACACGAGAACTTCGCGAAGCATGCACAAGTTTCAACAGCCAAATTGACCAAGCAGAAGAAAGGATATCAGAGGTTGAAGATCAACTCAATGAAATAAAATGAGAAGGCATGATTAGAGAAAAAAGGGTAAAAAGGAATGAACAAAGTCTCCAATAAATGTGGGACTATGTGAAAAGACCTAATCTACATTTGATAGGTGTACCTGTATGTGACAAAGAGAATGAATCTAAGCTGGAAAATACTCTTCAGGATATTATCCAGGAAAACTTCCCCAAACTAGTAAGGCAGGCCAATATTCAAGTCCAGGAAATACAGGGAACACCACAAAGATATTCCTCACGAAGAGCAACCCCAAGGCACATAATCGTCAGATTCACCAGGGTTGAAATGAAGGAGAAAATACTAAGGGCAGCCAGAGAGAAATGTTGGGTTACCCACAAATGGAAGCCCATCAGACTCACAGCAGATCTTTCCGCAGAAACCCTACAAGCCAGAAGAGAGTGGGGGCCAATATTCAACATCCTTAAAGAAAAGAACTTTCAACCCAGAATTTCATATCCAGCCAAAGTAAGCTTCATGAGTGAAGGAAAAATAAAATCCTTTGTGAACAAGTAAGTACTCAGAGATTTCGTCACCACCAGGCCAGCTTTACAAGAGCTCCTGAAAGAGGCTCTACACATATAAAGGAACAACCAGTACCAGCCACTCCAAAAACATGCCAGATGGTAAAGAGCATCAACAAAATGAAGAATCTGCATCAATTAATGGGAAAAACAGCCAGCTAGCATCAAAATGGCAGTATCAAATTCACACATAACAATATTAACCCTAAATGTAAATGGACTAAATGCCCCACTCAGAAGACACAGACTGGCAAATTGGATAAAAAGCCAAAACCCAGCAGTATGCTGTATCCAGAAAACCCATCTCACATGCAAGGATACACAAAGGCTCAAAATAAAGGAATGGAGGAGGATTTACCAAGCAAATGGAGAGCAAAAAAAAGCAGGAGTTGCAATTCTCATCTCTGATAAAACAGACTTTAAAGCAACAAAGATCAAAAGAGACAAAAGACGACATTACATAATGGTAAAAGAATCAATGCAACAAGAAGAGCTAATGATCCTAAATATATACACACCCAATACAGGAGCACCCAGATACATAAGGCAAGTTCTTAATGACTTACAAAGAGACTTAGACTCCCACACAATAATAGTGGGAGACTTTAACACCCCATTGTCAATATTAGACAGATCAACTGGACAGAAAATTAAAAAGGATATCCAGGACTTGAACTCAGACCTGGACCAAGCAAACCTAATAAACATTTACAGAACTCTCCACCCCAAATCCACAGAATATACATTCTTCTCAGCACCACATCACACCTACTCTAAAATTGACCACATAATTGGGAGTAAATCACTCCTCAGCAAATGCAAAAGAACGGAAATCGTAACAAACAGTCTCTCAGACCACAGTGCAATCAAGATAGAACTCAGAATTCAAAAACTAACTCAGAACCGCACAGCTTCATGGAAACTGAACAACTTGCTCTTGAATATTGACTGGATAAACAATGAAATGAAGACAGAAATAAAGATGTTCTTCGAAACCGACGAGAATGAAGACACAACATGCCAGAATCTCTGGGACACATTTCAAGCAGTTTCTAGAGGAAAATATATAGTAATAAGTGCCCACATGCGAAACAAGGAGAGATCTAAAATTGATACCCTATCATCGAAATTGAAAGAGCTAGAGGACAAAGATAAAAAAAAATTCAAAACCTTGCAGAAGACAAAACATAGCTAAGATCAGAGCAGAACTGAAGGAGATAGAGACACAAAAAACCCTTCAAAAAATCGATAAATCCAGGAGCTGGTTTTTTGAAAAGATCAACAAAATAGACAGACCACTAGCCAGGTTAATAAAAAAGAAAAGAGAGAATAACCAAATTGATGCAATAAAAAATGATAAAGGTGATATCACCACAGATTCCACAGAAATTCAAACCATCATCAGAGATTATTACAAATAACCCTATGCACATAAGCTAGTAAACCTGGAAAAAATGGATAAATTCCTGGACACTTGCCTCCTCCCAAGCCTAAACCAGGAAGAAGCTGAAACCCTGAACAGACCCATAACAAGGTCTGAAGTGGAGGCAGCAATTAAGAGCTTACCACCCAAGAAAAGCCCAGGACCAGACGATTCACAGCCGAATTCTACCAGACATACAAAGAGGAGCTGGTACCATTCCTTCTGAAACTATTCCAAATAATCCAAAAAGAGGGAATCCTTCCCTAATCATTTTATGAGACCAACATCATACTGGGTTTATTTGATACCAAAACCCAGCAGAGACTCAACAAGAAAGAAAACTTCAGGCCAATATCCATGATGAACATAGATGCAAAAATCTTCAATAAAATACTGGCAAGCCGATTGCAACAGCACAACAAAAAGCTTATCCACCATGATCAAGTAGGCTTCATCCCGGGGATGCAAAGCTGGTTCAACATACGCAAGTCTATAAACGTAATTCACAACATAAACAGAAGCAAAGACAAAACCACATGATTATCTCAATTGATGCAGAGAAGGCCTTTGACAAAATTCAACAGCCCTGTATGCTAAAAACCCTCAATAAACTAGGTATCAGTGGAACGTATCTCAAAATAATAAAAGCTATTTATGACAAACCAACAGCCAATATCATACTGAATGGGCAAAACTGGAAGGATTCCCTTTGAAATCTGGCACTAGACAAGGATGCCCTCTCTCATCACTCCTCTTCAATATAGTACTGGAAGTTCTAGCCAGAGCAATCACGCAAGAAAAAGAAATAAAGGGTATTCAAATAGGAAAGGAGGAAGTCAAATTGTCTCTATTTGCAGACAACATGATTGTATATCTAGACTCCATCGTCTCAGCCCCAAATCTCCCGAAACTGATAAGCAACTTCAGCAAAGTCTCAGGATACAAAATCAACGTGCAAAAATCACAAGCATTCCTATACACCAATAACAGACTTAAAGAGAGACAAATCAAGAAGGAACTGCCATTCACAATAGCCACAAAGAGAATAAAATACCTAGGAATACAACTAACAAGGAATGTAAAGGACCTCTTTAAGGAGAACTACAAGCCACTGCTCAATGAAATAAGAGAAGACACAAACAGATGGAGAAACATTCCATGTTCATGGTTAGGAAGAATCAATATCCTGAAAATGGCCATACTGCCCAAAGTAATTTACAGATTCAATGCTATCCCCATCAAGCTACCAATGACCTTCTTCACAGAACTGGAAAAAAACACCTTAAACTTCATATGGAACCAAAAGAGAGCCCGCATAGCCAAGTCAATTCTAAGCAAAAAGAACAAAGCAGAAGGCATCACACTACCAGACTTCAAACTATACTACAAGGCTACAGTAATCAAAACAGCATGGTACTGGTACCAAAACAGAGATATAGACCAATGGAACAGATTAGAGTCCTCGGAGACAATACAACATATCTACAACCATCTGATCTTTGACAAACCTCACAAAAACAAGCAATGGGGAAAGGATTCCCTCTTTAATAAATGGTGTTGGGAAAACTGGCTAGCCATTTGCAGAAAGCAGAAACTGGACCCCTTCCTGACACCTTACACTAAAATTAACTCCAGATGGATTAAAGACTTAAACATAAGACCTAACACCATAAAAACCCTAAAAGAAAATCTAGGCAAAACCATTCAGGACATATGCGTAGGCAAGGACTTCGTGACCAAAACACCAAAAGCATTGACAACAAAAGCCAAAATAGACAAATGGGACCTAATCAAACTCCACGGCTTCTTCACGGCAAAAGAAACAGTCATTAGAGTGAATCAGCAACCAACAGAATGGGAAAAATTTTTTGCAGTTTACCCATCTGACAAAGGGCTGATATCCAGAATTTACAAAGAACTAAAACAAGTTTACAAGAAAAAAACAAACAAGCCCATTCAAAAGTGGGCAAAGGATATGAACAGATACTTTACAAAAGAAGACATACATGAGGCCAACAAACATATGAAAAAATGATCATCATCACTCATCATCAGAGAAATGCAAATCAAAACTACATTGAGATATCATCTCACGCCAGTTAGAATGGCGATCATTAAAAAATCCAGAGACAACAGATCCTGGAGAGGATGTGGAGAAATAGGAACATTTTTACACTGTTGGTGGGAGTGTAAATTAGTTCAACCACTGTGGAAGGCAGTGTGGCGATTCCTCAAGGACCTAGAAATAGAAATTCCATTTGACCCAGCAATCCCATTACTGGGTATATATCCAAAGGATTATAAATCATTCTACTATAAGGACATGTGCACACGAATGTTCATTGCAGCACTGTTTACAATAGCAAAGACCTGGAACCAACCCAAATGCCCATGATAGACTGGACAGGGAAAATGTGGCACGTATACACCATGGAATACTATACAGCCATAAAAAACGATGAGTTCATGACCTTTGTAGGGACATGGATGAACCTGGAAACCATCATTCTCAGAAAACTGACACAAGAGCAGAAAATCAAACACCGCATGTTCTCACTCATAGGCGGGTGTTGAACAATGAAAACATATGGACACAGGGAGGGGAGCACTACACACTGGGTTCTGTTGGGGGAAAATAGGGGAGGGACAGCGGGGGGGTGGGTAGTTGGGGAGGCATAGCATGGGGAGAAATGCCAGATATAGGTAATGGGGAAGAAGGCAGCAAATCACACTGCCATGTGTATACCTATGCAACAATCTTTCATGTTCTTCACATGTACCCCAAAACCTAAAAAGCAATAAAATAAAAAAAAAAGGGAAAGAAATTGATTTCTAAATATACATTAACCTCTTATTACCAGACAAACGGTAAATGGATAAGTGGTGCCAAAAACAAGTATCTACTACGAAGTGACAAGTCCACAAATCAGTGGACCAACTTGGGAATAGAGTTTCTTTACTTACATAAGACTCCTATCAATTCAATAAAATACTTTAAAAGGGCTTTAAGAATTCATCAAAATTCCCATATAATGCTAAATTTATTCATAGAATGAATATCAGCTAACCCTCTGATTTTACATGCAAAATCCCATATCAACTAATCTTCTATACAAGATCATCAAAACTAAAACTAAAGGCTTTAATTGCATTTGAATAACCAATGTGGCTCAAGAATGCAAAGAAATACAGGCAACAGCAAAAAGATAACTAGTTAAAGTAAGACTAAGAAAGATACTTCTCACAGTTGGCCTTTTTTGGTCTTTTGAGTGCTAAAATTTATCTAACCACTGAATCTATTCAGGAGGAACCAATACTTTGTCTTCCAATAAACTAAGAAAA
The DNA here is from genome assembly GCF_009761245.1 of Sapajus apella. Taxonomy (NCBI): domain Eukaryota; kingdom Metazoa; phylum Chordata; class Mammalia; order Primates; family Cebidae; genus Sapajus; species Sapajus apella. Next base: position 1,806,397 of record NW_022437027.1, read on the forward strand.
AGAAAACTTTGAAATTTTTTATTTGAAGGCCTAACTTACTGAATCTGTCTATCTTCTCTTAGCTCATTAAGAGAGTGCCATAGATTATCAGAAACAATCTATCTGGGTTCACACTCTGTGAGATCATGTAAATAGGCCATGATAAATTATTTGTTGCTAGTCTCCCATTTCAACTCTTATTGTTTATATATTTATTAAATTGTATTTAGGATTTAGAATTTGGAGCATAATCAAGAGAATATACGTGGGAAGTAGCTTTTTATTTAGAGAAAAACTGCTTTTTCTCTAGATGATTTTCTAACACTGTTCTTTAGCATTATATAGCTTTTCCTTTTAAGATCAATCTAATAGATCCCTCAGATTATCTCAACCTTTGGATCTGTTTTTCTTGCTGAGAGAACACCACACCATAAGCCTATAAGCATGACTTACTTTATCATTTTTAAATAAAAGTTTGATCTGTATTATATACAAAGTCATTGAAAATTATGATTCTTCTTGTCTCTCTTTTCTGTATTAGGGAACGATATATCTTGGGAAAGCTGTCTGCTCCTCTTTCCTCTATTATCTTTCAAAGGAGTTTGAAGGAAAGGAGAAAGAATCAGATGAAGCAGAAGAACATTTTGGACCCTACTTAATATGAAATGAATTCCAATTATTAAGTTTCCTACAGTGCACACCAAAAAACCAGCTGAAAGTAGTTAGGAAGTGTCAGCAATTTTAAATGTGTTACTAATTATTTCTGTACCTCATCAACAACTCAGCACTTTTATTCTTGGTAACCATGACTCACCCTCTTCATCCACTCATCACCTCAATAACTTTTTCTCTTATGGTTATTTGTTTGGGTTTATCAGAAAAATAAAGGTGCTAGGTCCTGGATGTCATTTGGAGACTCACCTTTCCACCACTCCTCCCCACTGCACGTACTGCCAGTCCTTACTCAGTTCCTGGACCTAAGTAGGAGGACCAGAAAGTGAGTACAAACTAGCTGAAAATCAAAGCTTAGTTCTGACAAGGCTATTGTCAAATGTATGCTATAACACTAAAGCAATGTCAGTATCTGATGTAGATATGTGTATCTATGTTTTAACTTTTTTTTTTTTATTGTTTGAGTATTTTTGAAATTATATTATTAATTTTGGCCTGATTTGCAAATATAATCTCAGATAAATTTTTTATTATAAGTAGCAATCATTGTAGTCACATAGAGCCTACTATATGCCAGGTACTTTGCATGCATTATCTATTCCAGTAACTCTGTCAGGTAAATTCTTTAAATCACCCTTATAGATGTGGATACAGGTTCAAAAATTTAAGTAACTCACTTGTGACTACCAAACTCATGAATGGTGGAGAAGGGGCCTGACTCCAGGTAAGCATGGCTCCCAGCCAGCACTATCCATTCCGCTAACTGTTCTTACTGAATAAATCATTGATGTGGTTAATTTAAAAATTCTTAATAGCTTAATAATATTCGTGTTTAACAAGGTTAGTATGTTGGAAGCACAAAAAAAAAAAAAAAAAAAAAAAAAGAATTCTAGGCCAAGTGCAGTGCCTCACACTTGTAGTTCCAGCACTTTGGGAGGCAAAGGCAAGAAGATTTGTTCGTTGAACCCAGGAGGTCAAGACTAGCCTGGACAACATAGTGAGACCTCATCTCTACAAATAAATTTTAAGAATTAGCCAGTTCTGGTGGCATGCACTTGTGAACCCAGCTACTTGGGAGGCTGAAGCAGGAGGATTGTTTGAGCCCAGGAGGTTGAGGTTGTAGTGAGCCGTAATTGCGCCACTGTACTCCAGCCTGGGAGACACGGCAAGACTTCATGTCACAAAAATCAAAAACCATTCTAAAATAGAATCCCCCAGGAGTAAACATGTTTAGATTGTTTTAACTTTTTAATTAAATACCCATGAGGTCAGGGACTCCCATTATATTGCTACAAGCCTAATGTCTGAACTAAAAATTGTATTCAACAAATACTTTTCAAATAAACACATAAATGAAGGAATACGTATTGCCAAACATATAAAGCAAACATAATAAGGAAATATTTCACCATTGAATTTTCTCTGAAGAATGAATCATATTATTAGAAGGCCATGGTTGAGTTGAGCACTTTGATAAATGTCTAAATATAAGTTTGGGAGTATAAGCCAGAAAACATCCAATTATTTTCCAGGAAACTTGCGGGATCTCTGGAGTGAATAAGAGGCAACCTGAAAGAAAGGAGATGTCAAAAAAGAAGGAAAAACACCTGGTATGGCAGCAGATTAACAGAGGGGTTTGGAAGAACAAGAATCGCTAACATGGAGTTTAATAATTGTTTGTTCTACCATGTGCCATGTAATCAACCCTTCATCTGCCCTCTTGCAAAATACTCACTAAATTCCATGTTTTTCACTAATGTGAGGGTATTCTTTTAGAGGACCTAGATTTGTGGTTTCTTTCCTTATTAGACATATTGCTGGCCAGAGACAGCTCACAAGAAAAGAGGATTAGGAAAGCATAAATCCTTGGGTGGGAGTTTAGAAGAAATCTCGGGAGGTCTAATGGTATATGCAGGTTATGAGATAGGGGATAAAATTCAATTTTATCTTGATCAAATAGAACAGGGAGACCAAGTTGCCATCTGAGCTCTACGTTGCTCACTCAGAGTGAAAAAGTAGAATGCCCTCCAGGAATAGAACTAGGATGCTCTTTGAATATGTTTTCTATTGTGCAGCTTTCAGTCCCCTGATGAGCTATCACCCTTCATTACTATCAAACAGCTGTAAGCAAGATATCTTTCTTCTGACAACTTAATAATTATCATTATTGATTATAATAGCTAACATTTGTTAAGATTATACAAAGTGACAGTCATGGTGCTAAACATTTAACAAGTCTCACTTCATTTGTAGATATTTATCTATAATATTACTTATTAGATGAGAAACAGTATGCATGAAACAGTATAACTGATACATAAACATTTTTTCAGTGAATGAATGAATAGTAACAGCATCTACTAAACCCTTGAAATGGTGCCAGACTGTTTTGAGCATATTCTAAGTACTTTACCATGTACCTACTCACTGATTCTTCGATACAATACTATAGGGTAGGAAGTATTATCATTCCCATTTTCAGAGGAAGAAACTGAGGCACAGAGAAGTTAAAGACTGCCTATAGCATACACTCTTAACTACACAGTCTTCTAAATGAATGATCTAAGAAAAACAAGGCTTAGAGAGTAAATAACTTGCCCAAGTTTACCCATCAAGTAAGAGCAGACACAGAACTTAAACTCAAATCTGGTTGTCTTCAAAATTCAGGCTTTTAAGTGTTACATGGAAAAAAAAAAAAAAAAAAAAACACCAGTCAACTCATAACTAACTGGGTTCTGAAGATCAGAGTCCAAATCTTCTTCAAAGTCATCAAAAATCCTGGAGGCCCTGGGTAAAATTTGACAGCCTAGAACATATGTCAATTGGACAATCAGAAGAAAGAGAAGCCAGAAGTATCAATAAGAAAGGCAAAAGGCAATCATTAAATGGAAACTTATTTTTGATTATGCAATAACAATATCACCAGATCAAGGCTGGCATCCTGGGAGTACAACCAATAGTCACGCAAGACTCAATGCTCAAAAAAGCCCTGAATCTGCAATTTAATAGTCTGTAGCCACCATATTGAAATGATGATCTAAGGAAAACAGACTTAGAGAAGTTAAATAACTTGGCTGTTATCCATTCAGTGTAATCATCTGAATACGCATTTTTAAGTGAAGTTTGATGGGACAAGCGAGCATGCAGAGGCGGTTGGAACTTCATTCATGGATAGCCTCCTCCTACCATCTCTCCACTTTTCCACAAATTTAAGATGGGTTCTTGGCCACCTAGGCCCTGCCCAGCCTCCTCCTCCCTATACTAGCCCTTTGACCACTAACACCCTCACCTTTGGCAAGGAAAGGCTCACATTCTGTTGTTTACATTTCGGCCCCAAGAGGACCTGGAAGCAAGCACAGGGAGGTCAGTGTTGGGTGCACACCAAATGATAGCTTAGGGCAGGTCAAGGCAGTGACTCTCTACTCTAGGCTGGCAGCAATACAGAGCCTTTCATGGGCAATTTGACAGGAGCCTCTTACCACTCCAAATTCAGGTACCAAGCATATCTGAGAGAGGAGGTGACAATCTATGGAGAATCATCTGTTCACCATGGATTAGAATAAGGACCCGTAAGAAGGAATCATTGACTTCCCTTCCCTATCAGGAGCCCCACATCTGCATTGCACTAGGGCCCACAACTATCCCTGCAGCAGATCAACATGGAGCTTTACAAAGTTAGAAGCTGAATTTCCAACAAAATTAATAAAGTATGGGATGTAGGGTATAATGGTCAGAGAACAGACAAAGATTAGACAAAGGCTTATGGCTTGGGCACCTGAAAGATAAGTTGTCATCAACAAAAATAGTATTGCTATGATTTTTGTTTGTTTGTTTGACAGTGTGGAAAGTTTCAGAAGTTCTGTTTGGAATATGTTGAGTTTAAAAAAATCTATTGGATGTCAAAGTAAAAATATCAAGTAGCCAATTGGAAAGATTGAGGGGAAGATACAAATCTGGGAGTCATAAACATACAGATGGTATTCAAGGCCTCAAAATCAGATGAGAACAGGATCACTGAGATAGTGAGTATAAAGAGAAAAGAGAAAACAACATGAAAGACAGAGCTCCAGGACACTTTCCAACTCTAAAATGTAAGAGAAAAAAGAAAGAACCAGTGAAAAAGACAGAGGAGAAGACGACCAGCAAAGTAGGAGGGAAAAGGAGGGTGTGGTGTCCTAGAAGCCAAAAGAAGGCATATGTTAAAAAGAATTGAACAATCAATAATCAGAAGTAAATGTTACTGATGGGTCAAGACTTAAATGAGGGCTAAGAACTAGCCTTTGGCAAAGTGGAGGCCATTGGACACCTAGGGGAGGGCAGTAAAAGCCTGATTAGAATGGGTTAAGAGAGAATGGGAGGAATGGAATTGAAAACAAGAAGTATAGACAACTCCTTCAAGGAGCTTTGTTGCAAAGGGGACAGAAATGTTGCTGGATGGCAGGAGAACTGGTTCAAGAAAAGCTTCTTGTTATTGTTTCACATGGGAGAAATAACAGCAGATTTGTATGCTAATGGAGAATAATTCATAAAGTGAAAAATTGATGTCATAAGAGGCAGTGGGAAGAATTGCCAAAGCAATGCCTTGGAAAAGGTGAGAAGGGATTGCATCTACTGCACAAATAGAGGGATTGGCATGTATGTTTCATTGAGGTGGGAAAGAAGAGTAAAGGAATGTAATGCTGATGATCAAACATGGTGTTGGGAAGTTCTTTCTTGATTGTTCTAAATGTCTCATATTTTTTAAAAAAGTCAATCAGCTAAGATTGAGAATGAGGAAAGAGGCACTGCAATTTTGAAAAGAAAGAAATGACTATTATGAAATAGTCATCCAGGTGAGTGGGTACCTGAATACATGAATGGACTAGGGACAGAAAATGTGTTTGCTTGATAATGTTAAATTTAAAGTGATGCCATTCAATGTGGTTGTATGTTTTATGTTTTGTATCAACCATGCTCAGCTGTATGAGTACAAGTGGAGAAACTTGAATTTAATTACAGTTGAACCAAGCCAACTACAGTAAAACCCACGAAGGACAAAGGAATCAAGGAAATATTCAAGAAAATGATTTATTTTAACTGTTCATGCAATTTAAGTAATTAAAGAAGAAAATGAGGATATCACGTAGGTGAGGGTGACTGAAATGTGGGTAGGATTAATAGATTGGGGGTCACAGTGGGATAAAAGAATTATACATTTTGATCTGTAATGGCTTTATGTCTTGCCAAGTTGTTTATGTTTTAAGAATTTTTAAAAAGTTTATTCAGCATTTTTAGTGGAACAATTAGTTCAAATGATTCTAACCAGTACTATTGGAATTTGGACCTTCCTTTGGCTTTAAAACTCATGTGTATTTATTTATTTCATTCCTCAAACATCCATGCCAATACAGAAGCCTGCTGACCCACCACTCCATTCCCTTGCCGCCACCCAACTCCAGGTATTCAGCAGCACATACCTAGACAGGTGCCACAGCCTCCTGCTGATTTCTATTATAATCTACTTTATGGCTATTAGGATGTGTTTTTTTCCTCAAACATTATTGCTTAGCATAGTTAAACATGGAGGAATTAAATTCATTTATGTTTTCAATATCCCAAATCTAGTATGGTATATAACTACTTTTAAATATTAAAATTCCCCTCCATAGGCATTCTAATGCCTTTAATATTTTGCATTGTGTGTTTTCTTGCAAAAAGTGCATTATTTTATGTTTCTTAATATTTGTACATTGCTTTCTCATATGCTTTATTTTTCTACAGAAATTGCTGTCTTTTCCTTGTTAACTTACAAGTATTTCTTACATATTCTAGATATTTGCCTTTTTTAGATATTCGTTTCTAAAACCTATAGATGCTCCCATTTTGTTAGCTCTTAACATTTTTTATTCATTAGTCAGAAATCATTAGTTTAGATATAAACAAATTCACCAACATTTGCCTTATGGTTTGTTCTTTGAAAGTTTTTTTTAAGAAATCATTCTCGGCCAGGCGCGGTGGCTTACGCCTGTAATCCCAGCACTTTGGCAGGCCAAGGCGGGTGGATCAGGAGGTCAAGAGATCGAGACCATCCTGGTCAACGTGGTGAAACCCCGTCTCCACTAAAACTACAAAAAATCAGCTGGGCATGGTGGCGCGTGCCTGTAATCCCAGCTACTCGGGAGGCTGAGGCAGGAGAATTGCCTGAACCCAGGAGGCGGAGGTTGCAGTGAGCAGACATCGCGCCACTGCACTCCAGCCTGTGTAACAAGAGTGAAACTCTGTCTCAAAAAAAAAAAAAAAAAGAAATCATTCTCGAGATGGCCGTTTAGGAACAGCTCAGGATTGCAGCTCCCAGTGAAAGTGCAGAGGGCAAGTGGACGCCGCATTTTTATTGCCCACAGACTAGGAAATTCCCAGGCGGAGGAGCTCCACAGGTCACCAGCGCGGCTGTTTCGGCCAGCGGGCTGTGCCAGCCAGCGCCGCTGCTTTGCCCCGCGCGGCTGCTTTGTTGGCGCCCCGGAGCAGCACTTCTCCGTACAAAATACACCGGTCCGGGTGCCCTTTTGGCTGGTGATTGGAGCCACAGGAAGTCGCCCATTCATCTATTTAAAAAGGGTACTGAGCAGAGGGCCAGGACAGTAGATTCCAGGGCAAAAAAAAAAAAAAAAAAGCGCCACAAACCTCAGTGCCACTGTTTAAGCCAGCGCAGTGAGTGGCTGCAGGGGAAAACAAACAGACCCTAGCGCCTCTTCAACAGGCAACTGGAACACCAACTTAAAAAAGGCTCTGAGGCAGGGAGCCAGGCGATCAGGCTCAGCTGGTTCCACCCCCACAAAAGAACAGCAACCAGAAACTCTGGATTGAGAGTTTCACAGCAAGCGCAGCTGAACCCGGGACGGTCCAGCCCTGTGGGGGAGAGCTGTCCGCCATTACCGAGGCAGCCCACCACTAGGGAGGTAGTCAGCCAATGCTGAGGCAGCCTACCATTGCCAAGGCAATCCGCCATTGCTGAGGCAGCCTGCCATTGCCAAGGCAACCCGCCACCGCAGAGAGACTCCGCCTCAACAGAGGTGGGCCACCATCGCCAAAGCAGTTCTAACTACACCCATATAAACAGGACTGCAGGGAAGTTCACTCGGCAGCTGGGCAGAGACCACAGCAGCTCAGCAAAGCCTCTACAGGCAGACAGTGACTAGGCTGCCTCCTTGCTGGGCAGGGCAGCTCTGAAGGAAAAAAAAAAAAAAAAAGAGAAGGCAGCAGCATAACCGAAACTCATATAGCCCTAAATCCCTGGGACAGAGCACCTGGGAACAAAAAGCAGTTTACAAGTTCTGCTGCAGCAGACCTAAACGTACCTGCCCAGCAGCGCTGAATGAACAACAGAGCTCACAGCTCACCATTTGAGATCCTGTAAAGAAGAGACCGTCTCCTCAAGCAGCTCCCTGACCCCTATATATCCAAAGAGACACCTCATAGAGGAGAGATCAGATTGACACTAGGCGGGTATCCTTCTGGGACAAACATAGCAGAAGAAGAAAACTGGTAACAACCCTTACTGTTCAGCAGCTGCTGCAGGTGAACTCCAGGCAAGCAGGACTTGGAGTGAACCTCAGCAGACCTACAGCAGAGGGGCCAGACGATCAGAAGGAAAACCAAGAAACAGAAATAACCTCACCATCAACAAACAGAACGTCAATCTGAAAGATTTGAGACCCAATCTGAAAGCCAGCAACTACAAAGTCGACAGGTGGATAAATCCTTAAAGATGGGAGGAAACCAGCGCAAAAAGGACGAAAACACCCGAAACCAGAACACCTCTCCTCCTACAAGGGATCACAACTCCTCACCAGCAAGAGAACAAGGTTGGAGAGAGAACGAGTGTGATGAAATGACAGAATCAGACTTCAGAAGGTGGGTAGTAAGAAACTTCTGTGAACTTAAAGAACATGTTCTAACCAAATGCAAAGAAACTAAAAACGTTGAAAAAAGATTTGATGAAATGCTAACGAGAATGGACAAAATAGAAAGGAATATAAGTGAATTGATGGAGCTGAAAAACGCAACACGAGAACTTCGTGAAGCATGCACAAGTATCAACAGCCGAATTGACCAAGCAGAAGAAAGGATATCAGAGGTCGAAGATCAACTCAATGAAGTAAAACAGGAAGGCAAGACTGGAGAAAAAAGGGTAAAAAAGAATGAACAAAGTCTCCAAGAAATGTGGGGCTATGTGAAAAGACCTAATCTACGTTTGATAGGCGTACCTGAATGTGACGAAGAGAATGAATCCAAGCTGGAAAATACTTTTCAAGATATTGTCCAGGAAAACTTTCCCAAACCAGCAAGGCAGGCCAATATTCAAGTCCAGGAAATACAGAGAACACCTCAAAGATATTCGTCAAGAAGAGCAACCCCAAGACACATAATTGACAGATTCACCAGGGTTGAAATGAAGGAGAAAATACTAAGGGCAGCCAGAGAGAAAGGTTGGGTTACCCACAAAGGGAAACCCATCAGACTCACAGCAGATCTCTCAGCAGAAACCCTACAAGCCAGAAGAGAGTGGGGGCCAATATTCAACATCCTTAAAGAAAAGAACTTTCAACCCAGAATCTCCTATCCAGCCAAATTAAGCTTCATAAGTGAAGGAAAAATAAAATCCTTTGGGAACATGCAAGTACTCAGAGATTTTGTCACCACCAGGCCAGCTCTACAAGAGCTCCTGAAAGAGGCTTTACACATATAAAGGAACAACAAGTACCAGCTCAACTAAAGGGCAAAACAGCCAGCTAGCACCAAAATGGCAGTATCAAATTCACACATAACAATATTAACCCTAAATGTAAATGGACTAAAGGCCCCACTCAAAAGACAGACTGGCAAACAGGATGAAAAGCCAAAACCCATCAGTGTGCTGTATCCAGGAAACCCATCCCACATGCAAGGATACACAAAGGCTCAAAATAAAGGAATGGAGGAGGATTTACCAAGCAAATGGAGAGCAAAAAAAAGCAGGAGTTGCAATTCTCATCTCTGATAAAATAGACTTTAAAGCAACAAAGATCATAAGAGACAAAGAAGGACATTACATAATGCTAAAAGGATCAATGCAACAAGAAGAGCTAATGATCCTAAATATATACGCACCCAATACAGGAGCACCCAGATACATAAGGCAAGTTCTTAATGACTTACAAAGAGACTTAGACTCCCACACAATAATAGTGGGAGACTTTAACACCCCATTGTCAACATTAGACAGATCAACCAAACAGAAAATTAACAAGGATATCCAGGACTTGAACTCAGACCTGGACCAAGCAAACCTAATAGACATTTACAGAATTCTCCACCCCAAATCCACAGAATATACATTCTTCTCAGCACCACATCACACCTACTCTAAAATTGACCACATAATTGGGAGTAAATCACTCCTCAGCAAATGCAAAAGAACGGAAATCGTAACAAACAGTCTCTCAGACCACAGTGCAATCAAGTTAGAACTCAGAATTCAATAACTAACTCAGAACCGCACAGCTTCATGGAAACTGAACAACTTGCTCTTGAATGTTGACTGGATAAACAATGAAATGAAGGCAGAAATAAAGATGTTCTTCGAAACCAACGAGAATGAAGACACAACATACCAGAATCTCTGGGACACATTTAAAGCAGTCTCTAGAGGAAAATATATAGCAATAAGTGCCCACATGAGAAGCAAGGAGAGATCAAAAATTGACGCCCTATCGTCAAAACTGAAAGAGCTAGAGGAGCAAGATCAAAAAAACTCAAAGTCTAGCAGAAGACAAGAAATAGCTAAGATCAGAGCAGAACTGAAGGAGATAGAGACACAAAAAACCCTTCAAAAAATCAATAAATCCAGGAGCTGGTTTTTTTGAAAATATCAACAAAATAGACAGACCACTAGCCAGATTAATAAAAAAGAAAAGAGAGAATAACCAAATTGATGCAATAAAAAACGATAAAGGGGATATCACCACAGATTCCACAGAAATTCAAACCATCGTCAGAGATTATTACAAACAACTCTATGCACACAAACTAGTAAACCTGGAAGAAATGGATAAATTCCTGGACACTTGCCTCCTCCCAAGCCTAAAAACCAGGAAGAAGCCGAAACCCTGAACAGACCCATAACAAGGTCTGAAGTTGAGGCAGCAATTAAGAGCTTACCACCCAAAAAAAGCCCAGTTCCAGAGGGGTTCACAGCTGAATTCTACCAGACATACAAAGAGGAGCTGGTACCATTTCTTCTGAAACTATTCCAAACAATACAAAAAGAGGGAATTCTTCCCAAATCATTTTATGACACCAACATCATCCTGATTCCAAAACCCGGCAGAGACTCAACAAGAAAAGAAAACTACAGGCCAATATCCATGATGAACATAGATGCAAAAATCTTCAATAAAATACTGACGAGCCGATTGCAACAGCACATCAAAAAGCTTATCCACCATGATCAAGTAGGCTTCATCCCAGGGATGCAAGGCTGGTTCAACATACGCAAGTCTATAAACGTAATTCACCACATAAACAGAAGCAAAGACAAAAACCACATGATTATCTCAATTGATGCAGAGAAGGCCTTTGACAAAATTCAACAGCCCTTTATGCTAAAAACACTCAATATGCTAAGTATCAATGGAACATATCTCAAAATAATAAAAGCTATTTATGACAAACCAACAGCCAATATCATACTGAATGGGCATCCCCCTTCATACTGGAAGCATCCCCCTTGAAATGTGGCACCAGACAAGGATGCCCTCTCTCACCACTGCTATTCAATATACTATTAGAAGTTCTAGCCAGAGCAATCAGGAAAGAAAAAGAAATAAAGGGCATTCAAATAGGAAAGGAGGAAGTCAAATTGTCTCTATTTGCAGACGACATGATTGTATATCTAGAAGACCCCATCGTCTCAGCCCCAAACCTTCTGAAACTGATAAGCAAGTTCAGCAAAGTCTCAGGATACAAAATCAATGTGCAAAAATCACATCCATTCCTATACACCAATAACAGACTTAAAGAGAGCCAAATCAAGAACAAACTTCCATTCACAATTGCCACAAAGAGAATAAAATACCTAGGAATACAACTAACAAGGAACGTAAAGGACCTCTTCAAGGAGAACTACAAGCCACTGCTCAACGAAATAAGAGAGGACACAAACAGATGGAGAAACATTCCATATTCATGGTTAGGAAGAATCAATATCGTGAAAATGGCCATACCGCCCAAAGTAATTTACAGATTCAATGCTATCCCCATCAAGCTACCAATGACCTTCTTCGCAGAACTGGAAAAAACCACCTTAAACTTCATATGGAACCAAAAGAGAGCCCACATAGCCAAGTCAATTCTAAGCAAAAAGAACAAAGCGGGGGGCATCACACTACCAGACTTCAAACTATACTACAAGGCTACAGTAATCAAAACAGCATGGTACTGGTACCAAAACAGAGATATAGACCAATGGAACAGAACAGAGTTCTCGGAGGCAACACAACATATCTACAACCATCTGATCTTTGACAAACAAGACAAAAACAAGCAATGGGGAAAGGATTCCCTGTTCAATAAAGGGTGTTGGGAAAGCTGGCTAGCCATGTGCAGAAAGCAGAAACTGGACCCCTTCCTGACACCTTACACTAAAATTAACTCCAGATGGATTAAAGACTTAAACATAAGACCTAACACCATAAAAACTCTAGAAGAAAATCTAGGCAAAACCATTCAGGACATAGGTGTAGGCAAGGACTTCATGACCAAAACACCAGATGCATTGACAACAAAAGCCAAAATAGACAAATGGGACCTAATCAAACTCCACAGCTTCTTCACGGCAAAAGAAACAATCATTAGAGTGAATCGGCAACCAACAGAATGGGAAAAAATTTTTGCAGTTTACCCATCTGACAAAGGGCTGATATCCAGAATTTACAAAGAACTAAAACAGATTTACAAGAAAAAAACTAACAAGCCCATTCAAAAGTGGGCAAAGGATATGAACAGACACTTTACAAAAGAAGACATACATGAGGCCAACAAACATATGAAAAAATGTTCATCATCACTCATCATCAGAGAAATGCAAATCAAAACAACATTGAGATACCATCTCACGCCAGTTAGAATGGCGATCATTAAAAAATCTGGAGACAACAGATGCTGGAGAGGATGTGGAGAAATAGGAACACTTTTACACTGTTGGTGGGAGTGTAAATTAGTTCAACCATTGTGGAAGACAGTGTGGCGATTCCTCAAGGACCTAGAAATAGAAATTCCATTCGACCCAGCAATCCCATTACTGGGTATATATCCAAAGGATTACAAATCGTTCTACTATAAGGACACGTGCACACGAATGTTCATTGCAGCACTGTTTACAATAGCAAAGACCTGGAACCAACCCAAATGCCCATCGACGATAGACTGGATAGGGAAAATGTGGCACATATACACCATGGAATATTATGCAGCCATCAAAAATGATGAGTTGGGGTCCTTTGTAGGGACATGGATGAACCTGGAAACCAACATTCTCAGCAAACTGACAGAAGAGCAGAAGATCAAACACCGCTTGTTCTCACTCATAGGTGGGTGTTGAACAATGAAAACACATGGACACGGGGAGGGGAGCACTACACACTTGGGTCAGTCTGGGGGAAATAGGGGAGGGATGGTGGGGGGTGGGGAGCTGCGGAGAGATAGCAAGGGGAGAAATGCCAGATGTAGGTGATGGGGAGGAAGGCAGCAAATCACACTGCCACGTGTGTACCTATGCAACAATTTTGCATGTTCTTCACATGTACCCCAAAACCTAAAATGCAATAAAATAAATAAATGGGGGGGGAAAAAAAAAGAAAGAAATCATTCTCTAGGAACAAAGATAATCTACTCTTTCTTCTGTTAGCTGTATACTTTTACCTGTCACATCTAGAGTCTACCTTTGAATGCTGTTAGGTAGCAATCCGGTTTATTTTTCTGCATATGGTAAACCAGTTTTCCCAACAACATTTTCCTAATAATTCATATTTACCCCCTTGATTTGCAGTGTCATATTTATTGTAAATTAAGTATATTTACAGATACACACAAATCTGCCTTTACACTTTTTATTCCATTTTGTTGGTCAATTTGTCTATTCTTGGGCTAATTTCTTAATATTTGATACAGTAAGCAAGATTCATCCATATATACTTTTTATTGTTCTTAAATTTAAAGTGATTATTTGTGAACAATTATTCTTCCCAGTACATAACTGATATTTTGATTGAAATTATATTGAATTTATAGAGTATGTTCATTCAAGAAGTATGTGGTATTTTCACAATATTGTCATTCCAGCCAGAAGCATGAAATGTCTCTCTAATCACAAAGATTATTTATTTCCTTTAGTACAGTTTTAAATTTTTCCACATAAAATAATTGTGTTCTTTATTACATTGATTGTAGAGATCTTACAGATCTTATTGCTACTTTGAATTTCTAGTTAATGATGAAAATTATATTTTCTCCCTTACAGCAACTCATTCAATGTTCTTTAAAAACAGACACTAGCAGGTGTACCAATTCTAATACAATTGATTCAAATACAGTAGAATATTGCCCTAGCAGAGTAGCTCAACCTGAAAAATATGGCAGATCAACAAGCTCCATCTGGATAAACAAACTTTATGCCTGGCCCAGGTACCACTTGCCCCTTACATCTTTGAATAGATCCCCAAATGTCCACTGAAAGGAGGAAAATAACTCAGCCTTTCTTCAATATCAGTAGTAACACAACACTATTTTTATTGAACAAAGATAATACATAGTGTAAGAACTGAGTGACTTAGCCTATTCAGGTTACTATAACAAAACAGCATAAACTGGGTAGCTTACAAACAACAGGACTGTATTTATTACAAACCTACATCTAATATCATACTGAATGGGCAAAAGTTGGAAGAATTCCCTTTGAAAATAGGCACTAGACAAGGATGCCCTCTCTCACCACTCCTATTCATTACAGTATTGGAAGTTCTAGCCAGAGCAAATAGGCAAGAAAAAGAGATAAAGTGTATTCAAATAGGAAAGGAGGAAGTCAAACTGTCTCTATTTGCAGACAACATGATTGTATATCTAGAAGACCCCATCATCTCAGCCCAAAATCTTCTAAAACTGAGAAGCAACTTCAGCAAAGTCCCCGGACACAAAAATCAATGTGCAGAAATCACAAGCATTCCTGTATACCAATAACAGACAAACAGAGAGCCAAATCAAGAGCAAACTCCCATTCACAATTGCTACAAACAGAACAAAATGCCTAGGAATACAACTAACAAAGGATGTAAAGGACCTCTTCAAGGAGCACAACAAAGCACTGCTCAATAAAATAAGAGAGGACACAAACAGATGGAGAAATATTCCATGCTCATGGTTAGGAAGAATCAATATCATGAAAATGGCCATACTGCCTAAAGTAACTTATAGATTCAATGCTATCCCCATCAAGCTACCAATGACCTTCTTCACAGAACTAGAAAAAAAAAACACTTTAACCTTCATATGGAATCACAAGAGAGCCTACATAGCCAAGACAATACTAAGCAAAAAGAACCAAGCTGGAGGCATCACACTGTGGGACTTCAAACTATGCTTCAAGGCTACAGTAATCAAAACAGCATGGTATTGCTACCAAAATAGAGACATAGACCAATGGAACAGAACAGAGGCCTCAGAAGCAATACCACACTTCTATAGCCCTCTGATCTTTGATAAATCTGACAAAAATAAGCAATGGGAAAAGGACTCCATGTTTAACAAATGGTGTTGGGAAAACTGGCTAGCAATGTGCAGAAAAAAGAAACTGGACCCCTTCCTGACACCTTACACTAAAATTGACTCCCAATGGATTAAAGATTTAAACATAAAACCTAACACCATAAAAACACTAGAAGAAAACTTTCAGGACATAGGCATAGGCAAGGACTTCATGACTAAAACACCAAAAGCAATGGCAGCAAAAGCCAAAATAGACAAATGGGATCTAATTAAACTCCAGAGCTTCTGTACAGCAAAAGAAACCATCATTAGAGCAAACCACCAACCAATAGAATGGGAAAAAATTTTGGAGTCTACCCATCTGACAAAGGGCTAATATCCAGAATCTACAAAGAACTAAAACAGATATACAGGAAAAAAATCAAACAAACCCATTCAAAAGTGGGCAAAGGATATGAACAGAAGACATATATGAGGACAACAAACGTATGAAAAAAATGCTCATCATCACTGGTCATCAGAGAAATGCAAATCAAAACAACATTGAGATACCATCTCACGCCAGTTAGAATGGCAATCATTTAAAAATCTGGAGACAACAGATGCTGGAGAGGTTGTGGAGAAACAGGAACACTCTTACACAGTTGATGGGAGTATAAATTAGTTGAACCATTGTGGAAGACAGTATGGCGATTCCTCAAGGACCTAGAAATAGAAATTCTATTTGACCCAGCAATCCCATTACTGGGTGTATACCCAAAGAACTATAAATAGTTCCACTATAAAGACACACGCGCATGTGTGTTCATTGCAGCCCTGTGTATAATAGCAAAGTCCTGGAATCAACCCAAATGCCCATCAATGATAGACTGGACAAAGAAAATGCGGCACATATACACCATGGAATACTACACAGCCATAAAAAACGGTGAGTTCATGTCCTTTGTAGGGACTTGGATGAACCTAGAAACCATCATTCTGAGCAAACTGACAAAAGAACAGAAAACCAAACACTGCATGTTCTCACTCATAGGCGGATGTTGTACAATGAGAACATGTGGACTCAGGGAGAGAAGCAGCACACACTGGCAGAAGTTGGGGGGTGCTGGGGAGGGACAGCGGGGGATGGGAAGGGTGGGGAGGGATAACATGGAGAGAAATGCTGGATATAGTATGCACCTATGCAACAACCCTGCATGACCTGCACATGTACCCCAGAACCTAAAGTAAAATAAAATAAAAAAGAAGGTAATTCTTTCATCTGTGACTATAAATGGTTTTATATGTATAAAGCATTTTTTGGCTTTTCAAGGAGAAAATACCCATTTTAGGATTAAGAAACTGTATTGTAAGAATGAAGACTAGAAGATACTCTCAAATAGTGTATGTTTAAGTGTTAAATTTATAGTTTTCCAGTTCTGGTTTTTTCTACATCTATATTCTCTCAACATCTATTTTTAAGTGAAATCTAAGAAATTGAAGTTCATTAAATTTGGTCTCTACTGAAAAGCAACTGACAGTTAAGTGGGTGTGGGAAACCTCAGTGAGGAAAAATTGACAAGGCGTCTCAGTGAAATTCTTGAATTTCACAGACAGCATCAAATGCCAAACAAAATGGATAATGGAGTCAAGATCTACAGGAAATAGTCTCCTAGAAAACTATTATTTTCAGTGACTGATAGCCACCTTTCTTAAAATAGCATTTGT
The DNA here is from genome assembly GCF_009761245.1 of Sapajus apella. Classification (NCBI taxonomy): domain Eukaryota; kingdom Metazoa; phylum Chordata; class Mammalia; order Primates; family Cebidae; genus Sapajus; species Sapajus apella. The sequence goes on from NW_022437027.1 coordinate 1,823,530, forward strand.
CACAAGAAAATAAATGGTCTGATAGATAAGTATAAAGATACACAAGTATATATTTCTATTGAAACGTGAATTCCAGCACATTTGTAAATCTGTTCATGTTGAAAAGGAAGGTGACAGACTAAGGCTCTCTCTCAAAAAAAAAAAAAAAAAAAAAAAAAAAAAAAAAAACAGGGAAATTTAAAAGTTTGATAAATTTAAATTAAAATGTACAGAAAAGTTGGCTCATTAAATTGTCTCCACAAAATAAGACCTTTATTTTACATTGTTGCACTTTAAATTTTAATGACAATAATATTTTGTTTAGAATATACTACATATTCAAGGCACATCATCATTATCCAATCCAGAATTTTTAAAAATAAGGCACACTCTAAGAAATGTTTTTAACTTTTTCCACTAGGACATACTGCAAAAGTATTTCTATAGAGCGAAACAATGGAGAAAACTACATTCTAATATTTTAACTTGAAGCTGTATTATTCATTGTGAATAACTGGCATAAGTACATTTACATGTTGTTTTATTTGCCAAGAAATATGTTTGGGGCAATAAATAGATTTATTTAACATTCTAAAGGTATTCTGTACTCTGATCTCCCTAGCCACAATTTATGTTGGTTTTTAAAAAAATACTACTTACAGCCAATTTAAAGTTGACACACTTAAGCATCCAAAATAAAAATTTAATCCTAAAGTTTCTCAAGAGATAGACCACAACCACAAGGAATTTTTCCTCTTGAGCCAATTCTCTATAGATTGTCACTTCAAAATAAAAGAAGAGGTGTATCAGAGTTAATCATTTTTATGTAGTCATTTTCGTAAAATTAGTGACCATGTTATGTTTCATGAATCTTCTTGTCAATTCATTCAACAGGCACAGTCGAGCAATCGGTAAAGACCATAGTAATAGTAAAATTAGCAATAACAATTTACACTTATTTTGCCTTATTACATAGCAGGCCCCTTGTCCAAATTATCCCTCTGTTTTGTACACAGCAACAGGAGCGATTGTAATACAGCCTCAGCAATATGACACCTCTGCTCTGCTCAGACCCCTACGATAGCTTCCCAACTCAGCCTAATGCCAGCATCCTCACTGTGGCCACAAAGGCCACAATGCATACACACATTCTTTCCCTTGTCTCGTTTTCTTCTACCCTCACTCAGTCACAGGAGCCTCTTTGTCATTCTTCCAATGTGCCCATCATAGTCTGCTTTTGGGTCTTTACAGCTACTGTCACTTTTGTCTAGAAACATTCATACTCAGACACCTGCATGGTTGTCCCCTTACTTCCTTCAGGTCGTTATTCCTAAGTCATCTTTTCAGGAACACCTTTTCTGTTGGCCTTATCTAACATTTCAAAACTCTTCTTGACCCTTCCAACTCCCCTGTCCTGCTTTATTTTTCTGCTTAGCATATTTTGCTAAAATTCTTTATTTTTTTTTTTATTTTCTGTGTCCCCATGTTTTCCATGAGTGGAGAGATATTTTTTTTGTCTGTTTTGTTCATTGCCATGGCACCAGTAACTTGAAAAATACATGGCATCCAGTAGGATGTCAGTAAATGTTTGTTAAATTAATAAAAGAAATAATTAATTTTCATCACTTACTTCTGAAGCACACAGAGGACAGGCTTGTATAATCATGGAAAAATTTAAAGTATAGAATAATTAACCATTAATAATAACATAGATGCGACAGAAGTCTCCTGCTTCAGCTACTACTCCTTACCACAGTGAGAACCGGGGGCCGGGACAAGTAGTGTTTTATATGTCCCTCAGTTCCTGATTCATATTAGGTATTTGTACAGTCTTTGGCCCAATCTGCTAAATTTTCTAGCTTTGTGAAAATGCTGTATTCTTGCTCTATTTTTTAATCCACAACATTTTGGCATCCAATCACTCTCAAAACTTGATGTGTGTGTTCTGCTTTGAGCAAAATCTAGACTGAAATATTTCTTGACATAAAAAAATGAAGTTGGAAGACACAAGAGCTGTAATCATGAGCACAAATCAAACACAAAGACCAGCTTCATTCTTGTGGCATCTAAGACCTGGCTCACAATAACAATTCTCCTTTAAAAGATTAAGATGAATGCAGAATTCTGGCTGCTGGCAAGTTGTTCTTTATGAGGAGTGGAGGGGACATTTCTCATGTCTCATTGTCTCCCATCAGACCCCCCTGCTCACAGGGTGTTCAGCTCAGTCTTTCTGCATGCCCATGCTGGCTCTGCTCACCTTCAGAGCCACCTGTTTAGGCTCAGCTGTTTTCTGTGACTAGTGATTGCCACAACTAAAGAATTCCAGTCACTAGCTTGCCAATGATGATGGAAAGTTTGGGGCTATCAAGGAGTGGACTCTTAATAAGTACACATTAAATGCTCTTTAAAGACTGTCCAGGCTGGGGTGCTGCCAGTGTTGTCACCACGCTAGTTGAGCATGGCACTGCGGAAAGGTCACAGGCTTTGGGATCAGCCAGACCTGGGTTCAAATTCCAAGTTTTCAAAAAATAGTTCACATTTACAAAGAACATCCTACATACCTGGCACCAAGCTAAGCACTTTCCATATATAAATACATGGCATTCATAATGATATGATCTAAGTAGCATTGTTCCCATTTTTAGTGATGAGGAAATTGAGGATTATTAATGTGCCCCAAGTCATGTAGCTAATAAATGGCAAGACCACCACTTGACTTCTAGTTTTTCAAACCTCTACTCCTAACCACTGTTTTATACTTTGTTAGTTTGAGAAAGGAAATTATTAGCTCTTGTGAATTGAAGTGAAAAAATATATAAGTAACCAAAAATGTTTGAGAAAGGAAATTAACTTTATTAGCTCTTGTGGATTGAAATGAAAAATTATATAAGTAACCAAAAACATAATGACTGCTCCATACATGTGAAAAGCCTGTCTTTTAAATTTGATGACATCTGAAGAACTATATTAATAAGCCCAGGTGTGTCAGTAGATTGTTTTATATATTTAAGGAAGAATTCTTACTTTTAGAGATATATATGGAATATTTACAGATGAAATAATATTATATCTGAGTTGCTTCAAAAAATTCAGTAATGTGGGAAATATATATGAAACAAGATATCATGATAATTATTGAGGTTAAATGATGAGCTCACAGAGAATTATAATACTATTTATTCTACTTTTGTTGTACTTGAAAATAATAAAACACGTTTTTAACATCCCCCTTAAAATAACTTAAAAACACTGTGTGTGTATATACAACACAAAAGTGTGTGTGATATATAAATATACACATATGTGTGTACATGTGTACACACAGAGAGATTTATTTTTCTAGACAGTCTCCACAATAAATAAACCATATAAATGATTCTGTTTCTCATAAATGAAATGCATCTTTAGATAGATGCCTCCTTAAATGAAAAGTTGCTGCAATATAAGACAGTGATTTTTCTGGAGCCACATTTAAAAAGTAAAACTCATGCAGTACCATTAGCTATGTTGAAATTGTCCTCAAAACCACAACTGCATCTCTAGAGTGCTTCCCTGGATTTATACAGTGACTAAAACGAAGAAAGTAGGCATTTTTGCCTCACAGAAAGCATTAAAATCTGATCAACTGCAATAAACAGAAGATTCTAATTTTTTAGCCAATAATTTGTTTTAAAGGTATAAAATACAGAGGACTTTTTTCCCAAAACACCTTTTAAAATACTGAATTGGAAAAAATTCAAGAAAATACTAGGTAAATACTGCAAATAAGGAAATAAGTTTAATTCACACATTTCTTATTTTCTTATAAAAATCTAAAACACATAATATGTGTCATGTATTGAATTTTTTTTCTCCAAAGAATTAAGTAATGTTGGAGACCTAGAATTTCCAGGAAGATCTCACTTGATGAATTTGTTAAGGATGTGAACTATGTCTTGAATTCTAATATGTAAATGATAGGCATGACAAAATATCTATTTTAAATAAAAGAAAAAAGATGGTAAAGTTATATACAATGAAGTGGATACCAGGTAAAAATCTAATGTCGGTCAGCCCACCAGACTTTTCATTTGTTGAGGAAATGCATACTGGCCTTTGTTATATTCACCAGTGAGGAACATCTCTTCTGGAGGACAATGTAGTGGTCAGGTTTTTCAATATCCTAAATTTCTCGCTTGTTTAAAAACCAAGCTGTTGTTTTATCAGAAATAACCAAACCTAGCAAAGTAGGAGAAATTTTAGTTGTATTCAATTGAACATTCAAACCCTTTGAACATATATCCACAGAGTTACAACCTAAACTTTGGGCCTAAAGGCAAGCATGGAAATGTCTAGTCTGTTCCCTTCAATATTTTTGGTGAGTCACAGTCAGAGTACAATTTTTATCCTCTTCAGCCAATGCCCTCTAACAGAGGGAAATATATCCTTAAAAGGAAGTTTCGATTTTTAAAAATTACCAAATTACAAGTAAAATTAATAATATATAGGGGAAAAATTAGTTTTGAGTGACTCTATGACTTATTGTTTCCTCTCCCACCATTAACCAAATCAGAAAAAGAAACCATAGTACAGCAGAAAGAGTACTAAACTTTCAAGCAGAAGCTCCAATTTTCAGTTCCAGCATTGTCTCATACCTGTGGACATCCTTTAACCACTCTGAACCTCAGTTTTCTCATCCAAAAAATAGAAATAATGATACCTACTTTAGAGCTGAGAATATTCAGATTAAATCAGATGTGCAGTTAAAGACCTACATGAAATAAAACAACACCTATGTTTCATTCATAAATACATAATTTTAATGGAAAACACTATTAAAATGTAAACTAAAGACATAAACAGGGGTGAGAGCATGTTCTATTTAGCACTGGGATCACTTGCTATCCCTAATGGAGGCATAGAGGAAATGTTCTGTGGGAAAGATGATCTTCCACATGACCTTTATCACATGTATTAAAGGTTACTTTACTCGTTTGGGCAAAAATAGTTTTAATATTTGTACCACTTGGTCCTAAACACTTGCCTCTTTTCATTTCTACCAAATCAAGCTATTTTCCTTTGGGAGGGTTCACACACTGATTATCTTTTCTTTGCTCAATAAACCAAGCAGCAGCTAAACCTTCATGCTTTAAAAGTCATACAGATTCACTTTTAAAAATTAAAATTGAAGAATGTTTATTTTGTAACACTGGTTGTAATTTTAGTAATATTTTCTTCAAGTCAAAATTAAAATCAGGTTTATGTTTTCTTCCTCATCACATTGTTTCCTGCTGTGACAAATTTAGCCTCAAGAAAAAAATAATAATTGGGATTAGAAAGGAAAAACAAATGAAGAAAAAACAATAGTGTAAGGGTGAAACACAGAAAGAATTACAAAGAAACAGAATTACTATAAATAAGAAAAAGTGATTTTTAACATAACTAATCTTGATTATGCAAAAACCTTGTGTTAAGTTCAAATTTGAAAGTCTGTCCATTTCATTAGTTTAATCCAAAACCTAATAAAAGTAAAATAGAAATATTTTGCACAAAAATTTCCCTATAAATGAGAAACTTGGAACTTGCTAGTATTTTGATGATTTTAATTTTTAATTTCTACAACATATCTAGTATTTCACTATGTCAGTTTCTATTAAACATAAGTTAATAAGCACAGGCATTAAAAAAAGATGAATTTACACACAGATGCTTTAAATGTGCAATGACACATCTCCATAATATATTTCAATCACTTTTCTATCTGCCTATTTGGATGACAGAATAAGAAAATGAATCCTGATCGTCTAGAAGAAAATTGAAGCATAGCGTATTATTGATATCTTCATTAAATACACCCCCTCCCTCAAAACATGATGCTTTCAGAAATGTGTTTGGCAAACTTGATATTGTTCTTGTAGATCACGATGCTTCAGAAGCATGACTTCTCTGAGGAAACACTAGATCTTGTAACAGAAATATCTTTAAATCTTTTAGATAGCCAGTCCACAGGGAAAGGTTTAAGAAAGGATCAAAGCTTGTTCTTTCAGCTTGAATTATTCCATTACAGCTGAATGTGACATAATTACAAAAGATGTTGGATGTGGAATCTCATCAGGATTATCTGACACTCATCTTTGTTGAAAAAGTCTCCCCAGCTGTTGCTCTGATCGCCCAAATGTGACAGAAGTACAGAGTACAAAAGTACTTATAAGTGACCACTGCTTGGGGTAAGCTTAGCTTCCTTAGGCCATTTTGTGACTTTCCACAAATATCAATAGTTTGGAAAAACAGAAAACATTGTTCCAAATATAGTTCCATTTTCATCTGTAAAGCAGCTTAAAAAACATAAAAAAGCAGCAGCAGCTAGGGCTTATCTTTTGGCACATTTGTGTTTAATTCAGCCAAACTCATTTAGCTATAAACATTTCAATCAGAAATGATCATTTGCACTCCTATGTGAGTCTGCCTATGTTCTTATTTGCTTTTACAATCTCATCTTAATTTAGCACTCCTCTATTTTGATGTCTGTTAATAGCTTTCCTGGTAGAAATTCTTGTTATTGGGAATGACTCAGAAAGAGCATTTATGACGCTGAAAATGAAATAAGCTGAATAAATATTTAATTTCCTACTATGTTTAACAAGTTCTGGCCATCAGTAAATCGCATTTAAAATTTTAAAAGGTGTGTTTTTTGCAAGCATTTGCCAAAGTTTCTTTTTTAAATATTGCTATGAAAGTTCAATTGTAAAATATAACATCAAACATAAAATGTTGAATAATTACTCATTCCAAAGGATTTGGGAGAAGCAAAAAAAAAAAATACTTTTCTTTCCTTCCTTGTCGTGGATTACATTTTCTTCATACATTATTAATGAAGTTAAACTACTAGTAACATGCCAAATGTGCTGCATAGGAGATTTGTGCCTAATCCAGCACAAAACAGGCCCAGTCACATAATGATAGAAAAAAGAACAAATGTCAACAGTTTCACACTGGGACTAGATTAAGCAGACCGTACTTACTGATTTCTTACACAGGGATTATCTCACTTTTAGTGCTATGAGAAGGAAGGCCACACTTCTCTTATATTAACACAGAATTGCACCTGAGGAAAAAAAATGAAGAGAAAAGGCTTCATCCCCACTCCCACTCAGTCTCACCACCATGGAAACTTGATTTATTAAATACCACAGACTTAAGCCATTGTTTGGATAATGGGCTACATAAAAATGTCTAATAGTGATATACAAGTATTAATACCTTAAGAGATCAAATATAATATTGCTTCTCATTGAACTCTGATTAGATCGTGCTTAAAATAACTGGTGTTTACTGTTTACCCTTCTACTTGCTAGGTTCAGAAAGCTCCAAGGCTTAGGTCATGGCTGGATTCCTTACAGGCAATATTAATGTTGAAAGAGTTTAAGGATTTTTTTCCCCTTTAATCTCTGGAGGCTAAAGCTTGCAGCCCTTACGTAAGCAAACTCCCATTGACTTCAGTGAGAATTTAGCAGTTGCATAAATATCACAGGAGCTGGCTTCCATTCCTCATTATTAGTCTTGCTCAAAGAATATATGTTCATTGAAAGTGTAGTTTTCAGAACTTTGATTATCCATGTTGACTGAGTGGCATCTATTATCCATGTCTAGATTACATACTATTACACTAAGCCATGTATAAAATAAATTTATTTATTTACTCCTTAATTTACACTTCAGAATGCAGACATTTCTGTGTCCTCAAAAACTACAATGACTGACATCCAGCCCAAAGAGTGACTTCATTCTATCAACGCCAACAAAATCTTCCAGTGCTTCTGTACTAATTTCCTGAATGTACCTTTTTTTTAAAAACTTCATCCTTAGAAAAATGTTTCAAGGAACTTTAACTAAGATAAATTTTTATCTTATGAAGTACTCCCATTTGGCTCATGATGTATTTGCTAATTTACCTTACCTCTTACTCCAACTACTTAGTATAGTCGCTCAGAAGCCAATCTTTCAGTTAAGGGATAAAGCACTTAAATAGTTAGGGCTTTTTGCTTATGTGATTCCAAGTAATGGTTCATCATGTTGTTGGTATACAATTCTGAAGTAACTCTTTAGAAAATTCTGGCAATAAAAATGGAGCAAAAAATGAACACTTCAAAAATAGAAAAAGAGATGAGTGAGACTATGTTGGTTTAACTTATCAAAATAGCAGATAGAACTTCCAACCATTCTCTAACTGTGAACACCCACAAAGAAAAGAATTGCTTTTTCATATTTAAGGAAATCATAAAAATAAATATATTCCCAGGTAACAGTCTTTACCCTAAACTTTTTTCCACTAATTTTGATTAAAAAGATCTCTAATATGAATCTTCTTTTTTGATATTTAATGACTCTACCTATGCCCCTGGTCAAGTACTCATTTCAGAAAAAAAGTTGTGCAAATATTGCTAAAAAAAAAAAAAACTACCTATGATACACCTTCAATACTGCATAACTGTGCAGAATCATAATCCTATTCATATAAAACTAGACAATTTAAAAAAAAAAACTACTTATGATACACCTTCAATACTGCATAACTGTGCAGAATCATAATCCTATTCATATAAAACTAGACAATTTTAAAACATAATTGTAATTTATCTCCTTTACATCTGACAATACAATCAAGCGAATATCATTGATTCTTTCTACCAACAATGATTCTGTGGGACTTTCTGTCTTATGCAGCAAGGAGGTAGAAAGCTAGGGCATTTAAATTCATGTCTTCTTACTACAAATCTAATATTTTTTCCCTTCACATTAAGGTAACCGTTCTGTTAGTGCTTACCCTAAGTTGCTATGTTCAACCCCAATAAAATAAAGCAAAATGTTTAAAACCTCTAGTGTAGAACTTTGGCATATATTTGCATCCTCTTTGATTTATATTTGTTTCACTGATTTCCAAAAGTGTACCACAAAGAAAACCCTGGTATTTAAAATGACTTCAGGTAGTAGCCAAGTAATATTTTCATTTTATATTTTCACTAAACAGTTTATATAGTTTAATATATATTTTTCAAGATTCCTGTATGGGAAGAGATCCTGATTTCCATTTACAGCTGAATTTAAAATCCCATTCTAAAAATGTTTGTTTAATTTTTTAAAGTGATGCCTTTTTGAGTATTAGTTAAGTATTATCATAAATGGCACAAGACTATGGCAAAAATGTGAAGATGGAATGGGAATGACTGAGGTTTGGAAAACACTAATTTATAGATGCTTCTCTTTGACCTAGAAAAATACAATGAAGAATAAAACACAAATGCTAACTTCAGAAATATGCAGTCTATTATAGTAATCACACATATTATGATAGAAATTAATAGTCTGAATAGAAAGGAAAAAACATCTAAAATCGGTAATCTAAGCTATCTTAGGAAGCTGGAAAAATCAGAACAACTTAAATCCAAGGTAAGCAGAAGAAATAAAAATGAGAGCAGAAATCAAAGAAATTTTACAAAGAAAAATAAGAGAGAAAGCAAATGAAAATAAAAGCTAGTTCTTTGAAAGAAGCAATAAAATTGATAAACCTCCAGCCCAATTAACCAAGAAAAAAGAGAGAAGACACAAATTACTAATATCAGAAATGAAAGTGGGAACATTCATTATAGATCCCATACACATTAAAAGGATAATAAAGGAATATAATGAATAACTCTAGACCCACAAATATGATAACCTAGGTGAAACAGACCAATTCCTTGAAAGACACAATCTATGAAAACTCATACACAAAGAAATAAATCATCTAAATAGGCCTATGTTTATCTTTTAAATTGAATCAATAATTAGGCTTCCAAAACAGAAAGCACCAGATTCAGATGGTTTCACTGGTAAATTCTACCAAATATTTAAGGAAGAAATGGTAACAGATTCCCTATAATCTCTTCCTGAAAATAAAAGCAGAGGGAACACTTCCTACTAGTTGTATAAGGTCAGCATTATCCAAATACCGAAACTAGACAAAGACATTACAAGACAGGCAAACTATAGATCAATATCTCTCATGAACACAGCTGCAAAAATCCTCAATAAAATATTTAAAAATTGAATCAAACAATGTACAAAAAGAATTATATATCATGACCATGTGGAATTTATTCTAGGTATGCAAGGCTGGTTCAACATTCAAAAATCTGCTACTGTAATCCATCCCACCAACAGAATATATTAAAATCATATGATCATATCCCTAAATGTAATAAAAATTAAAAAGTTTTTGACAAAATTCAACATCCATTTATGATAAAAATTAGATGGGTGCTTCCTCAACTTGTTTTTTTTTTTAGAGAATCTGCAAAAGCCCACAGTTAACATCATATTCAATGGTTAAAAAGAAATTAATTGTTTTCCCTCTAAGATCAGGAACAAGACAGAAAAGGAGGTTCTCTCTTATCTTTTAACACTCTTAGTCAATATTTTATCGGAAGTCATAGCCAATGAAATAATATGACTAAAGAAAAGAAAAAGTATACAGATTAGGAAGGAAGGAATTAATAGTCCTCACCAATGTTTCTGGTTCCTTCTCTCTTTTCTGCACATTCAAATGTTTTACATTTTTCTATTAGCTTAAAGATAGCTTGCTTTGGCCAATGAAATATGAGTGAATTGATATGTATCAATTCCAGGCAGAAAGAAGCACTTAAGAGCTGGTGTGTGATTCCCATGTAGCTCCTCCTGCTGTGACAACTGCGAAAGCATTTCTTGAGATAGAGGTGTCAAAAGCAGCCTTGAAAGTTGAACTGCAACATGGAGCACAGCTAAGCCATTAAGATTTGGTGGAGTTTTTTGTTACCACAGCATAATATGCCCTCCCCTGATTAATAACCTATCTAGATACATTTAACTAACAGAGTAGCTTCAGCTACTCTGAAATAAAATTATTTCATAATTTATGAAATAATAGGAGAGAGAAAAGGGAAATTGCCTTCTGGCTGGAGGGTAGGAAAACTTTCTTGGGAAGTGCCTTTTACAAGGAATGGGTCTGAATGTTAAAGGTCAGAGAATGGGAAGGGGCAATCAGGTAGAAGAAATCATGGGAATAAATTCCCAGGTGGTAAAATACATGATAAAAATGGGAATCATGTGTAGAAATATGAGAATTGGAGCTTATAGTGGAAGATAACATTGGAAATGTACATTTTAGCTGAATTGTTGAAGGCCATAAAGGTAACCCAGTGTCTGAGACTTTATTCTGTAGGCAATGGAGAGACCTCTGAAAGCTTTTCAGGGAATCTAGGAAGCATTATTATCAGAGCTGAACTCTAAGAAGGGCAGGCTCAGAGAGGTACACTGATGGCAAAGGAAGTACTTAGAGGGTTTGCAAATTTCTAGTTGAAAAAAAATAAAGAGCTCAATTATAACAGTGTCAGAGATGATGGAAATGAACTAATAAGCATGAAAAAAAAAACATTTTTATGGTACAATTGACAAAACCTAGTCAACTGAAAGAAAAAAGAAGCAGATTTGAAGAAAACGAATGAGTGAGTCCCAATAACGTCAGAGAACACTGAAGAAGAGTTTTTGTGAAATGTGATGAATGGAGATGAAGAACTTGAATTTGAATATTGTAAAGTTTTGCTACTGAGCTTTGCCATGATTAAAATATCTAAGTGAATTTATTCAGATTACCTATCCCATAGTTCAGGGGAAATAACCAATTTGTTTAGTTAGACATAGTATAAATTTTGCTGAGCTCCAAAATAATACAATAGGATAATAATTCATTAAGATAATATAATCAAAATAATAAGCATATAATTGCAAACAATTATGCTTTTATCAACTAAGCAAATAACACTGTTTTATATCAAAATATTCAATAATTAAAAGTCACTGAATTCAACATACTAGCTATTATTTCTTCTATTCTTCTATTTATTTCTTTAACTCTTGAATTATTTAGATATTGGCATAAAAAGAAGTAAATATTCAAAAGTAGCATATATTTTTGTCATTAAAAATGGTAAATAAGCTAAAAATTTTGCAAACTCTAACTCATATCTGTTAGTATAGTGATCTCACACACTCAAGAAAAAATTATAGCTTTTGAAAATATACATTAATATGTAAACAGTCAAAACAGTCCATTTTGAGGAGCATCCATTAGAAAATTAAAAGCCATAACAGATTATCTGAAAAATGAACACAATGTTAATGACTAAAACAGACAACTGAGGTGAATTTTCAGTGACTCAGAAATCTAATTTTCACATACTCAACTAAACAAGAATGGGCAAAAACTGGCAAATAGAAGGTTCTAGCTTCTTATTTCTCAGTATGTAGATCAGGTCCTCAAGTCACGCTTACCAACTTTGCACCTCCACAAATCAGTGCTTTAAGGAAAGTGGCATTTCTCTTATCCAGCGTCCTAGCTTCCAAGTGCCTAAGTCAAAATCTCCTTCTACAGAGCCTTCCTCTTAGAATGAAGTCAAATCCCCTCTAAAGTATTAACAGCTAAAGTCTTGATATTTACTTCAAGAGATATTTGCTTTTGAATGTGAGCCTAGAAGTCCAAAAGATAATTGCTGCAACTATTGCATTAACTAAAAATGCCGTGAGACAAAGACTATACTTTGTATTTTATTGTTATTACCTATCACAGGACATAGCATGCAATCGCTGTTCAATAAGTATTAAATGAATAGAAAATGAACTTCTAATAATTTAATTTCAGGTAAACAGTCAGGGAAACCTGCAGTCTAGAGGGGATTCCTATTTCTCAAATCATGCTGAACAGGCACTGCTATGTACTGAATGTTTGTGTTCCCCCAAAATTCATGTTAGAATCTAATCCCCACAATGTGATGGTAACTGGAGGTAGGGCCTTTGGGAGGCAATTAGGTCATTGGGGCAAAGCACTCATGAGTGGGATTAGTGCCCTTTAAAAATAGACTCCAGAGAATGCCCTCTTCCCTTCTATCATGTGAGGACATAGTGAGAGGACAGCTATCCATGAACCAGGAGGTTGGCCTCCACCAGGCACCAAATCAGCAGGCACCTTGATCTTGGACTTCCCAGCCTCCAGAACTGTTAGGAATAAATATTTGTTCTTTAAGTTCCCCAATGGCATTCTGTTATAGCAGCCCAAACTGATTAAGAAAGACACTTTACTCAAAGGTCCAGCCTAGGCTGTGAATGTGAATCCCTGGTACCAGTAGCATATCATCAACACAAACTCCTAGCTACCAAACAAGGGAAGTCAAGGTCAAGATAAACTAGAGAAAGAATTCAACAATAAAATTAGTTTGAAAAAATGGGGACAAATAAAATGTCTTTGAGGAAGAAAAGGGGGAATAAGAGGGAAGAAGGGGAAGGAAAACTAAAGCTTCCTGTCTCTAAAGAGGAAAGACAAGTTTTCAGACATGGTCAGAACTATGTAAAGAATTGCCCTTTGATGATTCTGCACTCATGCTATTTCCTGTGCCTGCAAATGTGGCCAGAAAGATATCCTCCGCAGATTTCTATATACTTGTATCTTGTTCCTAAATAAAGACTGCCTCCATTACTCCCTATAGCATGTTGCCTTGGAAATTCTATTCCTAACCTTACCGTTTAACACAGTGTTTTTGCTCAAGTTTAATATCCATTGCAAACAATAATAGCCAGAGTATCTAGTTACCACACTCAGAAAAGATTGGCTGGCTATTTATTTCCATTCTGTGATGATATTATGGTAATGTGCATAACTTAAATATGCCTCTGCAGGGTATTCTTACCTTCTCCATTTACAATTGGCTCTTAATCCACTGCATAGCATTGGCCATTCGCATTATGTGACTGGTACAGATACAATTAGCATAGTTTCAATGATGCTTGTAGAGTGTTTATGACAGTTTGCAATGTCATTCTGTCTGGCTATATCTTCTAATACCATGATGAATTAGCCCTGCTTCCTAAGTGTTTTCCAAACACTTACTACTAGTTGGGAAACTGAGTTAAATATATGCAAAGATAAAAATTCTGCTTTCTGCTCTGCTCTCTGACAGTTTTACAATTCTTTTTTAATCTTTCATCTACAAAGCTGCATGGTATATTAACCATACATCCAACTTGCCTTTGAAATGAGTTTTTCCTTTGAGTGTTTCCATGAGTGTTGGATCTTACAACCTTAGCTGACTATATCATTGTGCTAATGAGGTCAAAGTCGATCTTCAATTCAATTCCCATGTAGTCCAATTAACTTTGATCTGTTCTATTACCAGAGGTCCCAACCGAAATATGTTGTCTGAGTAGTGAATAGGTGTAGTTCATCAAAAGGAAGACCAAGGAATAATAAATAGATTATCAGCAATCCATCATTCTCTTGAAAAGCAACTTTCCTATTTTATATGTAGATTAATATATGAAATAAAATGAATATATCTGTTATACATGAAATTGGGTTCATCTGCATGTGTGTGATCTATTCAATAGTTCATCATTTGTAAAGATTAAAAATAGTCTCAGTCTCCAAGAGTAGTCTCCCCATGCAAAGGATTAATGCTAAGTAGGATTGACCAGTCTTTTCCATACAGGGTCATCAATAAGGGAAAACTTCCAAACATAAATATAGAAAGATAGATATAACTTGGTAAACTACATTCCTTTATTATTAACAGGGATATTTTACATCTTTTCTATTACATAAGGCAAAATTTTAATTACAGCCTGGCTTTATGCTTTCCATAGTATATTTGATGTCTTCAACTGGTGCATGCTTAGAAAAATACTAATTCCTTTTAACCTTAGCTTAAATAAGACAAAATTCAATGAGGTAAATGTGTTGTCAAAATATGTCAGCTAAGTAGGGCTGAGTTTAAGGATGGTATATAATGGCTCTTCCAAAAAGTGGTACTTACATACTGATGAATCACAATTAATTTTACATTGTATCTAGATAAACATTTTATGGTATTATTTATGTGTTTTGTTATAAATAGAAAAATGTAACTTAAAATAACCTGTGCTTTTCCAGATGTTACTAGTAAGTTAGAAATACAAGCACACTCTCACATATACACAATAACACAAATGATATAGAAATATTTCAAAAATCCTAAAGCTTGAATGCAAATCACTAAAGTTTGGGACATGAGAATATGATCACAAAATAAAAGGTCTGAAATAAAAGCTATGACATTGGAAAATGTATATGTAAAAGTTGCATTCATATTTTTAAAGAAAAGCAAAGGGTAATCTCAGGAACATCAATTAATACAATTCATTTTCACTTATTATTTTGAATGCAAAGCAGCATGACTTTTTCACCTAAATGTTACTAAATCAATTCACCTCGGAATGGGCATAAAACTCAAAGGAATCAGTGGTTGAAGTGGAAAGAATTTTGACTATACTCTCTTTCCAAGGAACAATGCCCTGCATGAAATCACCCTCATGAGGGGCGATGAACGCTGCACGTCCACCGCCAGCTGTAGTTTCAGACCATACACATGTATATATCAGAAATCCTCCACCTGGCAGGCTCCATCTCATTGAACCCCAAGTGACTGGAGCAGGGGAGCACCCCAACTTCCCTGCCACAAAAAGAGCTTCCCAAGTGTTCCAGCCCACTTTATGGTTTAACTACCTGTCATTCCTCACGCCATGTTATTAGGGTAACATGAAGATTAAAAATGTCCTGACACAGAAAAAGCCTTGGTCTGTTCAAGAAATTCAAGCTAATTGTATGATGGAAAGCAGTGAGTGAGGAATGGGGGTCCCAGGATGCTGTTCTGCAGGGAGGCAGGGACATGGTTACAGAAGGCCTTGAAGGTCGCTGGAATAGGTTTGGATTTTAATCTAAATGCAATAGGACTTCATAGAAGAGTTTTAAGCAGGAGAATTAAATGATCCTATTTTCATATATACAGATATTTCTGGATACTATGTGGCAAATTAAAGAGGGAGGGGAAGGAAAAAGGGGCAGAAGAGTGATTGGTTGGAGGCTGTTTAAATTAGTTCAATATTAAATTACGGTGGCCTGGCCTAGAATAGCAGGAATGCAGATGGAGAAAAGTGGATAGCAAGTTAGAAGAAGAGAGGAATGAGGGCTGACTTCTAGACTTCTGGTGGATTTTACTGAGATGATAAAGTGTTGGAAGAAACACAGTCTTGGTTGCCTAAGAATAAAGAATTCAGTTTGGAATACATTGTTTACAAGATACAATGACATTTACAAATAGGGATGTTAAGTACATAGGTAGTTGGATATAAAAGTCTGGGACTCAGAAGATTCATCAGGATATATATAAAATTTAAATCCGTGAGATTGAATGAGACAACCCAGGAAGACAGTAGAAAAAGAAAAGAAAAGAGAACCTATGGCAAAGCTCAAAGGAACAGCCACAAATAAAGAACAGATAGATCAGGAAGAGCCAGCAAAGACAAAAGGCATGTCCAGGAAAATATGGTGAAGACCCAGGGAGTATGGTATCACAGAAGCCAAAGAGGAGTTCCAGCAAGGAGCAAATGGTTAACAGTGCCACATAATACCAATGAGAGGAGTAAGATAAGGGGAAATGTTGCCGGCATGGAGTCCTAAACTCTTGGTGGCAAGGGCAGTTTCAGTTGTATGGCAGAGACAAAGCCAGACTGGAAGAGGTTGAAGAATAAAAGGAAGAAGAGGGAGTGAGCACAGTATGTATAGATAATTCTTTAAAAAAAAAAAAATCTATTTATGGCCAGGCGCAGTGGTTCACACCTGTAATCCCAGCACTTTGGGAGGCTGAGGTGGGTGGATCATGAGATTAGGAGTTCAAGAGCAGCTTGACCAAGATGGTGAAACCCCATCTCTACTAAATACAAAAAGTAGCCAGGCATGGTGGCAGGCACCGGTAATCTCAGCTACTCGGGAGGCTGAGGCAGGGAATTGCTAAAACCCAGGAGGCAGACCTTGCAGTAAGCCAAGATTGTACCACTGTACTCCAGCCTGGGTGAAGAAGAAGCAAGACTTCTACTCAAAAAAAAAAAAAAAGAAAAAAAAAGAAAATCTGTTTATGCAGTGGAACAGAGTGGGGAAATGGAGAGTCCACAGAGGATTTTATGAGCTTGCATTGTTTGTGTTTTAGGGTGAATTGGCTGAATGGATTGTGGGAGTTGGTGCTGCCTCCGTATTCCCAGGGCATTTGTTTCTGGTTTCTGGATCTGGTCCACATTCCTAAACATTCAGTTCATCCGCAAGAAGACAGTCCTTCCAAAAAGAACCACAAGACCCATTGGTAAATGTCGATTTGACCTCCCACACAGAAGTATTTTTTCCAGATAGATTATTTGGCTAATTAAAAGGAACAGTTTGACAAAAATACGTTCATTAATATTGACAAATAGTTTTCTTATAGTCAGAAAATTTTCCCCTAAATAAAGTGTTTTCCCATCGTATTTTAGGTTAGAAATAGATCAGGAAATTAAGAAATTATTAATAAAGTCTGTATTTTAGCAAAGGGGGTGGCTTTAGAAATGTGTTGTCTCACAGTTCTAGAACCTAGAAGTTCAAGATCAAAGTGTTGGCAGGATTGGTTCCTTCTGAGGGCTATAAGGATCTGCCCAGACCTCTCCTCCAACTTCTAGGAAGTTGCTGGCAATCTTTGACATTCCTTGGATTATAGACACATGACACTGGTCTCTACCTTCTTGTTCATATGGCATTCTCCCTTTGTGTGGGTCTGCCTCTGTGTGTAAGTTTTCCCTTCTGCCAGGCATAGTGGCTCATGCCTGCAATACAAGCACTTTGGGAGGCCAAGGCAGGAGAACTGCATGAGTCCAAGAGTTTGACCAGCCTGGGCAAAATGGTAAGACCCTGTCTCTACCAAATAAAACATAATAATAATAATTAACTGGGTGTGGTGACATGCACCTTTAGTTCTGGCTACTCAGGCTGAGGCAAGAGAATTGCTTCAGCCCAGGAGGTCAAGGATACAGTGAGTCGAGTCATGATGGCATCACTGCACTTCAGCCTAAGCGACAGAGTGAGACCTTGTCTCAAAAAAATAAATAAATAAAAATAAATTCGGCTGGGCGCGGTGGCTCACGCCTGTAATCCTAGAACTTTGGGAGGCCGAGGTGGGTGGATCACCTGAGGTCAGGAGTTCAAGACCAGCCTGGCCATCATGGTAAAACCCCATCTTTATAAAAAATAATAATAATAATAAATAAAGTCTTCCTTTTAATAAGGACACCAGTCATATAGGAATATACCAATTAAATAACGCACCACCTTATTGACCTTACTTAAAATGTATTGCTTTTGAAAATACCCTTATTCCCAAATAAGATCACATTCCGGAGTACTGGGGGTTTTAGGCGGACACAGTTTAACCCCCAAAATTCACTTAAACACAAACAGCCTTTCCTCTTCTTAGTAAAAGAGAGGAAAACCACTTTTGTGGGCGATATCTTTAGCTTCTTGGTATTTGCTCAGATTTTGATCCCACAGTTCTTATTCAGGCCAACTTCCATGGGTCCAAGAACTGCAAGATGCACACTGTGGGAAGCAAAACCTCACAGGTACCCTAGATTATTCATGTAGCTAGAAATTCAGAATAACTCATTGTAATCTTTATTTTGAGAATGATGATTTATAATAATTGATTTTGTAAAATATAAAGTTTTTAAATATATGGATATTTTATTTGCATAAAACATAATAAATATATAATATATATTGATAGTTCTGTGGAATGAAGGAGTTTATAAACTCTCATAAACTTAAAGATGATATGTTCATTTCAATTTTAGAATGTTATAAATGTCCACTGCGTGGTCAAGAGGGGACCAAATTTTGAATCTGCATTTAATATTTTATATATCAACTTCCTGAGACCTGCAAGCAATTCAATTAATAACAAAACACTTAAAATAGCAAATCAGGTCATATTAGAAACTTAAACTTTTGTGTTATATAAAAATTATCACTACAGGTGTACAAAATGAACTGCACTTCATTTTTCCTTTTTGCAATAAATAGTAGTCTTAATTTTTTTTTCTTTGAAACAGGATCTCACTCTGCCACTGTGGCGGGAGTACAGTGGCACCATTACAGCTCACTTGCAGCTTCAACTTCCTGGACTCAGGTGATCCTCCCACTTCAGTCTCCTGCGTAGCTGAGACTGCAGGGTGCACTACCATGCCAGCTAATTTTTTTGTATTTTTTTGTGGAGACAGGATTTCTCCATGTGGCCCAGGATGGTCTTAGTTTCCTGGGCTCAAGCGATCCGCCAGCCTTGGCCTCCAAAGTACTGATATAACAGGTGTGAGCTATTGCACCAGGCCTCAGTCTTAATTCTTAAACTAATCCATGAAAGTTTACATTGCAAGGGAGTCAACACCTCTGATCCCTGACAAATATAATAGCTTAAAATGCCTCATTTCTAAAGGGAAAAATCTTTAAAAATGTATGATTTATTGTTAAAAACATATCATAGAGGGAAAAAGAAAGTACCAAAAATGTAAAAATGTCCTAAGAGAAAATCTCCTGAAAACAAAGCATGTCTTCAATTTGGCATGACTTTTGACATGCATAACTTCTCATTCTCTCTTTGTGCTACAAAAGCAATGGCACTTTTGCCAAAATTTTTATTGAGGCACTAGTACCAACACAAAATAAAGTGTATAGAATTGCTCTTTATTTTCTGTCCTATTTTATTTAAGATTATTTTATTTAAAATTAGTTAATTATTTAAAATTAACTGCTTAATTTTAAATAATTACAGGAAAATATAGAAAAATATCTGTGCAATTTGTAGCTTTAAAAAGATGACAGTTCTAAGAGTGAGAACAGAAATACTGTGCAGTGGAATCACTTTTCAAAAATTATAATAAGCTAGCATATGGACTTGAATTTTTCAAAGATAAATGGGAAAAAGTTGAACCTTTTTCATATGTTAAAATTCTAGGATGGAACTCTTTATAGCAAGACCCAAGTCTTGTCCGACCCATAGCCCAACACAAATTTGTAAACCTTTTTAAAGCATTATGAAGTTGTTTTCTGACTTTTTTTGTTTTTAGCTCATCAGATATCGTTAGCATTAGTGTACTTTATGTGTAGCCCAAGACAATTCTTCTTCTTCCAATGTGGCCCAGGGAAGCCAAAAATTTGTACACCCCTACTTTGTAGGTAGAAAAGCTATTTTTGCTCAGCCAAATACCATCATAGTTTCTTTACCCCCAAAAAGGTGAAGTTCCCACATGGTTTCTTTACTCTCAAAAAGGTAAAGTCCCCAATGAGGACACCTGGCTCTGCAGCAGAAAATAAAGGAGATGGGAAGGTTGACCCTGAGAGCCTGGGGAGAACAGAAGAGGAAGAACTCACCAGCCTGATGGCAACCTGGACTTTGTGCCAGCAATGGGTCTTGGGAGGACTTCACAGAGACAAGAATGATAAACATACTTCTGAGGTCTAATATTTTTGTTTTGTTTTGTTACTTTCTAAGCTGCATGCTCTCTTTTTATAACTTCAGACCTTCAGTATAAGTCTACATATATAAACCTGGGTTCGTAGAACTTTGGGGGAGATAGAAATTGAAGTATCCAGCCTAGGACAACAAAGTGCAGAAAAGTGACAGCAGCATGGAACATAGGATGCAGATTGGGAGTTGAGAGCTCAGTAGAAATAGATAATTAGCCAGAAATGACCAGTCGTAGTGTCAACTTCCCCAAGAAGCCTTGAACATATTAAGAGGGAAGATGTGATTTCCTCCACTCTTGAGATAGGACCCACGGTAATTGTATTTAAATTTAAAATGTAACCCCAGGGAGCTGAAGGACTAGGGACATGTAGGCAGTTGACACTGGGCTTACATAAGTGCAAAAATGTCCAGTTTGCGACACCTATTAGGACTTGAATATAGTACGTTCATTTTTTTTTTAAACGTAGCAATCCTGCAGAAATATAGCATGGGAAAAACCTCACCAGTAGTTTACATGAAAAAAAAAATTGAGGGATTATAGTTGGTAAAGAGATCAATATTAGTCAACAATGCTCCCAGGAAAATAATGAATTCTTGAGCTGTAATAATAGAATTGAGGTGTCCAGAAGCAGAGAAACACTACCTTCATTGAATCTTCCTGAGTCTGATCACAGCTATGTTCAGTTTGGGATACTTAAAGAAGACATCAGCAAAGGGAAGTAAATACAGATGAAAGCAATAAGGATGGTGATGAATCTGGAAGCCACGTCAATTACCAAGCAAGTGAAAACAATTCTTATGATAACCTAAAAAGAAGTTTTAGAGGAGATGCATTAGTCCGTTTTCACACTGCTATAAAGAAATACCGAATACTGGGTAATTTATAAAGAAAAGAGATTTAATTGACTCACAGTTCTGCATTGCTGGGGAGGCCTCAGGAAACTTACAATTGTGACGGAAGGCAAAAGGGGAAGCAGGCACCTTCTTCACAAGGCTGCAGGAGAGAGTGAGTGCAAGCAGGGGAAATGCCAGATGCTTATAAAACCACCAGATCTCGTGAGAACTCCCTCTTACAAGAATAGCATAGAGTAAACCACCTCCCTCCCTTGACGCATGGGGATTACAGGTCTCTCCCTCAACACATGAAGATTACAATTAGAGATGAGATTTAGGTTGGGACACAGAGCCAAACCATAACAGAAAACATAACATTTGTTCAAATATTTGTAAAGTTATTATATAGAAGAGTGTGGCAAGCAGAATAATGTCCCCTCCATGATGTCCACATCCCAATGCTTGATACCTGTAACTAAGTTATCTTACATAGCAAAAGGAACTTTGCAGGTGTGATAGTTAAGTATATTCATATGGGACAATGGATTATCCAGGTGGACCCAATGTAATCACAAGGGTCCTTAAAAGATGAAAGAGGAATAGCCATACTCCCCAAAGTAATTTATAGATTCAACACTATCCCATCAAGCTACCAATATCCTTCTTCAAAGAACTGGAAAAAACTACCTTAAACTTCATATGGAACCATAAAAGAGCCCATATAGCCAAGAAAATCCTAAGCAAAAAGAACCAAGCTGGAGGCATCATGTTACCTGACTTCAAACTTTACTACAAGGCTACAGTAATCAAAACAGCAAGGTCCTGGTACCAAAACAGAGATATAGACCAATGGAACAGAACAGAGGCCTCAGAAGTAATGTCACACATCTATGACCATCTGATCTTTGACAAATCTGACAAAAATAAGCAATGGGGAAAGTACCCCATGTTTAACAAATGGTGTTGGGAAAACTGGCTATCCATGTGCAGAAAGCTGAAACTGGACCCTTTCCTTACACCTTATACAAAAATTAACTCCAGATGGATTAAAGATTTAAACATAAGACCTCACACCATAAAAATGCTAGAAGAAAACCTAGGCAATACCATTCAGGACATGCCTATTCAGGACAGGTAAAGATTTCATGACTAAAACACCAAAAGCAATGGCAACAAAATCCAAAATAGACAAATGGGATCTAATTAAACTCAAGAACTTCTGCACAGCAAAAGAAACAATCATTAGAGTGAACCAGCAACTGACAGAATAGAAAAGAATTTTTTCAAGCTACCCATCTGACAAAGGGCTAATATCCAGAATCTATAAAGAACTAAAACAAATTTACAAGAAAAAAACAAACAACCCCATCAAAAAGTGGGCAAAGGATATGAACAGACACTTTTCAAAAGAAGACATTTATGTGGCCAACAAACATATGAAAAAATGCTCATCATCACTTGTCATTAGAGAAATACAAATCAAAACCACATTGAGATACCACCTGACACCAGTTAGAATGGCAGTCATTAAATAATCTAAAGACAACAGATGCTGGAAAGGATGTGGAGAAATAGGAATTCTTTTACACTTGGTGGGAATGTAAATTAGTTCAATCATTGTGGAAGACAGTGAGGCAATTCCTCAAGGATCTAGAAATAGAAATACCATTTGACCCAGCAATCCCATTACTGGATATGTAACCCAAAGGATTATAAATCGTTCTATTATAAAGACACATGCACATGTATGTTCATTGCAGCACTGTTTACAATAGCAAAGACTTGGAACCAACCCAAATGCCCACCAATGATAGACTGGATAAAGAAAATATGACACATAGACACCATGGAATACTATACGGCCATAAAAAGGATAGTTCATGTCCTTTATAGGGACATGGATGAAGCTGGAACACATCATTCTCAGCAAAGTGACACAAGAACAGAAAACCAACCACCGCATGTTCTCACTCATAAGTGGGTGTTGAACAATGAGAACACATGGACACAGGGAAGGGACCATCACACCTGGGGGCTATTGGGGGGTGGGGGAGCTAGGACAGGGATAGCAGGGGGTAGGGAGATTAGGGAGGGATAACATTAGGAGAAATATCTAATGTAGGTGACAGGGGGATGGGTGCAACAAACCACCATGGCATGTGTATACCTATGTTAATCCTGCACAATCTGCACATGTACCCTAGAACTTAAAGTATCATTTAAAAAAAAAAAAAAAAAGATGAAAGAGGAATACAGAAGATCAGAGTCAGGAAAGGAGTTGTTACAATAAAAGTGGAGGTTAGAGTGATGTGGTGCTATGAGCCAAGGAGTATGAGTGGCCTCAAAAGCTGGAAAGGCCAAAGAAACAGATCTGTCCTGGAGTACTGAGAAGAAACACAGCTCTGATGAACTTTTTTAAACTTCTGACCTCCAGAATCATAAGATAAAAATTTGTGATTGTTTTTAAAAACTAAATTTGTGGTCATTTTTTATTGCAGCAGCAACAGGAAATTAGTACAAAAAGTAAATATTCTATGTAGTGCTAAATAACAAGAGGACAGCAAGTAGACGGGAGTTAATGGGATAGAACTTCAGTTCACTGCAAAAGCCTCATCCCACAGCACTTGTGTGGAGACAGATTGACCTGTGCCAGGCCTCAGATGTGGAGCTCAGCCACCAGCACTGGTGTCCACACGGAGGGCAAACCCTGGAAGCCAGCTGGACATGCCCACTCCAGCCACAGTCCTCCCCACAGTCCTGCTCAGAAACATGCCATGTTAATGAATAAAGGAATATTTTTAATGGCGTAGGAATGAAAGAGGGAGAAAGAAGAAACAGTGGGTGGGAGTCATCAACACATTTTTTGGAAGGCTAAAAACAAATGGAGGCATGCCAGCAGTATATTAGCTGATTCATATAATTGTGGGGTAATGGGAGGCTTTGATCTGATGAACAAATCTCTGTATTTGGGAAGAACTCTTAGTAGATACATTAAAAACCAAACAAATTAAACAGAAAATGTTTTTCATTCCAGAAATTATTAAACCCAGGGGAAAATATATTGTTCAAGAAAGACTAAGTTATCATAGCATTATACTAATTCACTTCAGTGAACATCTACAAAGTCACAATACTGAAAACATTCAGCAGTTTGTACCCCCAAACTGTGATAGACTGTGAAGGGGAGTGTGGGGTAACTGAAAAAAGTTAACGCCTCATCTTATAGTTACGTGTAAGTTAGTAAGTGGCATTTAAATAGATACATCAAGAAGTACCTAACATTTGGAAATATTAAGAGAATGGATACCAGGAAAAATAACTAAAGGAATTAAGAACTAGGGTTATTTTTCATGTGTTTATCTCCAGAGTTACAGAGTATAAAAAGGGGACATAGTTCTATTTTGGAAGAGTTGGTAGGACCAAATACTGATGTAAATCAACCTACCGTTTGTTGTGGGTTTCTTCAGAAATGGCTTGTTTTCTCAAATCACAGCAACAACCAGAAAATACAGAAAACTGGCAGATAAAGTACATGTCTTGCAGGAGAGAGAAATAGAAAAAGAACAGAAAAGCAGCATCAAAACAACATGCATACATGTATACATGCATGTTTGTACACATACACACATGTATACATACAAAGGAGAGAAAGGGAATTGACTTGATTGAGATTCCAATGCTTTCAGACAAAGGGCAAGTGATTTACATAAATATTTCATATAATTCTCATAAAAGCTCCCAGGGGATTGAAATTATTATGCTCATTTATGGCTAAGGAAGCTAAAGTTAAATAGTGACTTGTTCACATTACATAGGGAGGAAGGTTTAGGGCGAGGACACAAACACAAGTTTATGTGGCTTCATAACCTATGCCCTTCCCACTGCACTGAGTGGCTCCTTTATTAGCCAGTGGTAGAACATGCTGGGTCCTCACTAAGACATCTGACGGGCCAAGTCCAAATAAAATAGAAAGAAAGCATTACCAAGTAATACAAGAATGATCAAGATCAGGAATGTTGGGGCTGGGATGTGGTTGTAAAGGAAATTGACCAAGGTCCTTAGGGCAAACCTGGCATAGGTCTCGGAGGTCAGGGGTTTCAGAGCCTTCAAGGACCATATAGGGTATCTTGAGATTACCTGAGAAATCAATTCAGGAAATGAACTGAAGTAAGTATTAAAGTCCTAGCCGGAGCTACATACAGCAGAGAACAATAAATCAGAGCTCAAAGCCAGAATCTATGCTTTCAGTCCTAGGACTACTGACTTTCCATCAGAGGGAAAAACATCAGTTTTCCAAGTGTTGCCAAACCACAGAAATCAGTGAGCTGGTTCTCCAGGGGCCTCTCCTAAAGAAGAGGTATGAGAAGGGAAGCAAACGAACCTAGAGCCCACACAGAGCAAACGGTAGCTCTATGCAAGGAAGTTCACCCACTTTGTCTCTACAGATTTCCCTCTAAGATGGAACCTATTTACTTACTTTTCTCCAAGCTAAGAAACCAACTTATTTGAGAGCTCTTCCTTGTGAAGTCTACTGAACTGCTTTCTACCAGAGGAACTCTCAGAAGTCAAAGGAGTCCAACGAGAAAAAGGTGGAGTGCAGTATAGCATTTTCAAAAAGCTGGGGAAAAGGGAGCAAGAAACTGAGAAGGAAGCAAAGGAGAAAGGGGAGAGTAAGGAAAGAAAGAAAAGATGACACCGCTGAATGCAAAGAGAAACATGAGAAAGGAATTCATCAATAGCCTGGCTGTGGAGGATTCTACATACATCCACCTTTCAATGGTTAGGTTTTTAATTTTGATATAAAATTTCATTTGTTTTCTTTTTATTTTTCATTAAAGTAAATAAGAATACCCTATTTACATAAAAAATTCTATTAAAGATTTGTACCAATACAGCTTTATTACTTTTACCTTTATTTAAAGTAGAACATGATTACGGTTGGATGTTTCTTTTTCTCAGATGTTCTGTGTTTTATATGCTGTAGAGTCGAAAGGAAATCCTGTTTTCTATTTAAATCCTAAATGGATTTTTGGAAGATAATAGATTCATAGAGGTTAAGAAATACAGGATTAATATCTATGATTGATCGTTGTCCATCTTCCTTGTAATTCAACTTTGGGTGAAAATACACCACTACCCAAATCAGGAGATTTGGATAATCACTTCTAATTTTAACACTATTCCTATAGGCAAAGTACTGTAAAATAGAAAGGATCTTTGAATAAATAAAAGAGGACTAGATTTTCACAGGTTCTAAGTTACATCCAAATCAGTCTTTGTAATGTATTGGTGATAAGGTGATCTTTTCATTGCCAAGGTCAGCCTCTTCTGGAACATTAGTAATGTGGAGAGATGGAAAACTCACATGTAAGTTCAACACAAGGATAGACATTTAAAACAAAACAGATCTCTACATTGCTTTCTATTATGTTTAAATCATCCATTTATTATCTTAAATTTATCATTTAAATCTCTCAGAATGATTTATATTACATGTTAGTTTTCTAAAAGCAATTCAAATTAAAAAGTTCAGACTCTAGACTCTGAACTTCTCAAGGTCAGGAACCACACTTCACTCATGTTTATATTTCCCAATCTTGGCAAAGCACCTGGAGCCAAGTAGCCTTTCAATACATGATTGTTTAAATAAATTAGACTAACAGGTATCCAATAAAAGAGTAGTGAAATACCCAAAATGAAAGGTAGCCATTTTGCTGATGTGACTATTTTTTAAAAAAAAAAGGAATTGAGAACATTTTCAGTATTGACAAGCACACCCATTAAAAGTGAATTTACCACAGGTAAAGAAGAGAAGTATGTTCTCACTTATAAGTGGGAGCTGAACAGTGAGAACACATGGACACAGTAAGGACAACACCACACACCAGGGCCTATCAGGGTTGCGAGGGGAGGGATAGCATCAGGACAAATAGCTAATGTATGTGGGGCTTAATAACTAGGTGACAGGTTGATAAGTGCAGCAAACCACCATGGTACACATTTACACATGTAACAAACTTGCATGTTCTGCATCTGTATCCTGGAACTTAAACAAAACAAAGAAGAACAACAAAAACAAGAGAAGTAAATTTAAGCTCTCGAGCCTTTTGTGCCTTGTTCCTGGGAGGGAATTTTAATTTTTTGATTAAAGAAAATGATGAAAATACATTCAATTTAAAAAAGACAAAGTTATGAGCACATTTTATCTTATGAATAGATTTAATATGAATAACGTTGTGAATTAAAATTTAGAAGGAAATTCAAAGTAAAAAACAAGAACAGACTAAATATTCAACCTAGTCTCTAAAGTTATCTCAAGGAATAAAAAACTGAAAAAACAGGTGATTAAAAGTGTTAAAAGAAAATACTCTATCTAGAATTCCTTAATTAATAATATGTCATTCCCTCTAATCATACTGGGCCATGCTGACCTAAAAGACAAGGTAGCCAACATTAGTTATCTGATCTGATATTAACCCATAAAAGCTACTAGTCAGAATATATCTATATCAGTAGTTTAAGAAAAAGTAAAGCTCTGCTGATGTAATTTAAATGACTTTACTATTTCAACTAAGTATTCATTATAAATTTTAAAACCACCACCTAGTTTACCCACATAGGATTTATTATTTTGACATTTCAAATTACAGCAGGGTATTAACCTTTGTTAAGTTGGAAATTATACATGCAGTAGAAAGATCACCCATACCAGCATTGGGAATTGATGTCTGTCTGGTGTGTTTTACATGCATTTGATGAAGGATGCAATTCAGCTGTTGTTACACTGATTTTGTTCTTGGATGACTTCCCCTTGGGCAGCCGAGTGACCACTTTGCACTGGTTATTCATGTGCTTTATTGATTGACACCCAGGGACCAAGTTATTAAATCCTTCTTAAAATATATGGTTTTCCAGGAAAAAAAAAACCCATAGAATACAATTAATGTGTTCTTTAAATATAATATATATGCTTCACTGAGAGCAAAATAAATTTACTTACTACAGAAGACATCCATGCTTCCAGGTTGAGAAAAGAATCCAGGAAATTGTTTTCCTCTCAACAACAGCTAAAAAACAAAAGCTCAAGAATGCAAGTTAGGCTTCAGTATCTTTGATAATCACATGTAAAAACAACAACAACAAAATCCTCATAATAACCACTTAACTCGGACTAACATAGCTACATATATCCCCTTTCATTTTGCTATTTTTTTCTCAACCTTCTGGGACACATTTTTAAATGCCTCTGTAACTGTTCTTGTGTCTGACAAGCTAGATTTTTCCCAGTATTTGTTCTCCTCTTCTTCATGGACATGGACAGACTATGTTTCATAACCTCCTTTGTTGGTAAATATATACATTTTCATTCAGTGGACAAATTTTATACAACATTCTGGGGACCTTATTTAGATAATGCAACCATTTAACTTTTTTTTTGTCCCTTCCACTTTTCTGCTAGCTAGAATGTGGACATGAAGGCTGGAGCTACAGCACTATATTGAGCCATGAGGTGACCTTGGTAACTTAGGAGCTACACCCAAAACAGCAACACAAATAGAAGGAGCTGGGGCCCTGAGGACTCTGTGGAACTGACCCACCACATCAGCCTTAAACTACAAACCTTTCAGTGTCAGAGAGATGAATTTCAATTTTAGTTAAGACAGTATATTTTGGGTCTCTGTTATTCTCAGTAAGCTCTAATCCTAAATAATAATGCCCATTAATAATAAAGAATTGGGGAAAGAAGTGATTTATCAACTTTGGAGCTTTTAATACCCTTTCTTTAGGATGTATATGCCTGCACATCTCTGCACTTAGAGAATAATAATGTAAGAGTAGTAAATATAATATTTGCTCTTGAGGGAGAGGAAAACTGGTGCCTAGTTTATAAAAATTAATGATGTATGCAACTTTTCCTTTTATAAGTTCACAAAGATTAGGTAGCATGTTACAAGCTCACATGCCAGTAAGTTCCAGAGCCAGGATGAAAAAGACTAGGCCCAAATAAATGAAAGTACCAGGTCAGAAGATTCATGGTACCTTGTCTGCCATAGCCTTTGTTTCAACAAGTAATCACTTTTGTGAAGAATGAAGAGTGCCATACAGTATTCTTCATATATACCCCTACTCTACTGATGGATATTGCAGTAAGGAGGATCAGAATAGCAAAATTAGCAAATGATGCTGCCTGTATGTGAATTCCTACTAATGCAGTGGGTCTCCAACCCAGAGAGACATTCATAAAATATTTCATAAAATTTTGTTCACTTCCCAAAATTAGCAGTTGGAAGTAATTTATTTCTGCCATGGCAAAAGACTAAACTACAATCTTTAAAATGTTTTGCATTTTGCAATTCTCAAATAGAATTCTCCTGTGAAACTATTTTCACTCATACTCACCTTATAATGTATGCAGAAAAGGCATTATCCTTTTCTCCAAAGATGCAAAAAATTAAATATCAGAGAAATTAAGTGACTTAGCAATGTCACAGAGTCATTAAAAAGGTAGGGTAAAAATTCAAAACACATCTTTAAAATTTTAGTATTTCTTTCACTACATAAGAGGAGTTCCATGGATTTTGAAACTATTTCTTATCTCACCAATAATTCTAAAGTTATTGCTATGCATATTGATGCCATCCCAACAGCCAGATTCTCCAACAACAAAAATGAATCTCTATGGTTAATCAAGAGATCCCGGAAGTTTCATTAAGAGATGGCAATCAATGCACCACAGTTTTCAAATCACTTTAATTTAGTCCTGGGGATTAGCATTAACTTAGCACATAGTCATCTTGGTTATATAACATGGGCATGCAACCATAAAAACATCAAAATCAATGAATTTCCAAATTTGGCAGATAAAACATAAAATGCTAAAGCTAGAGAAATTCTTGGGCATCATCTAGTGCAACCTCTGGAGGGTCTGGGTTCTTTGTACAACTTGTTAAATCCTAGCATGAATTTTGCGATGCAGTTGATGGAGCAGATATTATTCTTATATTAAGAAGATTCTTATATATGTTTTCTTTCAATAAGGGACTCCATTATTACATTTTGGGTGTGATTAAATTTATATAGAATTCCAGCCATGGGTTAACTACACAATTAACCACCAAATTTCTGACACAAACATAATGAAGAAAAAAAGAGAAACACTTAGGCTTCCTAAGTCACTATGTAGTTCACTTTTGCTGACTGCACGGCAAAGGTTCTGAGGTTAAAGAACTGACACTGTTTTACGTAGTGTTCATAATTGCCTAAATACATATAATTCACACATTTTACCACTTAAGAGTTATCTCCACTAACCCTGAGTGAGAAAGCACTTCAGCAGTTACAGAATGAAAACATGGCTTAACCCTTATGCCCTGAAACTTTTTATCCCCACTCTGCCCACACCCCTGCCACTGGTAAGGTATATATTTTTTAATAGACTTTATTCTGTAGAGCAGTCTTGGGTTCATAGCAAAAATGAGTGGAAGATACAGAGATTTCCTATGTATCCCCTACCCCCACACAAGCATGGGCCCGCCATTACCAACATCCCCCACTGGAGTGGTACATTTGTTACTACACAATTGATGAGCCCACATTGACACATCAATATCACCCAGAGTCAATATATTTTTAAGTGTTATATATTATATATATATATATATATATATATATATATATATATTTCAAATCTCTTTTTATATTTCTATTATCTTATTTTTTTTTTTTTTTTTTTTTTTTGAGGTGGAGTCTCGCTCTTGTTGCCCAGGCTGGAGTGCAATGGTGTGATCTCAGCTCACTGAAACCTCTGCCTCTGGGGTTCAAGCAATTCTCCTGCCTCAGCCTACTGAGTAGCTGGGATTACAGGTATGCACCACCACACCAGGCTAATTTTGTATTTTTAGTAGAGACGGGTTTCTCCATGTTGGTCAGGCTGGTCTTGAACTCCTGTCCTCCAGTGATCAGCCCACCTCAGCCTCCCAAAGTTCTGGGATTACAGTCGTGAGCCACTGCACCCCATCAGCTATCATCTTATTCTTAATCCCCATCTCAACCCTTCTTGCTGGCATACAGCATATTCAAATTATGATGTGTAAATTGATAATCACAAAAAGATGAGATACAGGTTACTCTTTTCCCAAAGAAGATTGAAAAGCAAATGAAAACTAAGAAATATTAATCCAAAAATTATTAAGTCCATTTTCCTATAAGCATTTGAAACTACTAGAGTATATGTGTTTGCTGTAGGAATTTTTTTTTTTTTTTTTTTGGTGGTGGGGAGGTGGTGTTCTACTAGTAATTGTTATCTAAATATAAATACCTAAATCCTTTTCTTACCAAGTTACCTATTGTATTTACCCATATTGTTTTTTTCAAACTAGGTGGTCCCCCTTTGTTTTACAGAAACTACAGTATCATACCCAGTCAGGAAGACAAAGTCACTTCATGAATATTTGAAATTTACGTCTGACCTTCTTAGAATTCTACACATATGTATTTCATCAAAGGGCCTAGCTGTGGTCCTGAACTTGCTTGAGCAAGCTGTAGGCCACATATAGCGCAATAGGGGAAACTACCAGCTCATGTGCCTAAACTCACAGTCCCTTAAAAAATGGAATTCCGTACTAGACTTATTTATTAAAATGTCTTAGTTTAAATTCACTAAAATATCATTTTCGTAAAAAATTGAACTGCACTATTTTGGGATTTGTGGTGATCAGAGCTCTATGTTGATTACTGAGTCCCTTTGTTGTGTTTCATCACTACTATTATCATTAAGAAATGGTGCTTGAGAAACTGTGCAAGATGCTTAATAAACAAAAATGAGCAGATACAACTTTGCTCACATGGAGCATGAATTCCAATGGGGGATTACAATAATAGACAGATAAACAAATGAATAAACAAAATGATTGCAGATTTATGAAGCATCATATTAAAATAAATGGCTTTACAGAGGAGAATGACATGATCTTATTTGCTGTCTCAGAAATCACTCTGGCTTCTTGAAGAATGGAATGGGAATGAACAAAAATGAAAATGAGGAGACTGGTGCAATAGTCCAGACAAGAATTAGAAAGACTTGTTCCAAGGTAGTTTCATGAGAAAAGAAGGTGAGTTAACAAATTTGTGCCACATTTTAGACACTGAAGTGACAAAACCTGATGGATTTAATGTGAATGGAGAAGGGACAACTTGCCAAGAATGGTATCCAGGATTCTAGCTTGTGACTTTATTAGGTGCTCGCATTATTCACTGAAAGAGGAGATAAGAAGGAAGTATGAGTTACTTGGGAACGTAGCAAACTATATTCTGGATAAGAAAATTTGAGGTTACCTGTGGAACATCAAAATGAAGATGCTGACTAAGTATTTAAACATAAAGGCCATGATTTCAGAAGCAAATCCAGTGTTAGAGATAAATTTGAAAAGTCATCAGCATATGATAGCAATGAAGCCATAGGAGTAGATCCAATTGATTAAGGAGAAAAATTCAAATGAAAAGCGAGTAGATGCTAAGACAAAACACCACTGTTTAAAGAATGCATCCAAAAAGTAAGCATGTAAGACACTGAAAAGAAGCAGCTGGGAAATCCAGAAAGACTACTAGATTCACAGATTAAGGACCTAAAGGACGGTGGTACTAATACTAAGATATAGAAGACCGAAGAGGATTACTGGGAAATGAGAGACTGGAGATCAGTAATTGTGTTAACAATGTTGAGTTTAAGATGACTGTGATTCCTTCAAATAGAGATATCAAGAAGATAGTTTAAATATTTGAGTCTATAGCTCAGAGGAGAAGTCTGAGGAGGAGATACAAATGTGGAAAATTCTAATTATGTGGTATTTAAAGTCATAAAGTTGGGAAAGTGTACCTTGGAAAAAAATTATTTTTAAAAAATAAAGGCTGGACCAAACCCTGAAGATGGCCAACATTTAGAGTTTGAGTCAAGAAAAAAAGTTACAAAATGAGAGATATTACAACCATTACCACAGAAATACAAAAGATTATTCAGGGCTACTTTGAACAGCTTTATGCACATAAACTAGAAAACTTACAGGAAATAGTAAATTCCTGGAAATATACAACCTTCCTAGATTAAACCAGAAATAAATAGAAACTATAAACAGACCAATAACAAGTCGTGACAATTGAAACAGTAATAAAAAAATTGCCAACAAAAAAAGTCTGGGACCAGATGGATTCACAGCTGAATTCTACCAGATATTCAATGAAGAATTAGTATCAATCTTATTGACACTATACCAAAAGACAGAGAAAGAGGGAATCCTCCCTAAATTATTCTACAAAGCCAGAATCATCTAATACCAAAACCAGGAAAGGTCATAACAAAAAAAGAAAACTACAAACCAATATCCCTGGTAAATATAGATGTAAAAGTCCTCAACAAAACACTAGCCAACCAAATCCAGCAGTACCTCCGAAAGAGAATATACCATGATCAAGGGGTTTCATACCAGGGATGCAGGATTGGTTTAACATATGCAACTCAATAAATGTGATACACCACATAAACAGAATTAAAAACAAAAATCATATGATCGTTATAATAGATGCAGAAAAGAGCATTTGACAAAATCCAGCATCTCTTTATGATTAAAACCCTCAGCAAAATCAGCATAGAAAGGATTTACTTTAAAGTAACAAAAGCCATCTATGACAAACCCATAGCCAACATTATCTGAATGAGAAAAAGATGAAAGCATTCCCTCTGAGAACTGGAACAAGACAAGGATGCCCACTTTCACCACTTCTATTCAGCATAGTATTGGAAATCCTAGCCATAGCAATCAGACAAGAGAAAGAAAGAAAGGGCATCCAAATTGGTAAAGAATTCAAACTGTCACTATTAACTGATGATATGGTCCTATATTGAGAAAATCCTAAAGACTTATCCAAAAAGCTTCTAGATCTGATAAACTAATTAGGCAAAGTTTCAGGATACAAAATCAATGTACAAAAATTAGTGACACTACTATACACCAACAGCAAGCAAGTTGAGAATCAAATCAAGAACTCAACCCCTTTTACAACAGCTGCAAAAAATAAAATAAAAATACTTGGGAATATACCTAACCAAAGATGTCAAAGACCTTTGCAAGGAAAACTACAAAACACTGTTGAAACAAACCATAGATGACACAAATAGAAACATATCCCATGCTCATGGATGGGTAGAATCAATATTGTGAAGATGATCATACTGCCAAAAAACAATCTATAAATTCAATGCAATTCCTATCAAAATACCATCATTTTTCTTCACAGAACTAGAAAAAACAACTCTAAAATTCATATAGAACCAAAAAAGAGCCCACATAGCCAAAGCAAGACTAAACAAAAAGAACAAATCTGGAGGCATCACATTACTTGACTTCAAATTATCCTACAAGGCTATAGTTACCAAAACAGCATGGTACTTATATAAAAGGATGCATGTAGACCAATGAAAACAGCATGGTACTGGTATAAAAGGATGCATGTAAACCAATGAAACAGAATAGAGAACCCAGAAATAAAGCCAAATACTTAGAGCTAAGTAATCTTCAACAAAGCAAACAAAACAGAAGAAGTGGGGAAAGGACACCCTGTTCAACAAATGGTGCTGGGATAATTGGCAAGCCACACGAAGAAGAATGAAACTGGATCCTCATCTCTCACCTTACACAAAAATCAACTCAAGATGAATCAAAGGCTTAAATCTAAGACCTGAAACCATAAAAATTCTAGGAGATAACATCAGAAAAACTCTTCTAGACATTGGCTTAGGCAAAGAGTTCATAACCAAAAACCCAAAAGCAAATGCAACAAAAATAAAGATAAATAGGTAGAACTTAATTGAATGAAAAAGCTTCTGCACAGCAAAATAAATTATCAGCAGAGTAAACAGAAAACCCACAGAGTGGGAGAAAATATTCACAAACAAAGGGCTAATATCCAGAATCTACAAGGAACTCTAACAAATCATCAAGGAAAAAAAAAAACAAATAATCCCATCAAA
Organism: Sapajus apella; assembly: GCF_009761245.1. Classification (NCBI taxonomy): domain Eukaryota; kingdom Metazoa; phylum Chordata; class Mammalia; order Primates; family Cebidae; genus Sapajus; species Sapajus apella. The sequence continues at coordinate 1,858,765 of NW_022437027.1, forward strand.
AAGTGGGCTAAGTACATGAATAGACAATTCTCAAAAGAAGATATACAAATGACCAAAAAACATGAAAAAATGCTTAACATCACTAATGATCAGAGAAATGCAAGTCAAAACCACAATGTGATACCATCTTACTCCTGCAAGAATGGCATAATTTAAATATCAAAAAGTAATAGATGGCATGAATGTGGTAAGAAAGGAACATTTTTACGCTGCTGGAGAGAATGTAAACTAGTACAACCACTGTGGAAAACAGTGTGGAGATTCCTTAAAGAACTAAAAGTAGATCTACCATTTGATTCAGCAATTCCATACTGGGTATCTCCTCAGAGGAAAAGAAATCATTATATGAAAAAGACACTTGCACATGCATGTTTGTAACAGCCCAATTCACAATTGCAAAAATATGGAACCAGCCTAAATACCCATCAACCAACCAGTGGATAAAGAAAATGGTATATTTATCTATATCTATATATCTATATCTATATCTACCATGAAATACTACTCAGCCATAAAAAGGAATAAAATAATGCATTCACATCAACTTGGGTAGAATTGGAGAGCATCATTCTAAGTGAAGTAATTCTGACTGGAAAATCAAACATCGTACTTTTTCACTTGTAAATGGGAACTAAGCTATGAGGTTGCAAAGGCATGAGAATGATATAATGGACTCTGGGGACTTGTGGGAAAGAGTGGGCAGGGGGTGTGGGATAAAAGGCTAAACATTGGCTACAGTGTACACTATTCAGGTGATGGGTGCACCAAAATCTCAGAAATTACCAGTAAAGAACTTATCCATGTAACCAAACACCACCTCTTCCCCCAAAACTATTGAAATTTAAAATAACTTAATATTACAAAAAAGAAAAAAAAGCCAGGAAAGAATGAGACTGAGTTGCCAATGAGACAAGAAGAAAGCCAGAAGAGTGTGACACCATGGAAGCTAAGAGAGATAGAATTTTTTTCCCAAAAGAGAAAATAACCAGCTATGCTGAATGCCATTGGGAAATTGAGTAAGACAAGAACATAAACACTGGATTCGGCACAAGTAATTTTAGTGAAATGGTAGAGAGATGCAAGACATATGTGAAGGATTTGAAACTGCATAGAAAGGGTGACACATGTAGACTACTTTTCTAAGGAACTTAGCCAGGAAGGGTGGCAGAGAAAGAAATTAGTAAACTGAGGGTGACAAAGATATGGGGTGAGTTTTTTTTCTTCAAGAAGGGATGGATACTCCATTTTCCATTGTATGATTATTTCATCTTTTGTGCCTGTATCAAAACATCTCATGTACACCATTAATATATACACCTATTATGTACCCATATTTAAAATTTTTCAATTAAATAAAGTTTTATTAAGTTTTACAATACAAAAGAAAAGGGATACTAAAGCACACTCTTATACTGATGAGAATTATTCAGTAGAAAAAGATACTCATAATGTAAAAGATAAAGGGAAGGACTGGAATGTTTAGAAGATAAGAGGACATAGACTCTCAAGCAAAACTGGAGGGATTGGTCTTCAGTAGAATTGATTCTTCTTCCATCTTTTCTGTAAAAAAGAAAAAGATGCAGGTTACGGATAGAATCGGCAGTGAGAGTTCTCCAATGACTATGATTTTTCTCAGTGACACATAAGATGGGGTCTTCTGCTGAGAACTGGGTAGCAAAGAGGGAGAAGAGTAATGAGAGCTCTGAGGACCAAGCAGACAAAGTAGTCATCTCATAGAATACGAAAGTAAACTTAGTAGTATAACAAGAATAACAATTTTTGATATATATTAATGTGCTTTTCTCTTTGGCATCTCTATGGACGTGACCTTCTTTCTACTCAGAGGCATTCATCTATAGGGGAGTTAGAGAGCAGGTGAAAGGGGCACAGGACCGTGGAGATTAGTACAGATAGCACAGGAACAGAAAAATGCAATTAACACTCAGCCGAATCCCTAGCAATTCCATCTATTTTAAAAACAGGGTTTCTCAAGAGAAAAATGATTTTCTAAATTTATTAAATTCCCAATAATGTATCAAAAGCCAGTCTGGCTGGCTTAACCATCAAGTTTATTATTGGTCTAAAGAACTCAAGATAGTATACAGGAAAAGCCCCTGCCACATAGGAAGGGGGGGAAACCACCTAATTCAGCCGTAGAATAATAGGGACAGGAGAAGAGCAAGAGGTACAGCAACCTCTTTGCCTTTCCTCCCTCTCAGCATTTAGTTTCAGTACTAAGAGTGTAGAAACATTCTGACAGGTACAGAGCCATCCAAGAACATTAGAGCTAGCAGGCTGCTTCACCAGGCAGAACCTAGGAGAGAGAAACCACTAGCAGAAGTCCTTCATTGGGACAGAACCCAATGTCCTATGGGCACAGAACCAATAGCACCCATATGCCACTGGCTTCTAAAAGCTTCTGTGGCATATGAGTGGACAGAAAGGGGCTGAGAGGGATATTAACCAAAAGAGATGGGGCACCAGAAAAAAAAATGGACACACAATACAAGATCTATACAACCAGATCAAACAGGTAAGACTGCAAATTTCAGAAACAGCTGCACACACAAGACCTCTGAAAGGCAACAGGGACCAGACATACCTCAGAGGGTGGCAATGCCAAGGCCCAACTATCATTCCAGGTAGGGGACCCCTCTTCCTCAGCAAACACAGCAGCCGTCCAGAGTTTATTAAGCAGATCTGAAGCCTCCTTGTCCTCCATCATAAAATCAAGTAAGTTGGCCCCTATGTCTAGATATCATTATAAAGAGGAGCTAGAGAAAGTGAAGAGATCTAGAAGACAAAACACCCAAAAGTTACCAAAAGCAATCGAATCTAAAATTAAGACTCCATTCGTTAAATTTATATATGTTTCTCCTATCCTACTCTTTCAGCACCACCACCCCCAGCTTTTGCTCTGTTACAATATGTAAAATTTTGACCCAAAACAAGACTGAAAAAAATCAGTGAATTTCTAGATTTTGGTTGAGCCTGTGTGAAGTTTGAGATCAAGAATTTAGCCATCAGTCAGCTTCAGTGTGTGAAGATTTTCCCCAAACAGTGTTCATGAAAAGGTGATGGTTGAGTTCAATCAGGGTTGAGCTTTTGCCAGTCAAATGTGAAGGAGGAAAAGAGGGGCAAGGAGGTTTAGGGCATTAGCAAGGGAGTAATAATAATGACGGACCATGACATTAGGCTGGACAAGAAAGGAAATGAAGACAGGAGGGAACTGATGGATAGGGCACACAGGGTCCCTGGACTGGAGGTCTCTATGACATTGAAGAATTGTTGCAGTGGGCGTACTAGAGCAATTGAGATGGGAGAATAAGAGATGGGCATCACAGTGTGGGATATTGAAAGATCTCAAAGATGGTGGTGTCACACACAACATTCTAATTATGTACATATTACCAAGTACATTCGCGTACTTAATAGTATTTATTTAACTCTTCCTGCCTACAGGGAAAAAGAAATTTAATAAAGTAAATTTTTAGTAAAAATTCAGGAAATTATTTAAAATATTTAAGAAAACAGTCTAAGTTGAAGCACACTAGGAAATTTAGAAACAACCATATAAATAACAACACTTAAATACTAATTACAAATCGACCTTTTTTTTTTTTTTTTATTGATACAGGTCTCCTAAGAAACTAAACCACAATTTTTATCAAATTACTCAACTAGTTAATTATTAGGTTAGCGAGTTGAATTTACTCTACTAGTTTGCTTACATCTAAAAAAAAACAACACCGCTTTTGTTTTTTCTATGTTATCAATGTAGACATCTCTCTTATAAGTAAACCAAATTAGAAAAAATTTAATCTAAACATCTAGATACGGAGATAAGCAAATTGAATCATTACAAATTTCTTTCAATTAAACACAATGATTAAACATTCTAATTTTTTCCCAGCTGACTATCAGAAGTCAATTCACCACAGAAATAGAGATTAAGTCACTCCTGCAGTTTGGCTTTAGTTTTCTCCACATCCCCTCAGAATACAAACATTTCATATTCTTAAAATGGAAATATTCTGATAATATTTCTATATTCAGAATTTGAGACATTCAGAAGCTGATCAACAGAATAATTCTATATATCCATTTACTTTTAGTAAAAAAAAAAAAAAATCCATTTGGTTTAATTAAAGTCAACTCTTAAAATTTCCAAAATTAATAGAAGAAATGTGTTCACATAATTTGTTTTTAAAAATAATGTTTTAGTTTGAAATCTGTAGTAATCTGATTAAAGTATCATCTTCTTAACGAATATCATCTAAATCAAGGACCACAACATTGAATACAAAAGCCTGATCTGGCCTTCCCAATTATGCTAAGCCAGCATAGTACTCCAAAATGATTTGAATTTGAATACCTTAGGCAGGGCAAGACCTCTGAAGTTCCCACAGTTTCACTTTATGTTTTGAACCCAGTAGCTTTGTTCTCAGCCCATAAATTTTGTGACCTTTGGCCTATAGTGCTCTATTGTTTTGCATAACATCTGTTTAAATTCTACTGTTCTTATTTTCATTTTTAAAATATTAAGCAATTTGGGGTTATTTAATTTAAATTGCCCTTTTTTACTTTAAAAGTGTCCAAAACACTTCATCTTTTCTAGCAACTGTTTAACCTGAATTCCTTAAATAAACATGTTATTGCCAAAGGTTTGAGAAGACAAGATAATAACCTTGAGTGTCTTTTCCAGTTTCAACCACAAAGAAGTTAACCCTTTTTTGCTAAGATTTGAAAATATGTACATATTATTTTCTTAAATTCAAATTCCTTGAGGCATCATTCAAATTTCACATGAGGTTCAGAGTGTAGTAATTAGCAGTGGGCTGCTTACGTTTGCCAATATATTTGTACAAACATATGTTGGCACTCGGTTCCATATCAGCTACACATCAAAGAAGGGCACTGAGGAGGAAATATTCCACCCCAGGGCTGGATTAGTGTCTGCCTGAAATAGGCCTCATTTGAGAGTATAGTTTGGGGGAAATTAAAGAACCTTCATGCTCTGGGTTTTGGAGTGAATCCACTAACAAAAAGCTGAACTGAATATTTCTGCCATTTTTTTTTTTCTAGCCCAGATACTGTAATCCTGGGGTAAGTTGTAATCTCTTTTATCTTCTGTTTGCCAGTCTGCAAAAGGGAAACCATATACTTCTCCCTCAACCACCTCACAGAGGATGGGCATGTCAGGAATCCTCATACTAGGAAAGTTGGTGCTTCTTACTGCTAACATCCTTTTTTCAGGTATGCACAAGCCTTCATGTTGCCACGATCCACACCCACCACACCTCTCTGTAAAGATTAAAACCCAGAGTTCCCAATACAGTCAAAACAAGGACCAAAGACTAAGGAAAAATCTCCTTAATTTTCTCAAGAAAGGCTAGCTTTCTTTTTATTACTGTGAATGTCAATACATGAGCCCATATATTTTACAAGAAAACCAAAGAATTACAATAATATTAGAGCTGACAATATACAAAGTTCTGTTCATATTTCCCTCATTCAATCTTCTTCACAGCAAACATTTAAGGTAGTAATGATTATCCCCATTTTGCACATGAGGCAACAGGATGAAACCACTAAGTCACTTACTTAAGCTCACACTACTAGTAAGTCACAAAACCAAAATGTTCACTGAACTCTGACTCCCAAACTAGATCATTTAATTGTTCTATCATAGCTAAGTACTGAGGTAATATCATCAGAAACTGATTGAGGAGGGACTGTCAGAAATGTGCTGGGGTCAGATCATGCCAGCTTGGAAAAGCCAACTGGTAAATGTTCAAAAATGTTGTGATAATCATTAAAAATTGCATTATATAAATATATAATTGAATAAATCATGTTAAGAACAAAGGTAAGAAATAATCAAAACTATATTCAAGGCATATGGGACAACACAATTTCAAAAAGGCCTTCTATGGCAGGCTAATTCACACTCCCAAAAGATGCACTGCTCATCCAGAAACACTGAGAATGCAAATTTTAAAAGCCTACTGTTTCAGTTATTTATTTCTGCTTAACAAATTACCTCAAAATTTAGTGAATTAAGCAATCATCATTTTGCTGTATCTCACATTTTGTTGAGTTAGGCATTGCAGCAGTACTAGGCTGGATAATTAATCTGCTCTGCATGTTGTCAACTGAGGTGGCAGATGGACTGGTCTGGATCCTCCAAGATGGCTTCACCCTTATATTTGGTGCCTTTGCAGATATGGCTAGAAGGCTGATCCCAGATGGGTCTGTTGGCTGAAGCACCAATGCATGCCTCTCCACAGCTGTCTCAAGGTAGATGAAATTATGTGAAAATCAAGGGTCCCAGAAAAAGTATTCTAAGAGGCAAGAAGTGGAAGGTCTTAAGGTGTAGACCTCAAAACCTGTACAACACCACTTCTGCCATATTGTAGTCACAGAGCTTACCCAGATTCAAGGAAGGGGTCATAGACCCTACTATGTAATGCAAGAGTCAACTAATTGTTACCATTTTCAATCTATCACCAAACAAATTGTTATTGTTTATCTACATAATATTTATGTTTTTTAAGTTGTTATTATTTAGAGATATGTGCTAAAATATTTATAGATGAAATAATATGATGTTTTGGATGTAAGGATAAGTCGATTCAAATACAGAAAAAATAAGATTAGCAAGAAGGTGATATTGTTGAAGCTAGATGACAGCTAAATGGGGTTCATTTCCCTATTTATAAGTGTTTGCATTTCTCTATATTAAAAAAAAAATTTAGGGGCCGGGCGCAGTGGCTCACGCCTGTAATCCCAGCACTTTGGGAGGCCGAGGCGGGTAGATCACGAGGTCAAGAGATCGAGACCATCCTGGTCAACATAGTGAAACCCCGTCTCTACTAAAAATACAAAAAATCAGCTGCGCATGGTGGCGCATGCCTATAATCCCAGCTACTCAGGAGGCTGAGGCAGGAGAATTGCCTGAACCCAGGAGACGGAGGTTGCGGTGAGCCGAGATCGTGCCATTGCACTCCAGCCTGGGCAACAAGAGCGAAACTCCGTCTCAAAAAAAAAAAAAAAAATTAATGTTTTTTACAACTTATTCTCTGTTTTCTGTTTTTGTTTTAATTTCAGCTTTTATTTTAGATACAGAGGGTACATGTGCAGGATTGTTACATGAGTGTATTGTACCAAGTAGTGAACATGGTATTCAATAGGTAGTTTTGTTTTGTTTCGGTTTTGTGTTTTTAGATAGGGTTTCACTGTGTCACCCAGGTTGAGGCACAATATTGGCTCACTGAACCCTTGACCTCCCTAGGCTCAAGCTATTCTCCCATCTCAGCCACATGATTAGCTGGGACCACAGCCATGTGCCGCCATGCCTCGCTAATTTTTGTATTTTATGTAGAGACAGGGTTTCACAATGTTGCCCAAGCCGATCTCAAATGCCTAGACTCAAGTGATCCTCGCACCTTGGCCTCCCAAAGTTCTGGGATTACAGGCATAAGCTACCATGCCCAGCCTCCAATAGGTAGTTTTTCAACCCACATCTCCCTTCCTCCTCATTTTAGTAGTCCACAGTATCTATTGTTCCTATGTTTATGTCCCTGTATGCTCAAAGTTTAGCTCTCACTTATAAGTGAGAACATGCAGTATTTGGTTTTCTATTCCCACATTAATTCCTTTAGGATTATAGCCTCCAAGCTTTATCCATGTTGCTGCAAAGAACATGATGCCATTCTTTTTAAGGCTGCATAGTATTCCATGGTGTGTATGTATCACATTTTCTTTATCCAATCCACCATTCATGGGCATCCAAGTTGATTCCTTGTCTTTGCTACTGTGAATAGTGTGGCAATGAACATATGAATGAATGTGTCTTTTGGTTATAATGATGTATTTTCCTTTGGGTTTATACCCATTGGTGGGATTACTGGATCAAATGGTAGCTGTGTAAGTTCTTTGAAAAATCTCCAAACTGCTTTCCACCATGGCTGAACTAATTTACATTCCTACCAACAGTGTATAAGCATTCCCTTTTTTCTGCAGCCTTGCCAGCATCTATTATTTTTTGACATTTTAGTAATAGCCATTCTGACTAGTGTGAGGAGGTATCTCATTGTGGTTTTGATTTGCATTTCTCTGATTAGTGGTGTTGAACATTTTTTCATGTTTGTTTCTTGCTTGTGTGTCTTCTTTTAAGAAGGTGTCGGCTGGGTGCGGTGGCTCAAGCCTGTAATCCCAGCACTTTGGGAGGCCGAGGCGGGTGGATCCCGAGGTCAAGAGATCAAGACCATCCTGGTCAACATGGTGAAACCCCGTCTCTACTAAAAATACAAAAAATTAGCTGGGCATGGTGGTGCGTGCCTGTAATCCCAGCTACTCAGGAGGCTGAGGCAGGAGAATTGCCTGAACCCAGGAGGCGGAGGTTGCGGTGAGCCGAGATCGCACAATTGCACTCCAGCCTGGGTGACAAGAGTGAAACTCCGTCCCAAAAAAAAAAAAAAAAAAAAAAAAAAAAAAAAAAAAAAAGAAGGTGTCTGCTCATGTCCTTTGCCTGTTTTATAATGGGTTATTTGCTTTTCACTTGCTAATTTAAGTCCTTATAGTCTCTGGATATTAGACCTTTGTCAGATGCATAGTTTATGAATATTTCTCCCATTATGTAGGTTGTCTATTTACTCTATTGATGATTTCTTTTACTGTGCTAAAGTTTTTCAGCTTAATTAGGTCCCACTTGTCAAAAAAAAAAAAAAAAAAAAGATTTTAAAAACCTGTTTCAATGCCAACTAAACAAAAAGCATTAACCTAATTGCACATACCAAACACAAGGGAAGATTTAGAAAGAGTGCAAAAACAAAGCTCTTTAAAAACTGATCTGACCAGGACTCTTTGAAGAAATAGCTGATTCTAAGGCTCGGGTAGGAAATATACGAAATGAGCCAGGCGCATCTTTTAGTGCAAGAAAGAAAAGAAGTGCTCAAAAAAAAGGAAAACACAGTAACAGGGCAACTTTCAGGAGCCAAATGAAAGAGCTCCCAGTGGCCAAAGCTAGGATAATTCGTGCAATAAAATAAAGTAGTATTAGATTATAACCCAAAGTGGAAAATAAGTATCTGTGAGTCTATACTGATATAAATAAATGATTTAATAAGTAAATGGAGGAGAATAAACAAATCTCCCATGAAGAAAAATTCCAATAATTTATGTAGATACTCCACCTCCAGGATGTGGAGAATAACTTCCCACTCTTAAATGTGGGCTGTTTATAGTGACTTCCTTCCAAAGAATACAGCATGGAAAGGAGGAAAAATGAGTCAGCTTACAGTGGAACAAACTGACAGACACTACCTCAACTAGGTGATCAAGTTTAAGCTCAACAGTGATAAGTCATGTTGATAGTAAATACTCTTGATATGATGTATTGATAGTGCACTTAACCTCTGTAGTCATCATCCCCAAAACACATAACCACCATCTAATCATAAGAAAAACATCAGTGTCTTCCTTCATTTATGCTCCTATAACAGAATATCACAGACTGGGTAATTATAAAGAACAGAAATTTGTTTTCTGAGTTCTGGAGATTGGAACATCCAACAGCCACATGCCAGCATCTGGCAAGGGCCTTCTTAATGCATTGTCACATGGTGGAAGGCAGAAGAGCAAGGGAAATGAGAGAGAATGATGCCACCCCACAAGCCCTTGCTATAACAGCATTAATCCATTCATGACAGCAGAGCCTTCGTGACAGAGACACCTCCCATTAGGCCCCACCTCCCAATGCTGTTGCACTGGGGATTAAATTTCCAACACATGAATTTCTGGAGGGCACATTCAAGCCATAACAATCAGACAAATTCCCAGCACCTAAACTGACACTCCTCAAAATTGTCAAGGTCATCATAAACAAGGAAGCCTGAAAAACTGTCATAGCCAAGGGGAGTCAAAGGAGACAAGACAAGTAAACGCAATGGGGTATCCTGAATGGGTCCTGGAAACAGAACAATTAGGTAATGTCTTAGTCCACTTGGGCTGCTATAACAATATGGACTGGGTCATTTATAAACAACAGAAATTTATCTCTCACATTTCTGGAGGCTGGGAAGTCTAAGATCAAGAGGGCAGCAGATTCAGTGTCATGTGAGGGCCTATCTCTCATAAATGGTACCTTATATGTGTCCTCATATGGTAGAAGAAGTAAACAAACTCTCTCAGGCCTCTTTTATAAAGGCACCAATTTCATTCACAAGGAGCTCTGCTCTCATGACCTAGTCACCTCCCAAAGGCCCCACGTCTTAATACCAATACACTGAGAGTTACATTTCAACACGTGAATTTTAGTGGAACACAAGCAGTCAGACCATAGCAGGCAAAAAACTAAGAAAATCTGAATAAAGTATGAATTTTAGTTAATACTCATACATCAATACTGGTTCACTAACTGTAATAAATATACCATACTAATATAAGATGTTAGCAATAAGGGAAATAGGGTGTGGGCTATATAGGAACTCTCTACACTACCTTTGCAGTTTTTCTATAAATCTAAATCTCTCCTAAAATTAAAAGTTCATTATAAAAAAAATTATAAGCTAGTTCTACAGCCTTGATGGAAATCTGACAAGATCTACAGCTTTGAAGTGATTTCTGTAATTCACACAGAAGAGACTTGGAAGCAGCAACAGAAACCTGCATTTCAGCCCACCTGAGACTACTGCCAAATCTAGTTATTAGATGAAACAAGAGAGCATCAAGACACATCCCTGACTGAAAGAGCCAGTGTCTTTCCATACCTAATATACTCCCTTTTGTGGATGTATTTCTGCCCTATAGCACAAAGAAGTAAAAAACCAGGATGCAATGCGCCTGAAAGACAGCAGAGGTACTGCAGATAGGCTCAGTTACAAACCAAAGAACATTTAGGAGACAGAAAGAAATGCATTCATTTTCCAAAAATGTTAAAAGAGACAGTAGCTTGGTGAATCTGAGAGAATCTGGATCAACATATTTCTTGGCATGACTGGAAAGAAATAATTCTTTTGTAGGTATAAAGATTCATTATAAAGAGATCTTAACAATGCCACAAATCTTCTTAAGTAAGTCTACACTGCAATTTGCTCAGTTCTAGGAGAAAATGTCTTGACCTTACAGTAGTCTTCAAACTCAGAACATTTAAGTATGTCATTACTACAAGGCCAGCCCTTATTCTCATCCTTGCAATTGTGAAAAGGAAAGGCACTAGAAAATGAGGACATTCCCACTCCTCACGGCACCTTTAATAAGCATCTGTAGGCATCACTGCTGATCATCATCCTGTCATGGCATCTGGTCAAAATAAACCTGCCTATGGTGCTGCAGTTATTTCTGGCTACTGTTGAGGGGAGTTCCAACAGCTACTACAGTCATTTCTTCTGATGTCCAGAAGGACTCAATATTTAAATCTAGACCCAGGCTCATCTCTCAAGGACCACACCTCTCAAGGATGCTGTAACCATTTGTACATCTTACTTGTGTGGGACACTTATGGTGTCCCCTTGAGACCACTGCTCCAAATAACAGTCATCTGCTGCAGAAGGAAGTTGGGACTCGCCCACTAGCCTACTAGTACTGGGGTTTACACACCCACTAGACTTGGAGCTTACAAATTTCTCAGATTCTACTGCATTATACAACTCATCCTTAAACCTTTGTAATTTCTCTTAGTTTGATAAATTCCCTTAGGTAGAATAAACAGAAAACCTAATTTACATCAAGTATGTGAAAATTAAGTTAAATTTAAATTTCTTATAGCGTTAACCATTCATTGTTAGTATCAATGGGGAAATGTAATAACAGATAATTCAAATGTCATATATATATATATATATATAATATAACATTACTATATAAATTTTGTAAAATAGGCATAATTGTCTTTTACTTGGACAATATTAAAATAAGTTTTTATTACCTAAGTGCACACCCAATGAATAGTGCAGAAACAGACCAGAATAATCTTGGGGTGACTAAAAGATGACAATATCTCAGATTAAGTGCCATATTTACTTTTCACTCTGTATAGAAAAGGCAAATCCTCCTTTGTGGGGACCAGCCGAGAATAATTCTGACCCATCAAAAATGGCTAGGCAGTCAGGAGTTGGATAGCTTATCATCCTTAAAAACTAAATAACTAAAAGACAATCACATCCATAAATTTCAAACAAAGTTTTATTACCTAAATTCAACTTGCTGTAGTGTAATTAAGTTGCATCAGCCAGCACTATATTTAATGTCTGCAGGCTTTAACAACTTTAGGGACTAGTCCAGTGACCAAACAAACTCATTACAAAATGGCATTTAGTTGGGGGCCCTCAGGAGGCACTCAAGAATATATTTTCCCAGAAGCAACTCTAAGACAGACATAAAATGAAATCTAAAGAAATGGTCTCTCAAAGGCATGATGCAACAGGAACAAGTATAAAACCTGGCAGACATAGGTACATAAGATTGACTGTAGATAATCTCCATTTACAACTTTGATGGAATTTTAACTATGCTTTATTTACTAAAGAGGGGATAGATTGAGTATAAAATATAGAGATGTATCTAGATGACATTTTTAAAGTATTTGTTTTAGAACAACACAGAAAGTGGCCATCTATATACCAATTAATTGAACCAGTAAAAGAAATTTTACTAAACAAAATGAATGACTTTTCTTAAATGTGAACTTTTACATGAATGATAATTTTTAACTGATCTTGCAGAAATGTTTGTAGTATTTAAAGGGAAAAATATTTTTATAAAGCTTTCAGTCTTACCAAGAAAATTGTTGCATGCACATTTACATTTCCCATCTATAGTAACAACTTCAGTTATTTTGGCCAGGTCATATTGTTTGTGGAGAATCACACCACTTATCTAACTTCTTCTCTGCTTTTGAGCAGAGATTTATTTACATAGTTCATACTCTAATGTAGTCATGAAATGATATACAGAAAACAGAATTCATATTAATATTTTTGGACTCCTAAACTATATATGCCACTATCCAAGCTCTAAAAATGATCCCAGATTACTTTAGAAGTAAAGAAAAAACTCTTATCAATCCCTGTTATATTTCCATTTTAAGGTTCTGTATCGGGCCATTCTTGCATTGCTATAGAGAAATACCTGAGACAGGGTAATTTATAAGAAAAGAGGTTTAATTGGCTCGTTCTGCAGGTTGTACAGGAAACATGATACTAGCATCTGCTTCTGGGAAGGCCTCAGGAAGCTTGCAATCATGGCAGATGAAGGGAGAGCAGACGTCTCCCATGGTGGGAGTGGAGCAAGGGTAGCAGGGAGGTGCCATACACTTTTACACAACCAGATCTTGTGAGGACTCACTCACCACAGCAAGGACAACATCAAACCATTAGGGACCCTCCTCCATAACCCAAACACCTCCCACCGGACCCCACTTCCAACACTTCAACATGAGATTTGGGCAGGGACAAATATTCAAACTGTATCAGGTACCTAATGTTTACAACTATGCTCAAAGTATTTAAAATAATGTATCTAATTCTTGGCTTTGATTTTTGTGAGTGCATGCAAAGTTTGCATTTTAAATATTTCCAATGATACTATTTTTCAGTGCAAAATTCACATACTCTGGTAATTCTACATAGTTTTATATGTTTCATGACTGTCCTTTATTGGGGTTGGAAGCTAGAAGAAATGAAGCAATAATTTTATTTTCAAAAAGTGATAACTTTTAGCAAGGTTTGTTTTATCCTTACATGTTAAGACTTTAGAATCTATGTTCTGATGTGCCTAAAATATTATTAAAATTGTTTTTTCCACAAGGAGTTAAAATAAGGTACTCTTTAATGTCTAGGACAAATACCTAATGCATGCGGGACTTAAAACCTACATGGGTTGATAGGTGCAGCAAACCACCATGGCACACGTATACCTATGTAACAAAACTGCACATTCTGCACATGTATTCCAAAATGTAAAGTAAAATTAAAAGAAAAAAAAAAAAGAAACACTTTAATACCAGTAGCTTGGATATGACATCACTGGGGATAGAAAACAAGAGAGGATGGAAAAGAGTAGGAAGAAAAGGCTGGGATAGGAAAGAAAAGTGGATCTCAAAACAAATTGTCCTTCTTCATATTTCTGTATAGGTCTGGGCCTGTTCTCGAACAAACGTTCAGCTAATAATGCCGAGAAATGCAAGTTCCGATTTTGCCATCTCCACTTGAAATTCTTAAGTCATTTAATTCTTCCTTATTTTTACAACACGTCGTTCTTCATTTTCCTATCACATAACCTGCTGCCACTTGAGTCTCAGGTCTGCCTATGAACAAAAATATAAACCATACTACACTTGAAAAAGAGTTCTCCCAAACCCTAACCTGCCTTCAACTCATGGCATTTACTGTCCTTTAGAAAGTGGTGGCATCAAGTGATCGTAACTGACAATAAATAATCTGAGAACCACGCCAAAGATCTGAATCATAGGAATTGTGCACTTTTGGTTTTATACTTTAATCAAAAGTCACCAACAATTTTCAATTGAAAAATTGCATCTGAGGTTGTCAACATATGTGCCAAAGTTTTAATCGAGGGTAATTGGGAATGCTTAGGCTACCAAACAACAAAACAGCAACTTGGTAAATGGAAATCGTGACAGATTTTTAGCTTACAAAACTCTCCCACAGAACAAGACGGCTGAACTGAAGAAATGCTTACCAGAAGGCCCAGCAGGTAGACTGTGGTAACTTTTTCTTCACTGTGTGCTCCATCACACAAACACACTGCACAAGAAACGTTGTTCTGAAGCATTTGCAGGCTGAAGTCAGCCAGATGCAGGCTGGAAGGGAAGGAACAGGAATCTTCACCAAGAAGCCTGGGCACCCACGGTCCTGGAGAGTAGTAAGAGGGGGTGGAGGGAAAGGAAAGGACGCTGTCTCCAGCTCAGATGACCTGGGATTCAGGCATGGTTGACTACTACTTTGCTATAGATCCTTGGGCAAAATGTTAGTTGTATTGTCCTACTCAACCCCCAAGCTATTCATTTCCCCCTTTGAAGCTGTGTGCTCCCAGCCTAATAAGGTGAATTTTTTTAATGTGTCTCACCCACGTATTGAGGTTATAACAAAACTCTGTGTATAAAAATGTCTTGCCAGACTACACACACTCATTTATAAAACTCTGGTTCTGATAACTGGGTGCCTAGCCTTTCAATTACTTTGTGAGAAGTCTTCTTGAATAAAGGCTATAAAACTTATATTGCAATATTTCACTTCATAAATGAAATCTGTCGCAACAAATCTATCCTCTTGAAAAGCTTTCAGGAAAGGTCACTAATAGACCATCAACTTTTTTTAAATTGTGGAGTGATTAGAATTGTATTTTAAATATAATCCAAACATGATTGTTGAGAAACACCTTCATTTCTTCTTAGTCCTTAGCACTAATTTTCCAATGTAACATTATTTTAGAACCCTCAGAGACTATATTTAAACAGTCATATGACAATTTTTAAAAATTGCTTAATTAAGTGAGTAGGATATTTTTTCCTTGGGGAAAAACCCTCAGCCTATACCTAGATCTCATTTTAAACCTTGGTATTTTAAGGATTCTTTCAAGGTGTTTGAAGTACTCTTAATAGTTATTCAATTACTATAAAACCCAATTTCTATTCTTCTAATCCCTATAATCAAATCTTTACTTTCATGACTTGCTATTAAGCTCTATTTTAGGATTATAAAACTAGATATTCATCTTCTGTGACTTGTTACCATCAAGTTGAAGGTGGCAAGTATTTCACACATACTTACACAGTGGGTATGCTTGTTAGACACACAGTCAGAAACAAAATGTGTGCCAACGTCTTATCCTGTTTTCTGTTGCAATAGCACAGTATCAGGCTGGCTAACTTATGACAAAAAGACATTTAATTCTTAAAATTCTGAAGTCTGGGAAGTCCAAAGTTAAGAAGCTGCATCTGGTGAGGGCCTTCTTATTGCATCATAACATGACGGAGGGCATCACAGGAAAAAAAGGCAAGAGCACACCAGCTCAGGTCTCCCTTCCTCTTAGAAAGCCACCAGTGCCATCATAGAGGTCCTATCCTCATGGCCTTATCTAATCCTAATTCTCTCCCAAAGGCTCTACCTTCAAATACCATCAACATATATTTTGGGGATTAAGCTTTCGACACCTGAAATTTGGGAGACACATTCAAACCATCTTACAAGGTTTCTATAATGTTATTGGGAAACCACTGATGAAGAGCTAAATACACAGTAGATAACCTATTCCATACATAAGGAAAATGTACACCCTTAAGCATGCAGATGCCCTGAGCAATAAAATGTATGGTACATACTAAGAATCATGAGTTTGTCTAATTATATCCAACATCAGAGGGATCTATCTTGAGTACTATATGAGAGTGGGAGCCACAGCACAAAGGGAAAGAAAATACAGATTCAGAGGATAAAGATAATAATAACAGTTGTACAATGTGATTACACTTAATGCATTAAACTGTACGTTTAAAATGGTTGGGATGGTAAATTTTATGTTATATATGTTTGACCATAATAAAAATTAATAATAGTAACAATAATAACCACAAATATATATGTGCTTCAGGTACATTAGGTACATTACCTTTAGTCTTCAAAGCAGCTCTTTGAAGAGGTATTAGTACTACCCTCTTCTAAAGAAACTGGAATTCCAAGGACCACAAAAATAAAGTAAGTTTTCCAAGAGTTAATAAAGTAACTTCTTCAAGTAGGTT
Organism: Sapajus apella; assembly: GCF_009761245.1. Taxonomy (NCBI): domain Eukaryota; kingdom Metazoa; phylum Chordata; class Mammalia; order Primates; family Cebidae; genus Sapajus; species Sapajus apella. The sequence goes on from NW_022437027.1 coordinate 1,875,527, forward strand.
CTTACAGAACTAGTAAGTGATAAAGATCTATGTATTAGTCTGTTTTCACACTACTATAAAGATGCTACCTAAGACTGAGTAATTTATAAAGAGAAGAGGTTTAATTGACTCACAGTCCCACGTGGCTGGAGAGGCCTCAGGAAACTTACAATTATGGCCAAAGAGGAAGAGGAAGTAAGGCATGTCTTACATGGCAGCGGAAGACAGCAAGTGAGCCCAGGGAAAATTGCCACTTTTAAAACCCTCATATCTGATAAGAACCTCCTCACTATCACGAGAACAGTGTGGGGGAAACTACCTCCATGATCCAATCACCTCCCACCAAATCCCTTTCTCAACACCTGGGGATTACAGTTCAGATTACAATTCTAAATGAGATTTGGGTGAGGACACAGCCAAATCACATCAGTCTGATTGAACCCACATGTTCTGGTTTTAAATTCTGTGATTATTTTTTAACCATGTACAATGACTTCTGCAGGTGTTAATGAAAGTACTTATAAGGAAAATAAGTCAGCCAGGTGCAGTGACTCACGCATGTAATCCCAGTACTTTGGGAGGCGGAGACAGGAGGATCACCTGAGGTCGGGAGTTCGAGACTAGCCTGACCAACATGATAAAACCCCATCTCTACTAAAAATACAAGAATTAGCCAGGCATGGTGGCACATGTCTGTAATCCCAGCTACTCAAGAGGCTGAGGCAGGAGAATCGCCTGATCCCGGGAGGCAGATGTTGCGGTGAGCCAAGATCTTGCCATTGCACTCCAGCATGGGCTACAAGAGCAAAACTCTGTCTCAAAAAAACAAACAAACAAAAAAAAGCCATACTGAAAAGTAAAACCATCTCAAAGTTGTAGCCAAAAACACAGCTGAAGAACACCAATAATGTGGGTGGGTGGGGGAGAATGGTCTATATGACTGTTTATTTATTCATCTAGGCAATAAACAATTGGATGTCTACTAGGTGCACTGAGGACAATATGTGAATAAGACAGACAAAGCTTTTTGCATGCATGGAGCTTACATTCCAGTAGAGTAGAGGGAACAAAAAAAATGAACAAATTAATAAAGTATTTTTGACTTGCAAGAAGTGCTATGTGAAAGTAAAACATTGATAGCAAGAAAGTGAGTGTCAGAGGTGAGGACTGCATTAGCCTAGGGTAGAGTTCCCAATCTTGGCACTGCCAACTTTTTGGGCTGGATAATTCTCTGTTGTAGTTTAGCAGTATCCCCAACCCATTTGCCCATTAGACCCAGTAGCAAGACCTCTCCTTCCCAGGTGTGACAAACAGAATTGTCTCCAGATATTTTCTAATGTCCTTTGAGGAACAAAGTTACCCTCAGTTGAGAACCACTGGCTTCAAGGGTTAAGGGAGTCTTCTCTGAAGAGGTGACATCTGATCTGAGGCCAAGTGATGTGAAAGGGCCAGCAATGAAGGATCTGGAGGTAGAGGCGAGGGGATGGGTAAGGGCAAACACTCTCATGGGAAAAGGCTTTGTGATTGGCTGGAGTGGCTAAAACCTAGTGAGCTGTGGTGAGAGTGGCAGAAGAGGGTATCAAAGAGGTAGGCAACTTCAGCTCATGAGAATCACCTAGACAATTGAGTCATTTTAAGTGTTTTAGTTTATTGGGGAAAAATGGTGGCAAGGATAATTTTTTTAACTCTAGGTCATTAAAGTATCTTTCTGTTATCTTTCAAATTTTTTAAACAGTTTAGAATTTATCACAGCTAACACCTCTCTGGGAGGAAACTATTGATCCCTTTGTATCCTTATATATATTTTTAAAAACCTAAAGATTCTATAAAAAAGAAAAATACTTAGAACTGATCAATTCAGTAAAGTTGCGGGACACAAAATCAAGGCACAAAAATCAGTAGTGTTTCTCTACACTAACAGTGAACTTTCTAAAAAAGAAATCAAGAGAACTGTCTTATTTATAATCACTACAAAAATAATGTGCTTAGAAATAAATTTAATCTAGGAAGTGAAATACCTGTCACTGAAAACTATAAAACATTAATGAAAGAAATTCAAGAAAACATAAATAAATAAAAAGATATCTCACATGTTCATGAATTGGAAAGATTAATATTGTTAAAATGTCCATACTACCCAAAATGATCTACAGATTCAAAGCAAAGTCTATCAAAATTTTAATGTCACTTCTCACAGATGTAGAAAAAGCTTTTAAAATTCATATGAAACGTCACCAAAAAATTGCAAATAGCTAAGTCAATTATTAGCAAAAAGACATAGCTAAAGGCATCACACTACTTGATTGCAAACTATACTACATATTAATAGTAATTAAAACAGCATGGTACTGGCATAAAAATAGACATAGTAGCCAGTTGGACACTACGCAGAACCCAGAAAAAAACCCACGCATCTGTGGTCAGTTGATTTTCAACAAAGGTGCCAAGAATATCTAATTGGAAAAAGATAAATTAAAAAAATAAATGGTGTTGGGAAAACCGGATATCTACAGGGAAATGAATGAAATTGGGTCCTTATTTTATCCCGCATACAAAAAATAACTCAAAATAGATTAAAGACCTAAACACAAGACCTAAAACTGTAAAATTACTAGAGAAAAAAAACATAGGGGAGAAACTACACAACATTGGTCTAGGCAATTACTTTTTAGGTTTGACCCCAAAAGTTAGACAACGAAAGCAAAGATAGACAAATGGGATTACATTAAAATGAAAAGCTTCTGCACATCAAAGGAAGGAACTAACAGAGTGAAGAGACAACCTCTGCATTGGGAGAAAATATCTGCAAGCCATACATCTAATAATGGATTAACATATAAAATATATAAGGAACTCAAAGAGCTCTATAGAAAGAAAACAAATTACCCAATTAAGAAATAGGCAAAGGACCTAAATAGACATTTCTCAGAAGACATATAAATGACTTCAGATACATGAAAAAATGTTCAACATCACTAATCATTAACAAAATGCAAATTAAAACTACAATGAGATATCACCCCATAGCTGCTAGAATGGCTACTATGAAAACAACAACAGACAGATGTGAGCAAGGATTTGGAGGAAAGGGAATATTTATACACTCTTGGTGGGTATGTAAATTAATACAAGCATGAAAAACGCTATGGAGTTTCCTGAAAAAACTAAACATAGAATTACCACATCATCTAGTAATCTCATCTCTGATACCCAAAAGCTTTAAAAATTAATGTATTGAAGAGATGCCTGCCTGTATGCGCATGTTCACACAGCACTATTCACAATAGCCAAATTATAGAATCGACCTAAGTGTCCAGCAAGGAATAAATGAATAAAGAAAGTGCGGTGTATATACAAAATGAAATACTATTCAGTCTTTAAACAGAAAGAAATTCTATTGTTTGCAACAACATGGGTAGAATTAGCAAATATTATGCTAAGTGAAATAAGCCAAATATTGAAAGATAAATATTGAATATTCTCACTTATATGTGAAATCTTAACTAAACTCATAGAAGCAGAGAGCAGAATGGTGGTTACCAGAGGCAGGAGGTTGGAGGAAATCATGAGGTAATAGTCAAAGGGTACAAATTGGGAGATGATAGTCAAAGGTTACAAGTCTCAGATAAGACGTATGAGTTTGATTTTTTAAGATCAATATTTCAGCATGCTGAATATAGCTAATAATTGAAACTTGTGCCTTTCCATACCACTAAGAGAATAAATTTCTAATGTTCTCATCGCAAAAAAAGTTGAATATGTGAGGTGCTAGGTTTGTTAATTCACTTAGTTTAATCATTCCACATTGTATTCAACAATCATAACACCATTTTGTACAACCATAATTTGTCAATATACAATTTAAAAAATAATGCAATCTACTTTGCACAAAAAAAGACAAGAAAAACAACCAAAAAAAAAAAAAAAAAACCACCCTTGTCAAGATTAGACAACAGCACCAGATCCAGAGATGATTCAGCTATTGGAACATTCACGCAAGGACATTTTTAAGATCATAATTAATATGTTAAAGGATCAAGAGGAAAAAATGGAAAGCATATCTCAATAAATCAGGATTTGCAACAGAGAGACTGAAACTATAAAGAGGAACCAAATGCAAAGTATAGAAATTAAAAACACCATATCAAGGAAGGATGAGAAATATATTTGTCTATTTCATCAGCAAACACAACAGAGTAAAGAATTAAAGACAGGTAAATAGTAACTATCCAAAGTGAAACACAAATAGAAAATACAGTTGTTGTTTTTTTAATTCAGAAGACTTGAGTCAATCTCAAAGAATTTAATGTGTATTAAGTAGATTCCTAGAAAGAGAAGAAAAAAAATGATGGGCAAAAAAGTATTTCAAAAATGTGCATTTCAGGCTGGGCATGGTGGCTCATGCCTGTAATTCCAGCACTTTGGGAGTCCAAGGTGGGTGAATCACTTGAGGTCAGGAGTTCAAGACCAGCCTGGCCAAAATGATAAAACATCACCTGTACTAACATACAAAAAATTAGCCAGGTGTGGTGGCAAGTGCCTGTAATTTCAGCTACTTGGAAGGCTGAGACAAGAGAATTGCTTGGACCCAGGAGGTGAAGGTTGCAGTGAGTCAATATGGTGCCACTGCACTCCAGCCTGGGCAACAGAGCAAGACTCCCTCTCATAAAAACTATACATATATATATATATATACACACACACACACACATATATATATATATATGTATGTATGTATGTTTGTATATATACATGCCCAGCCTGAAATGCACATTTTTGAAATACTTTTTTGTCCATCATTTTTTTTCTTCTCTTTCTAGGAATCTACTTAATACACATTAAATTCTTTGAGATTGACTCAAGCCTTCTGAATTAAAAAAACAACAACTGTATTTTCTATTTGTGTTTCACTTTGGATAGTTACTATTTACCTGTCTTTAATTCTTTACTCTGTTGTGTTTGCTGATAAAATAGACAAATATATTTCTCATCCTTGATATTGTGTTTTTAATTTCTATGTATATATATATATATATATATACACACACACACACATATATATGTATGTATATATATATATATGGAGAGAGAGAGAATTTTAAATGTATATATAAATGTATGTGTGCATACATACATTTCAAAGCTGACAAAAGATAACAAACAACATAAATGCATAATGAAAGATACTTGGAGAACCTGAGCACGATTAACAAAATTTAAAAAAACAAAGAAGAAGCATCAGAGTTAACTTGCTAAAAAAACAAAAATAGAGAGAAAAATCTTGAAAGTAGCAGGAGGAAAAAAAAACTTTACATACAGAAAAACAAATAAAGAATTATTACAGGTTTCTTATCAGAAAATATAAGCAAGCCAGAAGGAATGGAGTAACATCTTTAAAGTACAGAAAAATGAAAAACTGTACATTAAGAATTCTATATATTCAGTGAAACTATTTCTTTGACATAAAGATTTAAAAGATTTTTTTCCAGACAAACAATAGCAGAAAGAATTTATTGCCAAAATGCCTGTACCACAAGAAATATTAAATGAAATTCTTCAAACAGAGAGAATATGATCAAACCAGATGGGAATTTGGATCTACACAAAGAAATTGAGAGAATCAAAACAGGGAGAATTAGGGTAAATGTGAAAAATGCAATTATTTAATTTTTTAATAATTATTTAAATTATCTAAAAATAACTAAAGCAAAAGCAGTAGCAATGTATTCTAGGATGTGTAACCTAGATTAGAAGTAAGTGAGTAGAAGTAAAATTTATGACAATAGCACAAAGAATTGGAGGGAGGAAATAAAAGTGTACTATTTTAAGGTTCTTAGACTACATATGAAGTAGAACAATATTATTTAAAGGTGCACTCTGATTGGAAAGATATGTATATAGTGCACCTTAGAGCGACCACTAAGACAAAAAAGTAGATATAAGTAATAAGCTAATAGTTGTGTTAAAATGAAATCATAAACATATGCAATACAAATGAAAAGAAAAAATAAACAATAGAAAAGAAACAGAAAAAGAGCAAAATGGTATATCTAAGTTCGATCATGTCAGTAATTGCATTACATTTCAATGATCTACACACAAAAATCAGAGATTATCATACTTAAATTTGGATTTTAGGAAGCAAGACCAAAATAAAAGCAGCCTGAAACAATCACACTTATTAAAAGGATGGAAAAAGCTGTGCAAATACAAATCATGAGAATACCAAGCGATTTTATAATAAAGACAGTGTAAATTTCAGTACAAGAAGTATTACCAGGATAAAGAGGACCATTTAATAATGCTAAAGAAATAAAATTAATCAAGAAGACATAACAATGCTAAATATGTAGGCACCTAATAATGGAACTTTAAAATACATGGGTGAAAACTGGTAGGCATGAAAGAAGAAATAGAAAAATTCACAAGTGTGGTTAGAGATTTCAAAAAACCTCTCAGTAAATGAGAGGATAAGTAAACAAAAATCTGTCAGAATATAAAACGGACCAACACTGCCAACCAACCCCACCTAACAACAATACAACACCCATTTTTAAACTACAATATATTAGATTCTGGGCCACAAAACAAATCTCAACAATGTAAGAGAGTTGACCTAATACAAAGTATGGCCTCTGACAAAAGGAAATTAAACAGAAATGAATATCAGAAAAATTTCTTGAAAACCTCAGCCGGGCACCGTGGCTCATGCCTGTAATCCTAGCACTTCAGGAGGCCAAGGCGGGCAGATTGCCTGAGGTCAGGAGATTGAGAGCCCTGTCTGGACTAAACATATTTTAAAAATTAGCCAGGTGTGGTGGCAGGCATCTGTAATCCCAGCAACTTGGAAGGCTGAGGCAAGGAAATTGCTTGAACTAGGGAGGTGGAGGTTTCTGTGAGCCGAAATTGCACCACTGCACTCCAGCCTGCGCAATAGAGCAAGACTCCATTCCCAGAAAAAAAAAAAAAAAAAAAAAAAAAAAAATTCTAAATTAAATGTAAGTCAAAAAGTCACACAGAAGACCAGTATTTTGAATCAAATGAAACTAAGACCTAGACGTAAACAAAACTGGCAGTACACAACTAAAGCAGTGCTTCGGGAGATTTCCATGGCATTAAGTAACTATCAGAAAACAAGAGATACATATAAGATCTAAATAGGAACACTCTTACACACTTGGTGGGAGTGTAAATTAGTTCAACCATTGTGGAAGACAGTGTGGTGATTTCTCAAGGATCTAGAAATAGAAATTCCATTTGATCCAGCAATCCCACTACTGGGTATATACCCAAAGAACTAAAAAATCGTTCTACTATAAAGACATGCACATTTATGTTCGTTGCAGCCCTGTGTACAATAGCAAAGACCTGGAACCAACCCAGATGCCCATCCATGATAGACTGGACAAAGAAAATGTGGTGCATATACACCATGGAATACTACACAGCCATAAAAAACGATGAGTTCATGTCCTTTGTAGGGACTTGGAAGAATCTGGAAACAGTCATTCTCAGTAAACTGACACAAGAACAGAAAATCAAACACCGTATGTTCTCACTCATAGGTGGGTGTTGAACAAAGAGAACGCGGTGGACTAAGGGAGAGGAGCATCACACACTGGGGACAGTTGTGGTGGGTAGGGGAGAGACAGCGGAGGGTGGGGAGGGATAACATGGGGAGAAGTGCCAGATACAGTATGCGCCTTAAGTAAGACAAATAAACTAAAAAAAAAAGAAAATAGAAAGCGAACAAATTATACCCAAAGTAAGCTGGAGGAGGAGATAATAAAGATACAAATAGAAAGCAATAAATAGAAAACAGAAAAAAGCCAACCCAGCTCAAAGCTAATGCTTTTAAATGACAAAAAAATGGATAATCTCTAGCCAAATGGATCAAGAAAAAGAAAAGGAAGACATGATCTCATTTTTATTTTTTAACAAATTTTTTAAAAGTTGAACTCATAGAAGTAAAGAGTAGAATGGTGTTTAGCAGGAGAAGGGGCACCGAGGCTGGGGTTGGGCTGATGTTGGTCGAATGATACAAAAGCAGAAGGAAAAAGTTTAAGTGATTTATTGTATATAATATAGTTAATAAAATATACTACATTCTTGAGAATTGTCAAGAGAGTAGATTCTAAGTGTTTCCACCACAAAAAAACATGAGTATATGAGGTAATGGTATGTTAAGTAGCTTGTTTTAGCCATTTCATAATGTACACGTATTTCAAAACATCATGCTGTACACAAGAAACAGATACACTTTTTTCAATAAACAATAACTTTTCTTAAAGATTTTTTAAAGCAATCTTGTTTCTGTGTTTTCTTATGAGTTATACTCAAACCAGTTATCTTAAGTTTAGAAGTTAATCAATATTTTTCCTTCTTAAAAAAAAAGTGGCCCAAATCACCAAGAAAGTTATATCAAATCTAAACACTCCTATTTGTTATTGTTTTAAGCATTCCTTATGCTCTGGGGAAAAAAAATAGAGAAAGAAAGAAACAAAAGACAGGCAAGGATTTTCTAGTATTAGGGATTTTTCATTAGCCAAGTTTTTTTTATTGCACTGCAGATTCAGATATAAGCACTTCAGCTATTGCGCTATGCAAGCAAAACTAAACACTCATTTTCTTTGTTGCTATAGAACAAAATATTAAGACATTATTATGATCCATCCATTCAGTTTCATGACATATCAAATGCATTGCTGGAATACATTCTACTTGAAAATTTTAAAGTGCTCTGCCACATGTCTTCTTTACATATAAGTTTAGCTGAATGGTATTTTCTTTTAAATATCACTTAAGATCACTCAATTATGAGAGCAGAAGGAGAGAGCCCTTTAGTAATAGTATTGTTGAATATTGGAATGAAAATCCCTGAGCTCCTTGTCTTATGAAATAAGTCTTTTTGTGTGCATAAAATATAGTTCAACATTAAGCATTTTCTACAAAATGGGGGACAAATCCCAGAGTAATCTTCATACAAAGTTATTTTAGGTGCCTAATGCCTGTAAAATTATAGTTGTGCCTTGTCCTAAAGTTGAGGGTCTTTCAACATTTTCATCATAAACCTCGTTTTTCAGGGGCTTATAACTCAACTATAGAAATTTGCTTCAGGATGAAACTCGGAATACCCAATTTCAGTCAGATCTAGTTATAACCAGCTAAAATAAAGACCCAAAAGTTTGCATTTTATCTTTCTCACTTGTCTATCTATATTTTTAAGTTAAAAGAAACACTTGCAGACATTTCTACCAGTTTCTCATTTTTCAAAAATCTTTATCTTTGGCATTTTTGAAATATAGAAAAAAGGATAAAAAGAAAATTTAATGAGTAATTAGCATCTCAAGGGAAGGATAAAAAGGTGCTCACAGCCAACTCACCCTCCAAAATCCAGGTAAGGTCAGTAGATATTGAAACTCATTACAACATAATGACATTTATTTTCAGTGAAAAGCTTTTATTGAATGAGAACAGAATACCTAATAGAGGCCTATAGCATAGAAAGTCATGGGAAAATTTAACCATAAACGTTCACTGTACAGTGGAGTAATATTCTAGGTTACGAATGTTAAAAAAAATGATTTACTCTGAAATAATAGCAGTAGCTCATATTCCAAATACTTGTTTGTTTCCTTGTACTTATAAGAAACTACCTTTCCCAAATAAGAAGATGTATCACTTTAGTGAATAGATGTTTAAATAGAGATGCAATTATTTAAGCAAACTGGAGCTTTTATGTGTCTATTGTTATAATACTAAGTTCTGGAGAAGGAGGGCATAAAAGGATGTTGTGGCAGTCTCAGAAGTAATATACTTCCCTAGCCCCTAAATCACTATTTGACAAGGTGAAGGACAACAAATGTGATCATCGATTGCTTTCATTATTGCTATTAAACACAGCCGTAATCCTTCAAAGCAGTAATTCTATTCTCCATTTCCACATTGCCTAGCATAGCATCTCTCATCTTTTGCACACTGCACCTTTGTTGATCCCATCTCAGTACCACCTAAAGTGCACACCAAATGGTCTTCTCATGCCTGGCAAAGAGAGGAAATTCAAAAGCCCTCCCGGTTGCCTTGCTTCCCTGTCAAGCACGTCCATGCCCCATCACAGGTCTTGAAGCCCTACGTGCTCTGTGTGCACTCTTCATTTTTGATTGTCTCCAATAAAGAATCCTGGCCAGACCTGATACATTTAAGGTCAAGATACAAGAAAGAAAATCAGGCTTGAGAGCTAAGGTATATAAACTGAAAGTAACAAGTTTTCATTAAAAGGTAGCAAGACAAAAATCATTCTAGATTTTAATCTTAATCTCTATTCTGCTATAAGCCAGCTGTTCTTAACGTGTCTGAGTCTGAATTTTCTTACCTGAAAAAATAAAAAGATTGAATCAAAAGATTTTTTAAATCCCTTCTAGATCTAAAGTTCTGAAATTCTTGTGGAAATAAGTACTTAGTTTGGTAAGGTCAATTGTTTTATCATTTAGCCCAATTAAGCCCACACAGATAACAGTTTTCTCTCCCAGAAGCATTTCAATGTCCTGAATAAACGTGGAATTATGAATGATAATGTTAGACTTGGTACTAAAATTTCATGTTTGATTAATTTCAGAAATGCTAAGACATTAGAGGACTCCTTTCCCGACAATAGACAGCTAACCACTCGACCGTTGCCTGCATGGCCAAATCTATGCGAGAAAATAAAACAGAGGGCTGTGCTGAAATCCCTCATTCTTGTAGATTTGAAACTAACCCCTTGGAAAATCCAGTGGTTTTTGTGGGTTAGCAATGCAAGTGAAATGCAAGCTTGTTAAGAACTTGAAATTTCAAATTATGAAGCCAATATTCATAATTTGATGTCAGCCAGATTCCTTTTTCTTCCCATCCCCCAGTGAACTACAAAGAAAGGTTACAAAGATGAGAAAAGGTAGGCAAAGAACCCATGTGAGTTTGAATTAACCTTCAGCTCATTGTGAAAGTTTACAAAGAATTTTAAAGTGCCAGAATTTGGGGGTGCTGTCTAGGGGAATTTCTCCACTCCATGTGCTTACTCCAAGAGCTATCCAACTAGGGTATGGTAGAAATTTTTAATGAAATTAAATACAATTAAAACTGATCTAGGCCTTTCCCACCTTCAGAACCTGGGCAAACTGCCACAGACAGAATCCTGTCTTTTCTCTGTCTATAAAAGCCACTCTCAGTTGTTTTGGGAATCTATGGCCCTACTATGTCAAATTACTAACGCAGATTGGGGCTGACCCTTCACATTTGGGAAGAAGGATATGCTCTATTATCATTAGGATATGCTTAAAATATGCTTCAGTAATTTCGAATAGAGGACAAAAAGCAAGAATATCATCACAACATGTAAGGATTAGGTATCTCCAGAAAGTGGAGGCATAAGATCCCCAAAGGAGCCTCTGACTCTCCCCTCACAGTAGGTCCACTTTGGAAACTGCAGGGTGAGCAAAGATCCCAGGTAACTATGTGCTCCTAAAAGAACTTGTACATGTCAAGTCCTTCTTTATTAAACAGGTTTAAGGTTCAGAGGTGTAATTTCAACTTTGTATCACAATACAACACTGAGCAGACTCTAAGTATGTAAAACAGAAGGAATTTCACGCAATGAATGGGTTACACAGGTGATGTAATTGTGGAGAAACCAAACTGGGGAAAGTGAAGCAAGCCGGAAATTAGTAAGTGGGAGCCACTCCCAGTGCCGGAGGAATAAGGGCGGATGCACTATTATCAGAGCCCAGTGACTGGTGTCACCCAAACGTAGTTGGAATTACTGCAGCCTATCCAGGGTAAACTTAAGTCACAAAGGTTGTGCAGCGCCCCAGTGGAGCTCAAGGGGAGAAATACCCTGGGTTTTCCCTTTTTCCTTCCTTTCTATTTCCTGCCACTGCCTCCTAATGCCTGATGTGTGAGATCCTAAGAAATACACACTGCTAGGGTCAGCTTCCCCGAGGCATAGGGCAAAACTGAGGAAAGCAAGAAATAGATCTGGCCCAGGACCAGAGTGAGTATTTTTGTCCACTCATGCAGCAAGCATACAACGAGCACCTGCTATGGGCCAGGCAGTCATCACTAACAACTGCGTAACCATACAACTAATGTCATGGGACTCAAAGAAGTTCAGATGCCATGAAAGAGGCAGATATATAAGTGCAGAATGGCAGTCTTACTCATGAGAAGTGATAAGATACACCAGAACTTAGAGAAGGGAGTGGCAGTCTATGAGAAGCTGTAAAGTATGCTCTTTAGTTTCCGTAGGGAAAATGTTAAGATGCTATGACCCAAGTTAGAAGCACAGAGTCTAACTTATTACAGAATCTCTTCTCTTAAAACCCGTAAAATGGTCCTAAAGAAATTATTTTTGCTCTTTTTATTTCTTGTTCCCCATGATCAAATGACTTCTGTCATCATTGAGGGATTTTGACTGTCTCTGGGAAATGATGGCTGGAGTAACCCAACCAAAATGAATACTGCAGTAAGGAGGATATTAGGCTGGAAACACACACAGCCAAAAGTGCCTTAGTAAACTACAAGTCAAGCAGGGAGTAGGGGAAATGAGAACTCATTCACCCTTTGCAGATGTAAGGAGATTTTCCAGTAAAGCGACAATAATTTAATTACAAAAATGCTTCTGATACTGCTACCCATGAAATCTTTTTTGGCAAAAAGGCTGACAGAATAAGTACAGCAGGCTAAGTGATTACTGATAGGTTTGAATTAGAGCCAGATTAAAGGTACTATGCTGACTTTCTGTGTAGGGTGCTTGAAGCGGCAGCCAAATGTTCAAGCCTGAACCCTTCTACTCACATAAAACCTAAGGCTACTATGTTCTGTCAAGGCCCATTAACAAGTCAGTGGGCTGACCATCAACATTTTTCTCTGCTGTTATATTAATCATTATTACAATATATTCACATGAATCTGATTGATGTCTATGGCACAAATCAGATGCTACCACTATCACGCTAGATGATTTGACTATGGAATAATCACTTTAAAGAGCAAACCATACTCACCATACAGCAGCACAGTAGCACTGCGATCCTACATTGCCCCACAGTGCTATGTGTTTTGTAGCCAAAGTCTTAGCAGCCCATGAAGGCTGATAAACACCTTGTGTTTAACAGCAGACTAAGAATGCAATCATCATTAAGTGATTTTTAAGCCTGGGTGTGGTTTTATTTATATTCAACTGCTTTTTTTTTTTTTTAAGCACACTTTGTGTTTTACTGGGAAGCATCCAGATTTTTATTTAAAACAGAAGTGCTGAAAAAAAAAAGCTACACAGTTTCTGTTCTGGACCATTAATTTTTCAGTCAGATTTAACTATCATTTAATTGGTTCCTCATGCTAAAACTTGGATTCCACTTTAAATGCTTGAAACTAGAGTATATAGAATAATCTGTTATGCTGAGCTATTCATCCCAAATGTCCAGGGAAAATAAACCAATCTCAAAATAAGACTGGGCTACTTTCTGTGATGACACAAAATTAATACCATACTCTAAGAAATAAACCTGGGTCTATGTTTGACCAAAGTAAAAATCATTAGGGTTTCTATGAGGAAGTAATATTAAATTCATATTAATGACCAACATAAAAGTGGGTCCCTTAACAACAACAACAAAATTCTGTGAAAATCAATTTTAGAAATCCGACCTAATTTAACAATACCTAAAATCATCATTCTGATAAATCTGTTTGTCTTAGGTATATAAATGAATTTTTAGTACTTCTTTTTACACTTATGAATAAATTAAAATCAGTAGTAAGGAAGGACGCTTGAGTCCAGGAGTTTGAGTTCAGCCTGGGCAGTACAGCAAGATCCCATCTCTAAAATAAATTAATTAATAAATAACAATTTTAAATTAGTGATAATACATAATCTTATGATTAATTTCTAGAGGGAAATGTAAACTTTCCCTAGATTTCAAGGCAGTCGGCATCGCTACTTTACAATTTGAAAAGTAAAAAGGGAAATACCCTACAGATACTTTTTTTTGTAAGAATAGAAAAATTTAATGGATGAAATTTAACCAGAAAATTGGCATGAGAGATCTGCATTGTAAATAGGTTTCTGTTCACATCAAACAGAGTCAATTTGTAATCTGGCTCAACTAACCAGCTCAGAAAAACAACCTCTGAACAGGAATTCCACACATGCAGATAAGCACTAGTGAAAATCCTTGTGAAATAACTGCTAGTTCAGCATGAACCCAGTGCAGTTTGGTAACCAGTCTTCTGGAGAGTTGCCAAATTAGTTAGATAATTTCTCTAGCCAGCATTTAGCCCAAGAGGTGCAGTGCACAAATGCTTTGAGGCTCTTTGAAAATATTTTGTAGGTCCTCAGCTATTGACCACTTAACAATGCTAGTCATGTTTCTGTAGTTTAATGATCACAAAATATTTCATAAATGAAGAGCCATCTTTATCATAGAGATGAAGTTTAAAGATAACATGGCTGAGCTGTTTTCCAGTGATAGAAGCTACAAGAGGAAAATGAGGCATATAATGTACAGTTAAACTAGAGGAGATAAGGCATAGAGTTCCCTAGTTTCCCAGAAATGTTTTAGAAATACACTAATGAAATTCATCCTTAATGTTATTTTAACCCTAATGCCCAATCCGTATTTTCACCCTCATGCAGAGTACTAGCTATATATGTATTTTGCAATTTAAAAAAAATAATTTCTAATCCATGTATTTTCCATTAGAGTTCTGAAGTTTCTCCCTATGAATACATCAGAAGAGTTGTGTTGATGTAACCACCTTTCCTGGTTCTTCTTTCTAGCAACAGCCTCTACTAGCAAGATGGTTCGTTAGCTTAATGATATAGTCTGAATTAGTGCCAAGAATTCGTCATCTTTCCTCCCTCAAAACCTCTCCCACTTCAGTGTTACCTATCTCTGTGAACAGCACCAGGTCAGGAAACCAGAAAGCTGGCTAGACGTGGAGGCTGGTCCTCCTCCCTCGACCCCCTATCTAATCATCTATTATGTCCTGTCCAGCACACCTCCAAATAGGCCTCAGGTTCGTCTCCTCCGTTTCCGCCTCTGCCCATTGCCTTAGTTGAGTCCTTTATAATTGTTTACCTAGACTCTCACAATATTTTTATTTTGTCCCCCTTTGTTTCTTCACTTCCCTACTCCCCTCTGTTCTAACTCCAAGCAGACAGATCCCTCTATGTCACAAAATCATCAAAGGCTCCAGTGCCTACAGTTGAAACCCTAAGCAGGCCTTTCAAGACCCTTCTGGTCTCATCTCTGACTCATCTCCACATTTATTTCAGTTTGCATTGCCCTAAACTTCTCATTTCTTTTTATCTCTGAATCTGCCTCTTCCTATGCATGCCTGTCTGTTTCATCCCACCCCTGGAAAATCTGCATTCTCCTGCCTCCTTTAGGGCCCCTTCCATTTCCACCCCTGGTAATAGGGCTTTCTCTGGTCTTCCTTTCTGGGCACCATTCCACCCCCACCCCTCTTTGAGGACACTTGTTCCATTTCAAGAGAATTCAAAGCCTGAGGGCTAGGATTTTATCTTATCATTTTTTGTATTCTTAGCACCTAATCCAAGTTCTGAGAATCTAAGTGGAGAAGTGAGTAAAACCGGAGAAGAAAGAAGAAAGAGAGAGAGGAAGGAAAGAAAAAAGGAAAGAAGGAAGGAACAAAGAAAACAACGGAGTAAGGGAGGGGAAGAAAGCCACTTAGATACCCTTATTAGAATAAACTATTTTGTCCAGCTAAACAACTACTGAAAAATTGGTATAGGAAAACATATAAAGAAAGGAACTTGTCCTTACCCTACATTTGGAAGTTTGTGTGTGAGGCCTGAAAAGGATCTAAAAAGACATAGTACAGTCCTTTCTAACATAACTGAGTCATATGTTGAGATTGGTTTTGAAACCAATAGTATTTAAAAGTAAAGAAAATAATGAATGCCAGAGAGGGGGTTGGGGGAAAGTTTTCTCCAAAATACACCCTAGAGATTGAAAAGGGAGAAGGGAGAGGATAAAGGTTGACTAGACATGAGTGAAGCCAAAAAAATCACCTTCCCCCTTCAAAAGCCAACAGAGAGGGGAAGGACGGATTGTACATAAATGGAAAAAAATCAACCCCTCTGATTAAATGTTACATATTTTTGACTTACTCAAATTTCAGGAGGCCAGGGGGAGGGGCAGAAGGGTGTGTTTTTACTAATGATTAATCTTTTTCTCCTTGTGTTTCTCAACCCGGTGACATTGTTGAAGCTGGGGGAGGGGTGTGTGGAATTAAAGTAGCAAAAAGTAGGTTTTCTCTAATTCTATTAGATGTTATTCTTAATGAAAATTTCCCCTAATTGTTTACCTTTATGTATCTACAGAGACGCCTACTCGGGAGGGTATTTTAAATGACATGGCACCTAAACATTCTTTGTCTACTTACTGTAAACAGTCATCAAATAAAGAAACTTACAGAACAATATTATTATCCTGAAGGCAATTTGTAATAGATAAGACATTGTAAGTTTTGTCTGGCTAAAAACAAACCAGTAATGCTTCTGAGATAGATGATTACTTGTTCAAATGTCTGAGAAGAAAAAGATATGAATGTCATATTCCAAAGGAATCCACTCTTCCTATATGATGGCAAAAAAAAAAAAAGCCTAAAGACACAGTAGGAATAAATAATTCTCAGTGATTTATTTACAGAGCCTGAAGCGTATGGTTCTGAACAAGATATTTCCCAGAGCTGCAGCAGCAAGCTTGACATAGCACCAGACCTGTTTCAAGCTCCCCAGCTCCTTCCCGCAGACATTTACTTCTGTTTTCCATGCTGTATTTCCTGCTCTAACATCAGTAACTTTTTCCTCTAACCCATGTCTACTCTATCAAGCTAAACTTCTGAGGTCTTGTTTCAATGGCAAGACTGACTCAGTGCCATTCAATCTCCAGCCAATCTGAACACTAATCTGTACCATATTACTCCCACACTGCCCGTCCCAGGTAGAAAATTTATCCTTCACGTTTGCTCATTCATTCATTCAACATGCATGGAATGAGAAGCTGCTATATGCCTGGCATGGTGCCAAGCCCCTGGTGCAACAGTTAGCGAGACTCAATCTCTGCTGCTCTTCACTGTGACCCCATTATGACAATACTGGATAGGAAGGGCTATGAAAAAGGCAAATAGAAAGTGAGGAAGCAGAAAGGAAGGAGCAACCAAAACTAACTTTTTTCTTCAAGGGGAACATAAATTTGCCTTCAAAGAAGAGTAACTATACTTAAATCCAGAAATGACCAAAACATTTCTTATATGCCATTGGCTAAACACTTATATATGTCTTAGAACCTGGATCTGTAAAATCATCCTCTATCAAAAAGCTAAGAGGTAACTTAAAGAAATTATCTAGATAGCTATTTGGGGGAAAGGGAGGGAGGCTATTGTCTAGAGAATAGGGTACAAGTATATAAATTATTGAGAAGCTTGATGAGAACATCTGTTGGCATGAATGCAAGTTCACATACGTGACTGAGAATTAACAATCCACCTTCACCAGAAGACAGCCAGGGCAAATTCATAGAGCCTCCTTCTAACCTACAGTGATATAATACTTAATGATTTTCAAGGCACTTTTCTTCTCATTATCTCCATGCATCTGATGGCTAATCACAGAATAGAAGATTGAGGCACTGAGGGAAAATATTGAAATCTCAACTTGACTGGGAAAATTGAGGATCAGAAAGCCATGCTGGTAACAGCACACCCAGGAAGAATTCTCCAGTTTCCTGATTCCTGACCAGAGCCCTTCCGCCAACACATTGCCTCTGACACTTCACTGTATGAAGAAACAAAACAGAGTGATTAAAATCGAAATACACACACACACACACACACAAACACACACACACACACACACAAACAAAAACAGGCTCCCAGTTAGATAAATCAGATAGATGTGATTGAATCACATAAATATGATGCAAGTAAGTTTCTAATGCTTCCAATAACCCCACGAAATATCTAGAGTAGGTTCTTTGCTAGGCTAGATCTCAGGTTGAAAAAGAATGAACTTTAAAAATGACAGTGGGAGCAGAGCATCTTCTTTGAAGACTTAGAGATTTTGGAGGTCAGTACTTTCTACTGATGTCTGAAGGAGGCTCAAAGGATTGTGGGCAGGAAAAACCAGTCTTGTGAAATCTACTCAATACTTAAAATATTTATCTTGTAAATCTACTCATTCCCTCTGTTTTAATCTGTTTGGTCTGCTAGAGAAAAAATACCTTTGAATGAGTAATTTATAAACAACAGAAATGTATTTCTTATCGTTCAAAAGACTGGGAATTCCAAGATGAAGATGCCAGCAGATCCCGGGTCTGGTGAGGGCCATCCCTCATAGATGTCGCCTTTTGTGTCTTCAGATGGCAGAAAAAACAAGGCAGCTTTCTTCTAACTCTTTTATAAGGGCATTATTCCCATCCATGATGGTGGATTCCTCGTGACCTAATCACCCCCTAAAGGGACCACCTCCTAATATCACCACAATGGAGACTGGCTTTTAACATGAATTTTGTCAGACAATAACAGCCTCCAAATACCCTGGAAAGTTTTTAACCTGGTTAACAGTAGAAAAATATGGGTAGCGGCTAGGATTCAGTTTGGACATAAACTGAACCAGAAGGTTTGCCTCCCCAGCTGGAAGTATCCAGTGGTGATGATAATAAAATGAGTCCCGTCATCCCAGAAGTTAATCACATGTGGTACTGAACCAAAAGGCTTAGAGACTGACCCAATGGAAGGACTCTGCACCCTGTATTTGTGGTATATTAGTTTGGCTTTTGGAATAGACAGACCCAAAACAGCAGTGTCTCGAGCAAAATAGAAGTGTATTTCTCTTTCAAGTGCAGTCCCAGCAGTCATGCAAGTACAGCAGTTCTGTGCTGCCAGGATCCTGAGCTCCTTCTAGCTTGTTGCTCAATCACGGCTGCCTCAGCTCCAGTTCTCCTAACACATTCCAGTCAGCAGAGAGAAGAAGAAAAAGGAAAGGCACATCCTCCCTCTTTTAGAACACAATCTAGAAGTTGCACACAGCCACCTTGTTAATGTCTTACTGGCTAGAATTCCATCATATATACACATCTAGTTGCATAAGAGGCCCAGCTAAAAATTCTGCTTCCATAGAAACACGAGAGAGCAGATACTAGGGGACAACTGGCTGTTTCTGCCACAGACCCAACTCTAAAAAGTCATTTGTACAAGGCTTCCTCTTGTCTCCTCAACTCAACTGCAGCTATTAATACTTTCTAGCACTTTGCTGTAATTGTGGGGCTTCTGTTCTACCTGAACTGCATCCCCATTTCTGAGGGACTAAGTCACTGGTCACTGCAAAGAGGGCAAGTCACAAGCTCAGAAATTGCTTAAAAGACTGTTCCAATGTGATTAGCCTCATGAATATATTACTGTATTTTGTAGCAAGCACTTGCCCTAATCTTAAGATAAGAACTAATTTGTTACTAAAAGAAACATTACCATTCAATAGGGAAATATTGGTTCATGAGAAACATATAATCTCTGTCCTCTATTAGAATAGTAGCTTACTTTCTGTCAACGTAAGAATATTGCATCAATTTAATACTTTAGATATGAAAAAATGATGAAAGAGTTATTGTCTGTTTTAATGATAATTTGAAAGTGATTATCATGGACACATTTCTCAGTTCTGTCTCCATTTATCTTTCCTAAGCAATTACTACATTAATAAAAGAAAAGGACACTAAAACCTGAGGTTAAAATGAATCATACCAGGTACTAATCACAGTTAGGATGAATGTTTGCATGCAGTTCATTTGGATGAATACTACTCTGAGCAAAGATATCAAAAAGAGCATTTCATGCAACAGGAAAGATGAAGTTCTCACCACTGCCCAGAGCATGTATACATACCATCCAGTAGTTATGTTACTTCAAAAGGGTGCTGTCAAACATCTTGCATAAGGCAACATTAAATATGGGTCTGGAAGCTGGTTAGAAAATCCCTAAACTGAGTTTATTTGAGGGTTTAACAATATAAACTGCAGAAGAAGAGAGAATCTCCTTGAGAAACTCCTCTGTGATGTGACATTACAAATAGCCATCCAGAAACATATTTCATCAATTGGGTAAGAACCCTTGTCAGGCCATGTCCCAAGGGTAAGCTGCAACATCTGTAACATCTCCAGCTCTGGGGGAAAGATGACATTCTCTGAATCCTGGAGGAACAGTATTTTCCCCTTAGAGAAGAAAGCACCATCCTAGAGCACAAGCCTTGTCAGCTTTATCACCAGTGCCAAACCCTGCCATCTCCTTTCCACCAAATACATACACTGTCTTACACACACACACACACACACACACACACACACATACAGGCATAGCATCACCATGAAGAGATGAAGAGCATAATTTCTAATAAGAAGGGTAATTTTATTTCTCATTTATATTTTTTGGACTAAAATAAGACTCCTGAAGTGATTAGAACATCTGTCTTTTGCCTTTCACTGGAAAATGAAAAAGCCATCTGCAGCAGACTGGAAACTGCTTTCCCTTGATATTCTTCTTCGGAGCAGAACTCTGATTTTTCGCTGGGCATGTTACCCCCAAATGAAAAGATTGCATTTCTCAGTCTTTTTTCAGCTAGATATGACCAGGTGACAAAGTTCTACCCAATGAGAGGTTAAGTAGATGATTTCCAGCAAGGCTGTTTGAAGGACATGACTCAGATGGCAGTTCAGTGTCCTTCGGCCTCCTTCCTCTTAACCTGAAGCATAGGTCTGATGACTGGTGCTGTCATCCACAGGTGACTCAAGCAGCCATCTTGGACCACAAAGCAACTTTGAGGATATAAGTTATACATAGGATACGCTTAGTGAAGGTAGGCTAACGTGCTGCAGGAAAGCTAGACTTGCTGAGTCAGAAAACAGGTGACTTCTCTCTTGTGTTACAGGTCACAGTGAGGGTTCTGGGCAATGGGCAGTTTTGCTCCAGCCATTCAAGGACTGAGGCTTTTGGTGACTCTGCATCTTTGTTGTGTAGCTCCTAAGCCATCAGCTGTCATCATCCAGTCAAAGCTAAAATGGAAAAAAGTGGAAGGCCAGGATCAGAAATCGCCTCTTAGGAAGGTGAGGCAGAGGCTGCCCACATCATTTCTGTTCACATTCCATTGGTAAAAGCTCTGTGCTACAGCAACATCCAGCTGCAAGGGAGGCTGTGGGAAATGAATTCCTAATTGGACAGCCGCATCTCAGCTACAGTTCTATTTATTACTCACAGAAGAAGAGAAACAGGTTCTAACAAACAGCTCCCAGTCTCCAAGCAGATGGTAAGATGGGAGTCAGGGCCCCCTGATGGCACCTTGGAATTACTCTCCCTACTACCTACGTCTCTCTTTCTTTTATTTGAATGAAAAATAAATTTGTATGTTGTTAAGTCGCTATAATTTTAGAGGATGTTTTTCCTTCTTTGCATACTCCTCAATGGTACAAATGATCAAATTTTGCCTTTAAATGTAGGAATATTTTGGCTTATGAGTGTAAAATACATATTGGTCAATTAAACAATTTTGATATTTTAACTATGAAGGATTACTCTAACGACATTGGAGGTCGTGGCTGCAATTTTGAGTTAGGCTTTAAAATACAACTTTTTCAGGCCGGGCGCGGTGGCTCACGCCTGTAATCCCAGCACTGTGGGAGGCCGAGGCGGGTGGATCACGAGGTCAAGAGATCGAGACCATCTTGGTCAACATGGTGAAACCCCGTCTCTACTAAAACTACAAAAAATTAGCTGGGCATGGTGGTGCGTGCCTGTAATCCCAGCTACTCAGGAGGCTGAGGCAGGAGAATTGCCTGAACCCAGGAGGCGGAGGTTGCTGTGAGCCGAGATCGCGCCATTGCACTCCAGCCTGGGTAACAAGTGTGAAACTCTGTCTCAAAAAAAAAAAAAAAAAAAAAAATACAACTTTTTCTTATCTTCCCCTATGTTGCTGGTCCTTTTACTGTGTAATATACAGTATTTCTCTGTGGCCTGATGATACTATTGTATAGCCTTATTGCTCTTAGGCTACAAATCTGTACAGCATGTTACAGTCCTGAATACGGTAGGCAAAATTATAAAACAGTGTTAGTATCTGTGTAGCTAAACATATCTAAACATAGAGAAGATATGCTAAAAGTACAGATAAAAATGGTACAGCTGTAGAAGGCACTTACCATGAATGGAGCTTGCAGGACTAGAAGTTGCTGTGGGCGAGTAAGTGAGTGAGTGGTGGGGAAATGTGAAGGCCTAGGACATTTCTGTAAGGTAAACTATATCAGCATTGTACACTTAGGTTACACTATATCTATTTTTTAAGTTTCTTTCTTCAGTAATATATTATCCCGAGCTTACTGTAACTTTTTTATTTGATAAGCTTTTTAATTTTTTTAACATTTTGACTCTTGTAATAACACAGCTTAAAACACAAACATTTGTACAGGTGTACAAAATATTTTTATGGCCTTATCCGATACACATTTTACTATTGCTAAGATTTTAGTTTTTGATTTTTACTTTTTAACTGTTTTTATTAAAAACTGAGAAACAGAAAAAAACACACATTAGTCTAAGCCCACACAGGGTCAGGATCGTCAATATCTGCATCTCCTATCTCCACATCTTGTGCCGCTGGAAGTGCTTCAGGTGCAATACACACACGGAGCTGTCATCTCTAACCATAACAATGCCTTCTTCTGGAATATTTCCTGAGGGACCGGCCCAGGGCTGTTTTACAATTAATTTTTTTTTTTTTTTTTTTTTTTTTTATTGAGACGGGAGTTTCGCTCTTGTTACCCAGGCTGGAGTGCAACGGCGCGATCTCGGCTCACCGCAGCCTCCGCCTCCTGGGTTCAGGCAATTCTTCTGCCTCAACCTCCTGAGTAGCTGGGATTACAGGCACGCACCACCATGCCCAGCTAATTTTTGTATTTTTAGTAGAGATGGGGTTTCACCATGTTGACCAGGCTGGTCTCGATCTCTTGACCTCGTGATCCACCCACCTCGGCCTCCCAAAGTGCTGGGATTACAGGCTTCAGCCACCGCGCCCGGCCAATTAATTAATTTTTTTTTTATAAATAGAAAAAGTAAACTCAAAAGTATGACAGAAAGTATAGTATAGTAAATATATAAACCAGTAACATAGTCATTTATTATTATAATCAAGTACTATGAACTGTACATAATTGTGCATGCCATACTTTTATATGACTGACAGTGCAGCAAGTCTCTTTACACCAATATCACCACAAACACATGAGTAATGCATTGTGCTATGGCATTACTACGGCTACAACATCACTAGGCCATAGGAATTTTTCAGTTCCATTATAATCTTATGGGGCCTCCATCATACATGCGGTCTGTCATTGATCAAAATATTAGGAGGCATATGACTGTAATACTAATGTAAAAACTGAAACATTTCAAACAAGAAACAAATTCTAGACTTATCAATTATCTGGTAGATGATACCTTTTTAATCCAGATAATACATCATCCACTCAGTTCTCCTTTTTTGAATTATGATTTTAAAATAGAAAGAATTATTTACCTGATTGATAAAAACTTCTATGACTTAAAAATAATAGCAAAATGCAGGCTTCTGATGTAAAAACACATTGTTAAGTAATTTCAAGCGATATATTTCATGTCTCTTACATACCTGGAGTGAGGTATTTACTCCTGTTCTGACCAAATTTTTAAAGGAGCATGCATAAACATAAAAGTTTCATTAGGAGATTGTGAATCCTTCATTAATAAAACTCATTAAATCAGATTCTCCTCAATGACTCAGTCAACCTATTAACCCTTTTAAGTGATTAGGGCTGCATACAGCACCACTCACCACAGCAATATACAATTGAAATGACTTAGGAAATCTATTTCTTAACCCTATGGAGATTTTTAAGTGTGGGAACCAAGAGACACGGGTTCTGGTCCTACAACTCAGCTCTCTGATCTTGAGCAAGTCCTTTGAATGCTTTTGACCTCAGTATTCTCATTTATTAAAGGAAACACTTAAATTTAACTATATCAAAAATCCTGTTCCACTCTACCAATTATACCCCTAGTTCCCAAGTTCCCCTGACCCTGTGACTACAAGGCCAAGATTGTAGCAGGAATAGCCAATGGCATAAGCTCACAGTAAAAATCCTTAGGAACATGGGAGTAGTCCTTCTATTAGTCAGAAATGGCTACATGATTGTGCAAGTCATGAGGCTGTGTTTTACGCCCTCCATGACAACTTTCAGTGACACTAATGGTTACCTTTTGCTGGGAGTTGATTATTTGCCAGGCACTGTGCCAAGTGAATTACATACAATATCTCAGTTAATCCTCATGACAACCCTAGAAGGTGGTGACATTATCCCCATTGCACAGATGAGGAATCAGAGGCTGAGAGCAGTTAAATAATGTGCCCAGGCCACACGGAGTGTCACCTAGAACACAGGGCTGCCTGGCTCTAAGCTGGACTCTCCAAAACTGTGCGATATGCCTGCAGGAGGTCAAGTCGTCCTGGCAAACTGCTCTCCTGACTCCACTCTTGGGCATGCCCACTGAGTCACCCATATTTAATGGCACTATGAAGTCCATAATAAACACTCTTTATGTCCCTCCCGACTCCATTCCCTTGCTTCTCCTAATAACAGCTGCAAACATTAATCGAGCCACAGAGCTCAGCTCTTTAAATGAGTTGTCTCATTTCGTCTTCACAACAATCCGCTTAGGAAGATACTATTATCTCCTCCATTTTACTGAGTAGAACACTAAGAAACAGAAAAGTTAAGTACATTGCCCAAGTTACCCAGCTAATAAGTGCAGAATAAATGTTTGAACTTAATTCTAATTCCAAAATAAATAAAAATTTGTGAATGCTGGGAGCATTTTAAATTAACACGTATTAAACCTTTACAATGTGTTGAGCCCTTTGCAAAGTGCTTTATGTAAACTGTCACATGTAATCTTCAAAACAATCCTATAAGATAGACATTAATGTTGTTAATGTCGTTCTTTGATAACGAAACCCTGGCAGTCTTGAGTAAGTATTGAGAGAAAGTCAAGCAGAGGCCATAGAGGCAAATGAATACAAAATCAGGCTTTAACATCAAACAGACTGCTTGTTACAACTGTTAGTGTGTTCTTTTGACAATTAACTTAACTTTACCTCAGTTTCCCAATCTGTGAAATGGGTGTGTTATGAGGATATTTATGTGTTAATATATAGAAAGTGTTTGAAACAGTCTCTGGCACACAGTAACAGCCTTATAATTGTTAAGAAAAAAAAAAAAAAAGAAGAAGAAGAAGCCTAGACTTTGCCCTTTACTAGCAAAGTGGCTTTATCTTTCTTGTCTTCATTTCGTCATTTGTAGAATACAAAAATAGCAATACGTATCTTGTATCATTATTGTGAGAAGGAAATGAGTAATTACAGAGAGAGAGGAAATGGTAGGTTTGTGTTAGAACATAAGGGCACATATGTTCAATAAACATTAACTTTCACTGTCATTATTATGATTATATCAATGTTATCATTTTTATCCCTTTCTTAGTCATACAAAAATCCTCCTCTACCTCAGGAGTGATCCAGCTGGCCCTGCCTGAATCCTTTTTCCTCAAAGAAACAGAAGGGATGCCTAAGATGGTCAGCAATTCTGATAATTTCAGCTGAGCCGTACATGCAAGTCAGAGAATGCCATTTTTCTCAGAACCCATCCCTAGGAGGGCAGGAATGATTCTCAGCATGGCACTACTGCACCATGCAAATAAACCTATAATTATACACTGTCTTAAAATGTTTTCTAAGACTGTGCCTGCCTTGCATGACTGCAAGCCTTTCAGGGCAGGGCCTTGACATCTACAGCTTTGATGACTCCTGCAGCACCAAGCTGTAGTCCAAAGTATTGACTGATTGCATGGCTGACTGATTGATGTAACAACTGGCCCTCGGATCTGCTTGTTGAGAGTACAGCCAGCCCTGCTCCCCAAAGGCAGATGTATAATGGCTGCGCATTTACAGGTGCCGGAGCCTGACTGCCTGGGTTTGAAGACTGCCCCCTCCATTTTCTGATTATGTGACCCTAGGCAATTGACCTCACTTCTTTGTGCCTTAAAAAATCTCTAAAATGGGAATCACAATCATCTCTAGTCTGATAATTAATTAACTTAATCGTATAAGTGCTTAGAAAAGTGTCTGGCCATAAGAAGTGCTCAGTAAATGTTAGCATTGTTGACTGGCTAGCTCAATCGACTGAAAGTGGTCTGGTTTGTCCAATCACTTCATATGGTGTGTCCCTGTCTGAATGTTGAGCAGAAAAGAGCTTCCCTCCCTTTTGTGGGAATAGGCTATCCGTCCAACAGTTCCCATGGCAGCTGTGCCCTGCCCATCACTCCAGCAGCAAATGTGTGCCAAGCATGCATACCTCCATGAATCATTTTGGCTGTTAAGAATCATTCACCAACATGACCTCTTTTCTTCTTGAGCCATGCTAATAAGGCCATATCACTTGCCACCCACTCATAAATACGCAAGCGAAAAAAAAATTAATCTTGCAACAATTATATCATATAGGCTTGTCCTTGAGCACTAAGAAGAATATCCGCTCTTTTATTCCCTTATTCTGACAGTAAGCATTTACTGAGTGTTCTATATCTAGACTCAGGGCTAGATACCACAATTATAACAGTGGAAATCCAGTTTTAGACCAGAATTTATAAGCTGCGGGAATGGAGACAGGGGA
This sequence comes from Sapajus apella, assembly GCF_009761245.1. Lineage (NCBI taxonomy): Eukaryota > Metazoa > Chordata > Mammalia > Primates > Cebidae > Sapajus > Sapajus apella. The sequence continues at coordinate 1,902,313 of NW_022437027.1, forward strand.
GGTATAGTGGAAAGAGAAGTAAACAGGCCAACATAAATCCACGTGGTAAGTAAGCATAGGTTTAGGGGAGGGTGGAAGGTAAAAGGGGGAAGAGGAGAAGGGAGAGTGGGTTTTCAAAAAATCAGGCACCAAACAATCAAAAAGAAATCATAGGTTCAAAAAAGTTTTCCCAAGAGAAAGTGGCCTCTCAACTGTGATCTCAAGCAAAGCTATGTTAATTCTCACAATTATTCTATTATGTAGGTGAGGAAACTGAGGCAGGAAGGCAATGGTCTGAAGTTGTAAAAATGTATGAGAATGTATGAGTCTTGGGAAGAAAACATTGTCCTGAAGACTTGGAGTTCTTTGCTTCCACCATCACACCAAGCCCCCTCCCTCCAAAAGATCTAAACATTTTAAGTTTATGAGTCTGACAACTTCAATGGCATTCCTTACCCGGGCTATAAAATTCTAGCCCTGCCACCACAGAGCTGTTTTTTCTGAATTTCACAAACTTAGAGATAACACTGACTCTAGTTTTCTGGCCAGCAACAGTAATGAAGCCCAGGATCTTGGTTTATATTTGAAGACTAACTTTACAACTGCAAAAAAGCTGTTGCCTGTGAAATCCAGGCCAGGGGGTGAGGGTGGAAGAAAGGCGCTTTCTTTGAGATTCCCTGCTTTGGGAAAGCTAAAACTTTCCAATAATTTCATCAATATTGGATTTCCCTTCGAAGTTATATTTTTAGAGCATGTTTATATCAAAATATGTCATAGCAATATCTATATAATAATAAAAATGCTCTACCCATTCAAAAATAAATACTCTGTGAAAAAGTTAAATAGCTATGATACAATTATTGACTATTTGGCAGAAAGAAAGAAGTTGGGTCAGCGTGTCGCCTTTGCACAAAGGAATCAACCAGATAAACATAACTCATATAGCTGGGTTTATCAGTAAGATGATAACTAAGATTTTCCCTATGTTCCACTTCAGTGTATGTGTCTCTCCTCTTGGCTCTGATATAATACAAGCATTTACTAACCAAGGGACTTTATGTGCCATGGTAAAATTGGTTCAACTGAAATATTCAGATCCTTTGCCAAGCATAGGAAAGCTATTGCCATTCCAGCCAAATCTGGCTGACTTCCACTTTTACAATCATGTAATTTGGCAAATGAGATACCCCTACCCCATTCAAATTTATTCAGTTGGATTGATTCTACTGGTATCAGGATAAATGTGTAACAAAACACTTACATCTATGAAATGTATTCTTAGAAGAGAGAAAGATATTATTTCAGCATAATTTTAATTAGTGACCTGAGGCGTGCCAAAGTTAAGTCAATAAAGGTTATTTATAAAGCATGAGGTACCACAGTACTGTTAGGAATAAATAGAACCCAGGACTTCAATGCCTGACTTCAGTTAACAGTTCTTTCTCAACTGGCATAATTACCTCTGAAGTTCTAAAAAAGGAATACTGATAAGAATATCATCAGCAAGACTATGTTTTGCATTCTTCTTTATTGAAATAACATTTTAGAAATGAAATGTGATAATGATCAGATGTTCACTCTTACAAAGAAGAATGGAGTCATATCAACTTTTGCTTTCCTTTTCTGGCTGTAAACACTCTATGTCTGCAGAACTGCACAGTCCAAGGAAGGATATAGGCCAAAGTGCGTAGGGAGTGCAGAGAGAGCTTGAGGCTAGAAAGCGCATTCACTCAGGGTAATGGCCATCTTTATTGGTGCTTTATAGTTTACAAATTTTGTTTTAATTTGACCACTATCCAAATGCCTTCTTTGAATTGGTGTTGTCCCAGGAGCGCTGGTGTTGGTGGTAAACAACATAATCAAAGTCTCATCCCTAACATCTTATTTAATTCATTGTCCCCATGTCACAGTTAAAGAAAAGTGGAAAAAAAAAAAAAAAAAAAAGATCGAAAAAGAAAACTGAAGGTTAGCATGAGTCAGTGATTTTCCCAAGATTTCAGGGCTATCTTATTACTGGAAAATAAAAGATTACAGAGCTATTCTTATTACTGAGAAAGTAGTAAGAATCCGAAAGCTGATTATTTGACTCCCAGGCCAACAGTCTGTAAAATAAATCTCTCCACCTCCAGGAGGTGCCCTCAAACCCTTTGCGGCCATTCTCAGAGCTTTTTCTGTTTAAACCACCTATTTTTCTGGAAAACAGCTCCAGCAGTCAGCCAACTGACCTTTGAACAAAAGGTTGAACAAAAAGGGAGAAGGCTCAGAAACTGAAGAGGATTGGGTAGAAGGAAATGCTGTGAAGAAAGTGAGGTAAGACTCCCCTGCCTCAACCCTTCTCTCCTCCCCATACCTGAATACCGGGAAGTTTAAGCTTGTTTTTATTTTAAAGTAGCTGTTAATTCTGATATTAATGTGTTAACACTTTTTTTAAAATAGGTTTGGCATCCATCAAATTCTGAATTTACTCCTAGATTCAAAATCACTTCATAGTCAGCCAAATATCAACCAATAACAAACCCCATACTAGTCATTAATCTTTAGGCAATGTTTCTTAACACCAGCTGAGTATGAGAATCACCCGGAGAGTTTTTAAGCATTACCAATTCCCTAGAACCCTCTACAGGCTAATTAAATCAGAAACTCTAAGGATGGAACCCCAGCTTGCAGAGTGCTGAAAAGCTCCCTGGGTGATTCTCCCGTGCATTGGAGGTTATTAACCTCTGCCTTGCGTGGTTCTCAAAGTGTAAGAACCTGGAGACAGTAGCATCGGCATTATCTGGGAACTTGGTAGAGATGCACAGCTTCAGGCCCCATCCCAGATCTACTGAATCAAAGTCTCGGGGGTTGAGGCCTAGCAAGCTTTATTTTAAGAAGCTGCCAGGTGATTTTGGTGCTTGTTCAAGTTTGAGAACCACTGCCTTAGAGCATTTTGTCAAAGAGCTATCCTCTACCTAAACACTCAAAACAGTTCCTAAGCCATTTTATTCTCTGAAATTAAAAAAGCTACTTGAGAAAGATACCTCACATTTGAAAAAATAAAAGCCACAGCAAATAAATCCAAACTAAGAGAAGGAGGGGGGAAAACTCATTTAATTCATTTTTTCTTCAGTTTCCCTTTATTTTTCATTGATTTTTTTCCTCTTTTCTATTGATCAAATGCTGGAGTTTTCAGAGTGCTGGCCTGATGTAAATAAGTTCCCTTTCTCTTCAATTGCGTGAGACACATATGAGCATAGAAATATGAGTTACAGATTTACATGTATTAATCTTTGTGAGAGCAGCATTCTCCAAGTATCATGCAAGCCTCATGTGACCGTCTTGGGTGCCACAGGCAGGCATAAGTTGTTTACATTAGCAAATACATTTCAACTAAAACATATGTAGGCAGTTAGTATTCTCTCAGCTTCTTATACAAGCCATTCTTTAGAGAGCGAGACTTTGTCAGAATAGTTTGAGTTTGAAAAGTGTGTTTACTTATTCATTTTTACTTACATATTTATTTGTTTGTTTTGAGACAGAGTCTTACTTTGTTGCCTAGGCTGCAGTGCAGTGGCACATTCTCGGCTCACTGCAACCTCTGCTTCCTGGGTTCAAACGATTCTCCTGCCTCAGCCTCTGAGTAGCTGGGATTACAGGCACCCGCCGCAATACCCATTTAATTTTTGCACTTTTAGTAGAGATGGGGTTTCACCACATTGGCCAGGCTGATCTCAAACTCCTGACCTCGTGATCTGCCTACCTTAGCCTCCCAAAGTGCTAGGATTACAGGCGTGAGCTACCGTGCCCAGCTAGATATAAAAGCGTCTTTTGTATCTAACAAATGAAGAACTCAATACATTTGGATGTTAGATTTTCAAGTCTCCATATAATACGAGGAGTTAACAGGACTGATCCAAAGCTGTCAAGTAGGACATTTAGAGCTCTCTGAGCCACACTTTGAGTGGACATCTTAGTATAAACATTTGTGGAAAAGATGTACAGGAAATTTATTATTTAGAAGCCAATAAAAAGAGCCTCCTTTGTGGAACTGGGGACATCAACGGTCTGGATATGTGCAGTTCTGAAGAGTTGAGGAATGTCATTAGAGTGACAAAGGCTAAGGATAAGCAAGCCATTCTCATAAGGCAGAACTGATACTCAGCTAGTGGGGCCAGCCTGTTGCTACAAAGTGTAAATACTTCTATATTGACCAGTAAATAGCTGAATCTCTGAGCTCCCACAATGTGCCCTCATTGAGCTAGCCACCTTGATGCCTCCCTGGGATCTCCTGATGTCCCCACTTCTACTGTGCAGCTGCAGAGATGATGCCAGGCAGAGCACGGTACTCCCGGGCCCTGCTGAAACAATGCAGTTGGCATCTGTTCTGATGAGCAGTGCCCAAGCCATATGGCTTTTTGAGTGTCTGAGTAGCACCCCTATGTCTATAAGCCTCAAAAATGACCCAAAAATGGAAGAAAATAAATTTCAAGTGATATAAGAAATTATTAAGGTATTTAATGTCTCAGCTTCACACCAATCTATTTGTGTTCTACAATGAAATGCTCTTAAATGTATACATTCTTAAAAGTGGAGGTAGATTCCCTCCAACAAGGCCTTGTTTCTAATAGCAGCCTGAGCATTGGCAGTGTTCACAATGGCTATCATGATCACAGTCACGGTCACAGTTGTATTGACATTCTGCCCTCTTTGCTTCTCTCTCAGCACACATCTCCTAATCAGACAGTACCATGGGTCACCAAACTGTAGGCAGTTTCTTCTCTCAGAGCAAGTATTGAAAAGAGCACAAAGAGGCTCGGAAAAAAAAATGCATAAAAATGACAAGCTTTAGAGTTTGAATGTGAAAACTTGCATGATCTCTTTTTTTGCCTTTATTTCAAAGTGTTTGTTTCTGCTATACTGAAAGCACAGTTTTCCCAATGCACATGTCCTGATCAGCTATCAGTGAGCTAGGCTGCAGATCCGTAAGCCAGGAGTCTTTTCCTGATTGATCATCTTCACTCTTCTCTTTCAAGCCTTTCTGGATAATCCAGAGATAGGGGAAGCAGTGAGGAAACAGTGTCAACTCCTGCTTGACAGGAGGGCCTGCCTGTTTGAAGCAAGTTCAGTCACAGTCATATAGCCTCTGAAAAATTGCTTTCAACCCCTCACCTCCCAAACCTGTTCAATCAGCTTTGCCTGTTGTCTAATCCACACCCACCAGCTCTCTCCAGCTCTGTTTTCATTCTCTGCCAGCTCTCTAGGCTAGAGGCTTTACCAGTTCCTTTACTTCCTGTTCCACCCTTGACCCCAGTGTTCCATGGCTTCATACCCAACAGCCTCAGGACAATGACTCCCACACATCCAGCCTCAGCTCCTGGAAGGCCACATGAGCAGCACTCCACCCCCCCAACCCTGAGCTCCTGCCCTCAAACCACTGCTTACTCCAAGGGAGAAAAGGGAGGATGCCTGGTTTTTTTTCCACATCACTATGACATTTTCACAAGGGGAGTTGCTGACCTCAGGATCATTCATTCCTCTCCACCTTGTCCTGCCATTTAATCAGCTACTTCTAAGCACCAGCTCTTTACAAGTTGACTTCCAAGAGCTTTGGAATTCATGCCTTACCAGAACTTAAATTATTAGTGGAATTAGTGATGAGTCTGAATAAACACAAAAGAAAAAGGCATTTTAAGACCTGTGCTCCCTCCCAAAAAAGATTCAAGTAAATGTAAATATGTATCATTTTCAGCATGGAAAAAATTTCCCTTTATATACTTCTTTCTTTTGTAGCTGCTAATAAAGAAATTCTATTCAAAATAAGCCCCTGAAGCACATGTCCTATGAAAAGTTCAGCTTCCTTTTCTAGGTTATTCATTTTTTAAAAATTCTGGAAATGACATTAATTTAGTACCCAAGACTTTGCTTTAGCCATGAGTCCTCTCATCCAAATTGTGGTGAAGTTTACTATGTAAAGAGGATTAACTTTAACATTTAATTTAAATACTCTAAGGATTATATTATCCATAAATGTCAGTAAATAAGTGTTATCTTTATCATTTGGTATACAAGCTGTAACACTCTTGTGCCCCACTTGCTTTTTCAATAACAGCTTGAAAGTTTGGTGCAGGGTGGAGTTTTTAAGAAACTGGTGTGTGACCAGCAATATAGGTCAAGATCCAGCTGGCAATTAAATTTCTTTTTCTCTCATTTAATCTAAGCTATGTAAGTTCCGGTTTTTAGTGAAAGTTCCCAGCCCCATAGCAATACTGTTCATGCCTGTGTTGCTTGTCAAGCACTTCTATGGAAATCCCTGCCAGGGAGAAAGAAACAAGAAATTAGATTTACCACGGCAGCAGGAACCTTCAATCTAGGAATCTTTGCTTATCAATTTGTTCTTTATCACAAATGTTTTTTGAGTCTTCCTAATTTTATTATCACATTCCCTGTTGTTATTATGACTCTATTAACAGACCTGGCTATAAATTTATTAAAACTAGAGCTCTTGAGGAACTCACTATAAAATTCTTCACCTTAGACCACTATCCCAAATCTCACCTCTACTGGAATTACAAGGCTAATAAAGAGGATTATATTTCCAACAGCACCCAAAAGTCTTACTTTCCTTATCAATTATTTCATTTTGCAAGTATAGTACAATATCAACATCAGGATTTTACTCCACTTATGAAATGCTTGCAGAACCTTCTTCAGTGACCTTATCTAGACATGTGTTTACAAAACAAGATAAGGTATTAACGATGTTGCAAGACAAAGAATTGGAATACCTGAAAACAAAAGAAGAGGGATGAAAATTAACTAGTGCTCACTTGATTTCTAGTGTTCCAAACGAGAGTTTTCACTTTGAAAAATAGCAAAACACAAAGATACGCTTCTTTATTAACTGTGTTTAAAATTGAACTTCAGTTCTCCCTAAAGTGTATTAATAATAGCTACCAGTAATTAAAGTGTGGTATCAGCCACCTCTTCTCTGTCGCCTTTGAGCTTCTAAGCATCAGCTGCCTCCGTGACCCTTGGCCCTTTATTTTGCCCCAGCTGCTGCCTCTATGACCATGTCTGCAGGATCTCCTCCTAGCCATCTAGGCTCACTGTACCTCAACACCACCCAGAGCTCCTCACTCCTCACACTCTCTCTGCACACCTCTCACCTCTTACCATGTAGAGTCCCTGCTGCCTGGAATATAAGATGTTCAAGACTTCCTCCTCACCACACGTGAGCAATTCCAAAGTGAGAGTTAATACCCATGCAGCAAACATTGAGACTAGGAAACAGTAGATAAATTGTTTTCCTTGCCATTTATATAGCAAAAGTTCTGGGTATAGGGAGGGATGTAGAAATTAAACCAATAATTCAATCTTCCATACCTGATTAAGATAAATAAACAACCTTGTGACATACTTAAATGGTTATCTCTAGTTTACAAATGAAAAAATAACTATCCCATGAGATAAAGGAACTTTCTCAAAATCCCAGTTATGACTGAGCCAGAATGCTAACATAAGTCAAGTCTATCAGACTCAAAAGTCTATTTATTCACAAATTGCAGCTGGATGCCCACAGTGATCCAGGAAGCATGCAATCAATGTATTGAGGATACCAAGGCATATTAAAAGTATCATTCTGTCCTCAGAGAGTATACAGGCTAGTAGCTAGAAAGACAGGCAGACAAATACAGTACAATAATTGCCATAATGGAAGTATGGGCAAGCTTGAATGAGTGTGTGGAAGATAGGCAGGCAAGACAGAACTCTGGGAACAATCAGAAGAGCCTTCACTTTTCGCATTTTCCACCAAAGCAAGCTGCTTGTTTCCAGCACAGCCTGTTTCCTACCTAACCAGGGTATTTGTTCTTCAAGAGCATTCATATAGATAGAGCTAAGAAATTCCTGCATGCCATACTGTGTAGGAATGCCTTGGGCTTTATTTATGAAAAAGATAGAAATGTGGACATTCCTTCTCCAGTTGAGATCAGTTTCTTGTATAAGTAACAAAAGATAAAGTACACCTTCCTGACACTCTTTCTTCATGGGAAAACTGGCTAGACATATGCAGAAAACTGAAACTGGACCCCTTCCTTATACCTTATACAAAAATTAACTCAAGATGGATTAAAGACTTAAATGTAAAACCCAAAACCACAAAAACTCTAGAAGAAAACCTAGGCAATTCCATTTAGGACATAAGCATGAGCAAAGACTTCATGACAAAAACACCAAAAGCAATTGCAACAGAAGCCAAAATTGACAAATGGGATAAATTAAACTAAAGAACTTCTGCATGAACAGCAAAAGAAACTAGCATCAGAGTGAACAGGCAGCCTACAGAATGGGAGAAAATTTTGCAATCTACCCATCTGGCAAAGGCCTAATATCCAGAATCGACAAGGAACTTAAACAAACTTACAAGAAAAAAAGCAAAGTGAGCAAAGGATATGAACAGACACTTCTCAAAAGAAGACATTTCTGCAGCCAACAAACATATGAAAAAAAGCTCATCATCACTGATCATTAGAAACATGCAAATCAAAACTCTGTATTACATTCTAAGGACAAGAGGAAGCCATTTAGTGTTTAAATCAGTTTGATACACTTATAAAAGTAAGTCAATACTCAGCATATTGTTTATTTTAATAACTGATTTTTAATACAGTTCCATTCTGCAAAACTGATAAATGGTGTTTGTCATAGCTCATTTATTGCCAAAGCTAAGTGCTGTTTTTTTGTTACTATAGAAGCTGAGTTCCTTCTGAAAAGAATGAAATACTTCATCTATTTTCCCAAGAAAGGTGGTATCGTTTTAAGCAAAAGTGGTTAATTTGATTTTCATTGATGAACTTTAGCCAGCTGACAAATCCTCAAAGGGAAACTTATACCTATATATGAGCACAATTGGATTTCTGATATGTTAATAAGATTGCTCCCATGAAGAATCTCAGCAGGATATATAAACTCTGGGGAAAAATGCTTTTTCTTTCTAGATGACCTATTAATGGTTTTAATGACTTCTTCCAAGCTTGGCAAAAACACAGTGCCCAAGAAGAAATTATTGGGTCTGTGTTTAAATTATCATTTCATGACTTAGATAAATCTCCTATTTATTTTTAAATAGGAGATTAGATAAATCTCCTGTTAATCCTTTGTATTAATTTCCTCAGGTTGTCATAACAAATACTACTAACTTGGTGGCTTCAAACAATAGAAATTTATTATCTCAGTGTTCAGAAGTCCAAAGTCACCATGTCCATACGCCCTAGAATAGCATGTGTAAATGTGCTAAGACAAAGAGTCTAGCTTCTTCAGGGAACTGAGAAAAGGTACCTGAGGCTCAGGCAATGTGTTGGTGAGGGAGGGCATAGCAAGGCAAGACATGGAGGATTCTTTCTTGCCCCTTCCAGCTTCCGGTGGCTCCTGGCATCCCTTGGCTTGTGGCAGCATCATTCCAGCCTCTGTTTCTGTCTTCACATGGCCTCCTCCCCTGTGTCTCTGTGTCTCAAGTCTCCCTCTCCTTTATTTTATAAGTACCCATTATTTGGTCCATCCTACTTAGACACAGACTTTTCCCTCAAATATTTTACCTCAAACTGCAGGGGGGAAAAAAACAAAAACAAAAACAAAAAACACTATTGAATGACAACAATTTAAGTCCCATGTATGCAGTGATCGAACTAACCTGAGAGAAAGGAAGGAATGCTTTCTAAGTGAGGATGAAAGAAAGGAATGCTTCTGGAATTCCTGTAGTGGTAATGCTCAAAGTCCATCACAGACCACAATATTGACTACAGAAGGTAGCTTAATGTAATATAAAGGGGGCCAGAAAGAAAACTCAGTTCTAGGAAATAGGTCTTATAGAGATAAGGTCAGGAAACAAGCCCCAATAAGCCAGCTAGGGTAGTGGGCTGTGCCCCAAATCCTCACTGGAGACAGAAAGCTAAGACAAAGAAATCCAGAAATGAAAAAGACTATATACAGGTAGACTGTCAGATGGCCTTAACAAGAGTGGGTTCAGAAAACTCTTGTCATAGACTGCTGACCACAACCATAGAATCCAATACGCTTAAGAATTGTGCCTGTGGTAGAACTCACAGCTAACTCATTTTAGGCCTTCAATTGTGCTGTTCCTACTTATACTTCTACTCTTATCAGTGAAACTGTTCTTTATTAAAGCCTTGAGTTTATTTAAAGAGACAATCCTCTTATTCTGAATCACTGTTAAAATGAGCAAATCCAAATCTCTCATTAATAAACTTATGAAGGGAAATCCTCTGAACTCAGGCAGGGGTGGAAGAATTTGTATGTTTCCATACAAATGACTTTTTTGCAGAGAGTCATTTGTAGAGACTGACTTTTTTCAGTGTTACAATTAGAGTTCAGATTCGTAGAACCCAAGACACTAAAAAAGAAAAATAGCTTATGTATTACTCCTACCACTACCAAAAGTTTAGAAACAATTGTGTGATATGAGATAGAAAACTTTCAGCTAGGCGCAGGGGCACATGCCTGTACTCCCAGCTACTCAGGACACTGAGGTGAGAGGATAGTTTGAAGCCAGCCTGGGCAACATAGCAAGACTCTATATAAAAGAAAAAAAAAGAGAGCATACTTTCATCTGTTATTGGATCACACACGAATCATCTGACCAACTATATCTGTCAGAGATTTATATTATCTCTCAGAGCATCTCTTCTTTTTATATCTATAATAAGGGGATCGAACTCCCTAACAAACACCATAGAGTTAGTATAAAAATCATCAAAGGAGACAAATGTAAAGGTACTTTGACCAGTACAAAGTAATACATTGATGCAAAACATTAGTATTTCTACAGCCGTGAGCACTTCTTTCCTCTAGGAGTATTTTTCTCATTCTGACTCACCACAGGATCAATGTAATTGCCAGCCTGTTGGAAGGATTTTGTTTTATGTTCATTGTTATGTAGTTCATGTTCCCATTTCATCTTTCAGGTTTTTATCTTGATTCTTTGATTTGTTTGCTGAATTTTCATTTTGCTTGCTCAGGAATAAAAATCTTCTGTTTGTGATCCCTTCACTGCACAATTTTACTCGTTCCACAGCATGGAATTGTTAGTGTATTCTTAAAGGCTTCTTTCAGGGGAGCACGTGGTCTTGAAGAAAGAATGATTGCAGATGCTCCTTTGGTGGTGATTGACTTAAGAAGTGTGGCGTGACCAGTTTGAATGGCGATCATTAAAAAATCTAGAGAGAACAAATGCTGGAGAGGATGTGGAGAAATAGGAACACTTTTACACTGTTGGTGGGAGAGTAAATTGGTTCAACCACTGTGGAAGACAGTGTGACGATTCCTTAAGGACCTAGAAATAGAAATTCCATTTGACCCAGCAATCCCATTACTGGATATATATCCAAAGGATTATAAATCGTTCTGCTATAAGGACACATGCACATGAATGTTCATTGCAGCACTGTTTACAATAGCAAAGACCTGAAACCAACCCAAATGCCCATCCATGATAGACTGGACAGGGAAAATGTGGCATATATGCATCATGGAATATTATGCAGCTATCAAAAGATGAGTTCATGTCCTTTGCAGGGACATGGATGAACCTGGAAACCATCATTCTTAGCAAACTGACACAAGAGCAGAAAATCAAACACCACATGTTCTCACTCATAGGCGGGTGTTGAACAATGAGAACACATGGACACAGGGAGGGGAGCACTACATACTGGGGTCAGTTGGGGGGAAATGGGGGAGGGATAGTGGGGAGTGGAAAGTTGGGGAGAGATAACATGGGGAGAAATGCCAGATATAGGTGAAGGGAAGGAAGGCAGCAAATCACACTGCCATGTGTGTACCTATGCAACAATCTTGCATGTTCTTCACATGTACCCCAAAACCTAAAATGCAATTATAAATAAATAAATAAGTGTGGTGTGAAAGCAAGATAGTTCTCACTAACTGGGTGCCTTGGAGGTAGAGAGGAACACAGATCTTCAGCTTTGCACTCCGCCTTCAAACACAGAGAATCATCTGATGCACCTGCTTAGACACAGACTTTTCCCTCAAACAAGATTCTTTCCACACTGGCTGAAGATCTCCCTGACAATAATAATTATGTTGGTGGTTTTGAGGGACCCCAATGTGAGCACCAAGCCAATAAGAAGACAAAAGAATCAGCTAATGAACAAAAATGTCAACTTTATTACAAATCCAGACTAGATGGAAGGACTTTGCTTACTATAAGAAACAACAGGTGCTTGTTCACTCCCAAGTCTCAGTCTACTAGACTCAGAACAGCCAACCTGAGGGAAACTTTGAGACCACGAAGCAGACACACTTACTCAGGTCACTGTCTCTTGCTGCTCTGAGTGGAGAGTGAAAAAAAAAGAGACACCAAATCTCCCCACGCTCAGTCATTTTAATAGAATAGACCCCCGCAAGCAAAGAAATTGAAATAATGAATGTCACTAGCCAAGCCAGTCACCAGGAGGAAGACTAATAATGGGTCAAAAGACTGGGTGTACGTAGGGATCATCCCTTCTCACAGAAATAAGAAATCAAGTGTTTCTCCTTGATAAAGAATGATACTCAACATTTATTGAGTTCTCACTATGTGCCAGGCACTGTTATAAAGAATTTTCTGGATTAACTCATTTAGTACAACCAGATGAGTACTTGTACAACCATTTTAGTACAAGGTATTATTTCATTTTTTAAATTTTTTTATTTTTACTTTAAGTTCGAGTGTACACGTGAAGGATGTGCAGATTTGTTACACAGATAAACATGTGCCATGGTGGTTTGCTGCACCTATCATCAACCCATCACCTAGGTATAAAGCACAGCATGCATTAGCTATCTTTTCTAATGCTTCCCTTTCCCCCACCCCAGCCACCAACAGGCTTTAGTGTGTGTTGTTCCCCTCTCTGTGTCCGTGTTTTCTCATTAGTACTATTTTATTTTACAGATGAGGAAACGAGGCACATAAAGGCTAAGTCGTTGAAAGAAAGGAAAATCATAGCTAAGTATAAAGCTCACCAAAGAGCAATCAACGTCCTATCACTTGTAGAACTCTATGAGAAGCTCCAGCCTAAGTGGAAGAGTTTCTTTTCTTCTACATTCAAGTTTCTGCTCCCAGTACATCTAGGGCTATAAGAAAATACCTACACCCAGTGCTCATGATAAACTGGGCTGACGTTTATGGTGTATGGCAGAAAGGACAGGAGGAATGTTCCTCTCTCTCCAAAATGACTCTCCCTTAGGCTGGTGTGGAACCTGCACAAGATCCCCACTGACTTCTCTCCTTCTTCAGTTAATACACTCAAGGTGGGCTGTAGAGGATAAATGGAAGTAACACAGACTAACAGTGAGTTATAATCATTCTTTATCTTCTGAAAACATATTTAAAGTAATACAGCCCTGAGGAAATGAGACAGAGGCTACAGAAGGTTAGAAGACAGGAAAGAGACTTCTTGGGGTGTGTGGCTTAGTGAGAAGGGTTCACATCCAGGAAGCGTAGTGAGAGGACACCAAGGACTGAGGGAGTGTGATCACCAAACAGGGAATGGTCTGCTCTTCCTTCCCTCCTTCACTTTATTTGACGAGATGTCCCCAGGTCTTTCTTTGGGGAATTTTTCCTGTTATTTGCAGAAAGGTCACTATTTTCAGTCTCCATCACAGTAAAAACATTCCTCTGTCCCTGAACTGTCTTCAACTGTCCACCCCCACCAGCCGACATTCACTCTCCCTTAGAGTCTGTAAAGTCAGAAGTGGTTAAAACAACATCAGTCCTAGCTCTGTGTGTTCCCCCATACAATAGTTTACTGTGTCTGTTCTAACAAATTACTACAGATTGGGTGGCTTAAAACTATAGAATTTGATTTTCTCACAGTTTCGGAGGACAGATGTCAGAAATGAGAGTGTTGGCAGGGCTACACTCTCTCTGGATGCTGTAGGGCAGAGGTCCCCAAACCCCCAGCCGTGGACCTGTATCAGTCCGTGGCCTGCCAGGAATGAGGCCACACAGCCCAAGTGAGCAGTGAGCCAGAGAGTATTACTGCCAGAGCTCCACTGCCTGTCAGATCAGCAGCAGCATTAGATTCTCATCGGAGCAGGAACCCTACTGTGAACTGTGCATGCGAGGGGTCTAGGCTGCATGCTCCTTATGAGAATCTAATGCCTGATGATCTGAAGTAGGACAGTTTCATCCTGAAGCCATCCCCCTCCCCACTGTCCATGGAAAAATTGTCTTCTCATTTCAAAATATGAATTTAATTACATCTACGAAGATCCTCTTTCTAAATAAATTAATATTCACAGGTTCCAGAGATTAGGATGTGAACATATTTTGGGGGTTACCAACATTCAACCCACTATACCCCACCAAGATGCAAGTGACAAAAATGGAAAACTACACTGGACTAGAACAGTATATTAGAATCTCATCCTCCTCCCACATCATGCAAAATACTAACATGAGAGATTGTAGCAATACCTTGAGGAGAAGGCCAGAAAAAAGCACTGGGTCCCAGTCCCAACCATGTTGCCAACCAAGCATGTGACCTTAGATGATTCATTTATCCTTCCAGGGCTTCAGTCCTCTTATCTATAAATGAGGGATTGCTCAGATGCTCTTTGAGTACCCTTCCAACTTCAGCATCTTATGATTCTACAGAAAATTCCAAGCATATTTTAAAGCCCAGCATGCACACAGAAAACAGACAAATGTAATGTTATCACAGCTAGTCTTTCATTTGGCAAACACTGTTGAATGCCTTCTTTTTACCAGTAAAAGTCCCCAGTACATCAATAAATAAGCCACTGCATTAACTAAAACAATAATCTCCAGAATCTTTCAGTGATGCTAAAATCAACTAACCCCAACAAAATTAAACTGATTTTTGCAAAGTCTATTCTATCAAAGAAGAAAAAGAAGGAGGAGGGAAAGAAGAAAAAAACCCAGCATAACTAATCTAAAGCAGAGCTGCCTAGTGGAGGTTCATAACTGCTTGACACACACCCAATGTTGTACTGTGCTAGGGGGGTGCTGTGGTGAAAAGTACAGGTTCTGGATTTAGTTCCATTTTAGATCAGTCTCAACTCTATGAGATCTTGAACAAGTCCCTTAACTTTCCAGGACCTGTGTGCTCACATGGAAAAGAGGAAAACTTTAAAAATGTAAATTCCAGGGGAAAATGGTGAGGACCCAACTTGAAAAGATATGGAAAGCATTTAGAAGCAGCTGCCTGGCATGGGTTGTTCCTTCTCTTTGCACTGCCCAGGTGAAAGTAAACACATCTGACCTTGAACAAAGTTGTAAAGTGTTTGAAGTTCACTTTTCACCTCCTTTCTTGTACTTTCCTTTTCCCTCTTGACGGCAACCCTTCCAGGCAAAGAACTTGTCATTTACAGTTGTTCATTGATTAAGCTGCCTTCCAATTATTTTGTCTCTAATTGTAGAATGTAGGTCAAAGAATATTTGAATACAACCAAAGAGATGAGGGGAGGTTAGGAGGTGAGAGTGGAGATGCCGATTCTGAAGTCTCTTGAAATGAAACTAGGCCCCATCAGGTGACTCACACAGGGAATCTGGTTCAAACATTTTAGAAATACAGCCAAGTACTGAATCCAAGAGGAGACAGACTCTGGTTTCTAACCAAAGCCAGACCATAATCTAAGATCTCACTGAAATTTGCTGCTAGAGGTGATTTAAATAAAGTAATGATGGGGGAATGCATATTTTTAAAATGAAGAAGACTATTCCATTGTCATATTCACCCAAGTTTACATATTGTGATCACTTCTACCTCTTCAAGATATCAAGATGCATCATAAATGCTTTCCAAAATAAAACTGTGTTTTATTAGTATTTGGTGATTTTTTTTTCTTGCCTAGGCCTTTCCCATAGCTGTTATACAAAAAAAACACTCCCTATGGTTCCTAATTATAGTTATGAAGTTTCCAAAAAGAGCATGTGCTATAATTACACTATTCATTAATAGAGGTAGTTAAAAGTGAGTGTGAAGGTTGGGGCCCTAAAGTCTGACAGGCCTAGATTACATTCCAGATGGTGATGATTTGCTCACTCTCTGCTTTTGTGATATCTTGGGAAAGTTACTGTCCCCTCTCTAAACCATAGTTTTCTCATCTACAAAATGGGAACAACAATAGTAAGTTGCTACATAATTTGCCTACTCATATATGCATATAATACACTCATTATGCATGCACTATGATTATCATCCAAAACATACGTATATAAATAAAGCTTGATTGCTTCTGTCTTGGGAAAGAAAGAAGTATTAGTCTGAAAAAATAAAATATTTAACTGCAAAATAATTTTCAAGAAAGAACATAAAAGAGTGCCACATTCTCTATTGCCCAGTAAAGAACCTGCTTGTGTGATAAACTACTAGATAAGACATAATGTGAACCCATATAAGGGACCATGATGGGCAATTTGACTTCAGAGAAGCATTTGAAAAAAAAGACAGAAATGAGACAAGCTGCCCACAGGTCAGTCCAATTGTTATAACACCACAACTGCTAGATAGGCCAATTTTAGGTTCTGATTATTTTCATCACTAGGACAATTCGTCAATTTGATCCATTTATTTTCCCATTCAACAAATGGCAGCCAAGGTGTGGTGGCTCACTCCTGTAATCCCAGCACTTTGGGAGGCTAAGGTGGGCAGATCACCTGATCAAGAGTTTGAGACCAGCCTGGCCCACATGGTGAAACCCTGTCCCTACTAAAAATACAAAAATTAGCCAGGCATGATGGCACACACTTGGAATCTTAGCTGCCCAAGAGGCTGAGGCAGGAGAATGGTTTGAACACCGGAGACAGAGGTTGCAGTGATCTGAGATGGCACCATTGCACTCCAGCCTGGATGACAAGAGCAAAACTTCTTCTCAAAAACGAAAAACAAAACAAATAGCAATTAGTAATATCAAGGGACTGTGGTAGGAACACGAAGATAATTAATACTTAGTCCATGGCTAATAAAGCTACACATATGTGCTGTGTGCATGCAAGCACACCTAAAGCTTGCATATATGTAAGTAGTCAGATAATCATTTAGAAATTTAGATAGTTCAGTGTTCTCCATATTTATAAGAAAAATAATTGCACTGATTCCTTATTTCTCAAGATTATTGGCTGGTGGAGGTCCTATGAGAGCTGCTAGACCCAGCATGGTAGACAGAAGATGCTAGTGCTGCTGAGGCCCAGAAGGACAAAACAACAAAGGCCGGTCCCTGGAAAAGGAGTTTAGGTTATCGCTCCTACCACCACCAGTTCACAGCCAGCCCTGGTTTTCGGTGTGACTCTTTGGTGGAGGCACAGTGGGCGAACATGATCTTCCGCCAGATCCAGCATAATTTCCCAAGTGGAGTTGTTGAGCCAGGCCTTGTAGACAGTGGACCCACTCGGCTCTGGGAACCCAGAAATCACCATTTTGGGATGGTGGTGTCTACAGAATCAAGGAAGAGCATGCACTTCAGCTTGGCATTGTGGCACCAAGACCATTGTACCCTAGGTAGGAAGATAAAACTGCTTTGATGAGTTATTGAGGTCCCAGGCATCACATCCCCATGCTTTCCCACATCCTATTGCTTATTGACAGTGTACATTACTGTCAGGAGCACTGCAAGACCAGTCCTGCTTCTGCTACTAAAATTGAAGAGGGGCAAGTATCCTCCAATCTCTGTGTTCCTGGTTCCTGTGTCTTGATAGTGATTTATTTTGATGCAAGCATAAGTTTGTAGAACTACTTTAATACAAAAATGGATTTCCTCAATTTTTGTCTGATGACATAAATATCTTTGCTCATTTAAAGCAAATGTAGGCTGGGTGCCATGGCTCAAGCCTGTAATCCCTGCACTTTGGGAGGCCGAGCTGGCAAATCATGAGGTCAGGAGATCAAGACCATCCTGGCCAAGATGGTGAAACCCCATCTCTACTAAAAATACAAAAAATAGCTGGGCATGATGGTGCCTGCCTGTAGTCCCAGCTACTCAGGAGGCTGAGGCAGCAGAATCTCCTGAACTCAGGAGGTGGAGGTTGCAGTGAGCCGAGATTGTGCCACTGCACTACAGCCTGGCAACAGAGTGAGACTCCATCTCAAAAAAAAAAAAAAAAAAAAAAACCCACAAATAAATAAAAATAAAGCAAATGTAAAGAAAAACAGATGATTGGTAATATTAAAGAATTTGAATAAAGAATTTAAAAGTTTCACTAATAGCCTAAGAAAGCAGATAGATAATTTAGATGACTTTTATTTTGGTTGCATTGATACTAACACTATTTTGAAAAAATTAAAAGCATAGGCAATTGATTAGAAATTTCAACTAATTCAAGTGAGCTCTCAGAGTTGTCAATCAAATGTATTTCTCTCTCTCTAGCTGCTTATCTACATACTTGTTACTTCCCTATTGCAAAAAAAAGAACCTGGAGCCGCACAGGTAGTTCAAGTAGACAACACTTAGGAGCCTGACCCAAGTTGCTAACTGTATATAGTACTTGGGAGAAACGTTCTTTTAAAATAATCTTTAATTTTGACCTTCACCAATGCTCCATTTTATTCCTCTCCATGCTATTTTGGTTTTGGTTTTGGTTTTTACAAGATAAACGACTTAACAAGCTATAGGCCTATTACTCAAGAGTGTTCTCTTCATTATGAGAGTACATAGTTTCTTTTAATATAAATGAATTATGAAAGCAAGTAGCAAAGAATACTGACTATAAACTAGAACAGTTAATGTTCATAGGGAGCTTTATATACATAAAAAGAAATAACATTTTTCATAAATTTTAAATTTGATTTTTTGGTTTTTTTTGTTGTTTTATTCGGTTTTGTTTTGTTTTTTGAGACAGGGTCTCACTCTATCGCCCAGGGTGGGGCACAGTGGTGATTCTTGTGCCTCAGCCTCCCTGAGTAGCTGGGACTACAGGTGTGCACCACCACGCCCAGCTAATTTTTTCTATTTTTAGTAGAGACAGGGTTATGCTATTTTGGCCAAGTTGATCTCAAACTCCCAATATCAAGCTGGTCCACCTGCTTCTGCCTCCCAAAGTATGCTGGGATTACAGGCATGAGCCACAGCCACTGCACCTGGCATAAATTTGTTGTATTTTAAAGCAGAATAATTAGCCAGCCCTTTTGACATAGAACATAAGAATGAATGAAAAGGTTGGGCGGGGTGGATTTTTAACTTCTTCGGGTTAAAACAATCCAGTGAGTGGAATTGACACATTATATGACATCTAAAAATATTTCAGCCTATCATTTTATGCTACCAAGCCATGCCATTTATTTTTTTAATTGGCCGGAGACAAGGAGGTTTTTATTAACTCTCAACATTATTCCAAAGAAGAGTCAGCTTCAGATCAAGCCATATACTTTTTTAATTATGTGTAACTATGCCAAGGTGTTCTTGGGGAGGAAAAATAAAAAGCTCCCTCATAACCCTTACTAAGAACCTTACCATAGGGACTTTACTCTTATTTAAATTAAGAGCCAATCCTTTATTAAATATATTCTAACTAGCTATTACTATTATAGGCAAATTACCTCTATGAATGAAGAGATTAGGGATAGGAGAGGCAGAGAGTGTCTGAACTGGATTGCTTGGTTTTTTAGAATTCATCAACACTTTCAGAGAACACTTTCTAAAAATATAAAGCACTGTTTTCACATTTTAAGCATTATCCTTTACTGAATGAAGTGTACAGTTAAATTTTGGTCTAAATTTTAAACAAGGGCTATATGAACTCACTAGGGAATGAGACAATATCGTTGATAAATAAATTGGGAGCGTTTAAAGAATTTATATAAGTTGTCTAAATAAGTCAGAGGGTTTTCCCATCTTGATTATTATTGATCCTATTCTTTGTTTTTGTTGTCAAAATTATAAACAGGTAGGACTGAGAAGAAATGTTGATATATAATGTATGTGTATATGTGTGCATAAATATTTATGCACACATTTATACAGGGTAGTTTATTTAAAATCACAGTGTTTCACGTGAACCTCCTATTTTGAATTTTTTAAACATTTTTTCATTTACCTACACAGAGAATAAACTCTCAATTATGTAACTATTTTAAATTGTCGTTTTATTTTTATTTTTATTTTTTTTATTTTTATTTATTTATTTATTTTTGAGACGGAGTTTCGCTCTTATTACCCAGGCTGGAGTGCAATTGCGCGATCTCGGCTCACCGCAACCTCTGCCTCCTGGGTTCAGGCAATTTCTCCTGCCTCAGCCTCCTGAGTAGCTGGGATTACAGGCACGCGCCACCATGCCCAGCTAATGTTTTGTATTTTTAGTAGAGACGGGGTTTCACCATGTTGACCAGGATGGTCTCGGTCTCTTGACCTCGTGATCCACAAGCCTCGGCCTCCCAAAGTGCTGGGATTACAGGCTTGAGCCACCGCGCCCGGCCCAAATTGTCTTTTTAAATGAAAACGTTAATGAAACAAAACATCATATATGGTTTAATCACTTTACTTCTAAGTAGGATAGAAAGATCAGCTTTCTTAAGTTTCATGACAACTTATTAGTATTTTTTATAGTTATGAGCTCCAATATAAAGGAAAAATCCTGATAAGAATAAGAACCTCAGAAAAAAAATCCATTGTTTAAAATAATAGTGAAAAACACACCATTGTTCAAACTAATAGTGAAAAACACAGTCAATGACTTCAAAAACAATGAGATATTTTCAGCTCAGTAGTAGTGTTCGTTAACTAAAACTTAACAGTAGTAAAGAATATGTGGCTGTTATATTACAGTCCCCTTGGTCATCAGTTACCAGAGAAGGTCTGAATTTACAACAGTTTCACAATTTTCAGGTATCTGCTTATAACCTAAAGTAGGAAATCAGAAATAATAAATTAATTAAAATCAGTAACTATTATCCAGATTAGTAATTCATTAAGTTTTAGAATTAATTTTTTATTTCACGTAAAAATGTTGATTTTTATTTACTCCCCACTCCTCAACTCTACTTTTTATCTTTCACTATCCATAGCCCATAGCCAGACAGGCATAGGCCAATGAGCTAGTAATACACAGAATACAGATGTTGGTTCCCGCGGGGCAGCAAGTAGTCCAGTAGATGGTAACAGAGGGGCACCTGGAGGGTTATCATGCTTCTACCTCAGTCTCCCAACCCAAGCTCCTCTGTTCTGGCAGACTCCTCATTCCCCGTGGACTGCATGGTCACCAAACTTGGCACTTCTGGGGGCATATCCTCTTTTGAATAACTCTCATAAATATGCCTGCCCACAGGACATCCAGATTTGCTGGTTTGGTAGTAAAGCAAAGTAAGACTAGTCTTGAACCTGATGTTCATTTTTGCCCTCTTTCAAATTCCAGGAGCCCTCTGAGTTCTGGACTAACTCGCCGACTGGGTTATAACTTTCCAGGGGAATAATATTTGGAAAGGCTAAACAAAATATACTTTCTTAGTTTTCTCAAACCTCTCAGAAGATACATTTAAAAAAAAATAAACTAAGTTGGCAACATCTAAACTAAATCCCTGCATTCCTTACAATAAAAAAGATTGTAAAAAAAATTGTTGGGAAGGTGAGAAATTAATTCACCTATAATTAGAAGTAAAGTTTCCATTTAAAAATGTAATACCACTTAAAGTCAATTGGGAAACAGAAAGGACTAAAAAACAGTCTACCAAAGTCAATTTGCAAACCATTCTACTCTCTTTTCTTTAAGTTTTATCTTAGGTTCAGAGCACATGTGCAGGTTTGTTATATAGGTAAACCTGTCACAGGGATTTGTTATACAGATTATTTTGTCACCCAGGTACTAAGCCTCGTACCCAATAGTTATTTTTTCTGATCCTCTCCCTCCTCCCATCTGCCACTTTCTAATAGGCCCCAGTGTCTGTGGTTCCTCTCTTTGCATCTATGAGTTCTCCTCATTTAGCTCCTACTTATAAGTGAGAACATACGTTATTTGGTTTTCTGTTCCTGAGCTAGTTTGCTAAGGATAAAGGCCTCTGGCTCCATCCATGTTTCTGCAAAAGGCATGATCTCATTCTTTTTTAACATTCCACTCTCTAGCACTCTTTTTTCTTCCCCCAATCATGAACTCTACCATGTCAGCTTAAACATCTCTCTTTTCTCCCCTTTTTCTATGCGCATTTGCATATAGTTAAAAGATGACATTAATTTTTCTTTTTAATTCAGCATATGCCCATTAAAGAGCTAAAAATATTGTTTACATGAGCCAGAACTCGGCTTAAAAAATTACCACAAAATGAATCGCCCAGATACTAACGGAATCATCTTGTTGAGCCACAATCCTAGACCCAGCCTCTGCTTTTTCTTCATTTTAGGTAAGTCATTCCCTTTCCTTTCTTGAATTTTTTTTTGTGTATTCAATAACATATTCTTGTGGATTTAGAAAGGGTGGAGTATGAGGAAAATGAATATAATATATGTACCGTAGAGGAAAACAATAAATAAATATTTCCAAATAAAAAACATTATTTTTATTTTTATTGAGTTTTCTAGATTCTACTTGATTTGTGTAAATCAGAAAGCAGTAGAATAACATTAATGCACTAATGAAAAGCAGAATGAATTCTCAATGGTAACAAAAAGAATAAAGAATTTAACCATGCATGGCTCTGGGGAGAGAAAACACAAAATGCTCTCAGTGAATACATTTTTGAGAGAAGAGAGGAAATACTTAAAGAGAGGATAAAAAGAGCCAATATCCCCCCCCAAAAAAATAAGAATCCTATTGCTTTTCTTAATTGACAAATAAAAATTGTGCATCTTTATTGTGGACAGCATGATATTTTTAAAGATTACTATCACTTTTGATTCATGAATTACATTCAGGAAAAAGAAATTCTCAAAAACTTTGGGAACATATAAATTTAAAAGAAGAAAGAAGATTAATACTCAGATAAGATCAGTGCATGGCAAATTCTTCCTGCTCCAACATTTGCTCCTAGGAAATTTAAACATCTTTCAGTGAAGCACCAGTTTCTTGAAAACACATATGAGAAAGAAAGAAAAAAAAAACTAAATTCACCTGTGGAAAAAAAGACTTAGCTAAACAAAAAAGCAATTATTATAACTTCAAAAGTGACATGAACAAAATGATCAATAATTTCCCAAGTGACAGCACAAATATCAAAAGTCCTAATAAGTGGAAATGGTCCTGTCATGACAAAAGGTATGGTATTTGTACAATTTCCAGATAAGAACGAAGTCATGATGCTAAAACAGTAGCAGCACTGTTCATTACATGTGATATTTGAAAAATGTGACAGCCATCTCAATCTGCTCAAGTAGCACTCACAGTAAGGCTGAAATTTTATCAACATTGGTTAACTTATGGTGTATTAAAAAACTAGCAAGGAGATAAATTGATGGATTAAAAGATAAACTACTCACAGGCAGACAAACAGAAGGACAGATAGAGTTACAATCAAACATGTACTTTACTCAGGCAGAAAGATAATAACCAGCCCCCAAGAAGTGATGTGTCTGCTAGTAAAGCTCTGAACACAGAATTTCCTGACTTTCTTTTTAATTTAGTTCTTTCATCATCACACAGCATAACAGGGTGTAACTCTCTAAAAGTGTCTATGACACAGTTTTCCATCTGTGAAATGAGACCAATAATATTTTCATCTTTTTTAGGATAAAGACATGAAATATTTGGAGAATTCTAGAAAACATGCCCCTATTAATTAGAACTTTTTGATGTGACATGATTTTCTTCAGTACTTGGAGTGAGGTCAATAGATATACAGTGTAGTTGTGAAATTATGACGTATGAGAATGCATTACCAAGGGACCACAGGAGGCTCCTTCCTGAAAAGGGTAGCTGGCTATATTTCTGGAAGTAATTTAAACATAGGCTGGGGGAGAGGAGTACCCTCTAGATCCTTTCCAGTTCTTACTTTCTATGAATTCTAATTTCTCTTTCCCATTTAGAAAAATTCTATGAGATCCACAGCATACAGACAGAAAATAAGTCTCTGTGTGCTCTGCAACCTTACCTTCGAAAATAACACAGCATTCTGGAGGAGATATTATTGAATTCCTGCAACAGCACAGGTATGAGAGTTTTTGCCAAAAAACAAGAGACTAGATTAATCCTTTCATTCTCCTCCTGTGCTTCCTAAAACTGAAAAGCCATACATACAAATTATATTTATCTATCCCTCCTGGAAAATGCCAAAATGAAGCCAATTTTGTATCATTTTCAATAATGGGACAAACCTGAACTGGGAATAACTTTTGAGATCAGTCACTGTCCTTTTGTGATAAAATGAACCTTGTAGGAAGTTACCTAGTGTTCTCCCCTAGCTAACATTCTATCACCAACAACTGGTATGTGGTCTCCAGCATTGCTCCCCACAGACTGTGTCCCTGGAATCATCACCTTCACACTGCATTTGTCTCCTGACACCTTTCCACCCAAGATTTCTTCTTCAGCACCAGAAGTCATTTCGCTTAAATTTTCAAATGACTTCTACAATAATACAGTTGCTAACTAGACCTAGGTAAGTAATAATAATAATAATCTCATTTCTACTTGGAGTGTGGCATAGTTTAACACAATGACCAGCTTCCTAAGAGGTTTTTTTAGATCTCACTCCCCACTCAACTTGCATGTTCTTGCAATATGGATGTTCTTATTACTCAGTCCTTACTTCCATCCCTCTCTGGCTTTGGAATAAAACTACTTAAACCCAATTCATAGATTTTATTCTCCCTTGGATGTTTGGGAAACAGTTCTCATAAACCATACTCCTGAGATCTTATATTAGGCTAAGGCCAACCTCACAATCTGAGCGTTAATTTTCCTGTGGCTCAGGAGTATCCCTGAGTTTGCCTTTCTCTTCCTAAACTGCCCAGAACAAATATCGGAGTTTGGCTTTTCTGCTTTCTCATCCAATCATTTCTCCTTTCCTCCTCTTTAGCACTTAAAACATTTCTGACTTTCTCCATGCCCCATGAAATATATTTGCTTTTCCTGTCTCTGCATTTTCCTTTTGTTTATGAACTATTCCATATGTAAGCTATATATTTCTTTCCCCCAGAGGCCCCTGATCTTCTGGTCACCATTGGTTTGGTGTACTAGTTAACATTTCCGACTTTGGAGTTAGACAATCCTAGATTCGAATTCCCACTGTGTCACTTACTATGTCTCCTGAAGCAATATCCTATTCCCTGTGGTTATGTTTGTGCTCTACACAGCTGGGTGACCTTGGGCCAGTGACACAATCATGCCAAACCTCACTGTCCTCATTCATAAAATGATAGTACCTACCTTGTAGTGTTAGGCATAAGAAATAAGTGTGATTGTCAATACAAAAGTGTTTAGTACAATAGCTAAATTAACTAAGTACTCTGTAAATATTCATTATTACCATATTACTAATTCAAATTGCTAGATGCATTTTGTATATACTGGGTTTCCTGACTTTACATTCTTCTCAACAAATACTACTATTCCTAGTACTTGGACTACATCACACTTCATTAGCCAGAGGCTCTCATAGTACACATGAAGTTCAGAGTGGAAAGCTAGGGCAGCAGAAAGCATTGCCACACGTTACACAGTCGAAGCCATTTAAACGTGTCTGAATTTGAGTTCTGCTGAGTCCTTACTTGTTCCCATCTCTCCCGTGTGCTCCAGCTTACTAATAAAGCAGCTTTCATATAAATACATTAAAGCCTAAACATTGAGATCATGATAACGAATGAGGGCTATGGCTACAAAACATCACTGAACCAGAGACCTGCTACATGGTGAAGGCCATGAGGGAGGAATCTACATACATACCAAGTGCTTTGGGTTCCCATAGTGGGAAATGTCAGTGCCCTAATTAAAAAGAAACTCTGGGTGGGGAATCAGCCACTGCATCAGTCACCTCACTGAACCCAGGCTTGTTTCAGCTGACGTAGCTGCCAATTCCAATGTCCCCTGCCTCCCTAATTGCTCTCAAACTATTCCTCCAGAAATTGAAATCCCATCAAAGAGGGTATCTTCCCAGAGAGAAGTTGTTCCAGTTACTACAAACATTTGCTAGAAATTCCAAGCAAGTTTACAAGGTACCTTTGTAAGATGACATTGACTAAGTCAGAAGCATTCCAAGTACCAATTATCATGCAAGAAAGGGCTTTGGCTTTAGATTTTGTTGTTTGTGGTGGTGGTGATGGTAGTGTTCTCTCTGGAATCCAGCCTAATCTCCAAAAAAGTAGAAGGAGTACAAGTAGTAATACAAGTTGTTATTACTTACACCAATTAAAATAGAAGTTTTGAAGGAGCAAGGAGCTAAAGAAGGTGAAAACTGGGAGCTTTGTATATTAAAAGGTTTTTGTGATTTGAAAACCAAAATTATGCTGGTAGAATAGGCTGTTTTAAAATCAGCATAGTTATCAAAGTTGCCTGTAATGAATGTGGAACCAAACAATGACGTCAGACCTGATAAGGACTTGCAAATTCTAAAAGAGTGCAAAAAGACCATAGAGGAACAATGTTATATTCCTGCAGTTACAGGAATGGTCAGCTCAAGAGATGTATCCAGTTCAGGGTGGCAGTATGGCTTTATTTTCTGAACTTGTTACCAGAAGTTAAAAGAAATTCTCTATAACTGCTTTTGATGAAAACACAAATTGGTCTACGTAAATGAAATATATAAAGTAATCGGTGCCTTATTCATTCCCAGAATTATAAATGAAATTAAAAGACCAAAAGTTATAGACTTTGAGGATCTCCTTTTCACTGATGAGCCCATGGAATTTATCTTCTCTAACACCAACAACTGTGTTGACCTATTTTTTTCTGTCTAATTCTGTATATACTAAAACTAGCTGGTTACAAACAAAACCCAGAAATACAATTTGCATTCTAATGAAATGACTTTAAAATTATTCCGCTTTTTACTGTGGCTTTACCTGTTGTCCCACAATGCAGGTTTCTATGGGCCTCCTGCTTAGAATGACTCTCTCAATGTAGATGACAGCCAGAACTGAATAGAGAATCCAGAAACTGGGGGTTCTGGTTCTTGATGCAGTCTCTATACCAATCTACTGCATTAGTTCTTCTTGATTTAGAGTTTGTTAAAGAATATGGGTAGAGATGTTCTGGTCACACTTGCACACATGTCGAAACTGCTTTGAAAAAGGAAGGGCAAGAGAGAGTGGTAACCAACTTGGAATCAGGCAGGCATTTCAGATTTCAAGAGATGAACTGGAAAGGGAACATCTGTTAGATCCCCTAGGTTTGAAGGCAGTCTGTGTAAGTCTTCATATCTCTGAGTGTGTGCACACAGTGGAGAGGGTGGAGCCTTCCATCCTCAAATCTGAAAAGATTGAGAGATTTCGGAGGGCCCAGATGTGCCAAAGGTCAGAGGGATCAATACACAGGCCCTACCACGGAAAGGAGGGAAAAGATTCGAATAGAAAAGCGCTGCAGAAGGGAAGCCACTGAGAGGTAAGGGAGTTTCTGAATAATTAAAAAGTTAAGAATAAGCAAACTCGGTTGCCATGGGGGAAGGAGGTCGGGTGGGGGATAAAAAACGCAGTTGATGTGGTAATTAAGAATTTGGTGGGAGCCTGGGCAGGTCACCTCCTTTCTCAGATCAGAGCCCCATCAGAAATTCTTTCAAGTGTCCTTCTGCGTCGCCAAAGATGACAACAGCAAATCAATAAGTGCTTGAAATGAAAGGGGATGTTGACTAGCCCCCAGGCTACAGATTTCCCGCCGCCAGCCTTTTCTGAACTCTATAGCGTGCCTTTGCACCGCCTCTCTTAAGAAGAGCTACCTTTTATTCCTATTCTCAGGACGAAGGTAAGTGCTCAGTTAGCATATCTATTAAATGTCGGCTCTGGTTCCAGCTCTCTGATTGCGCCGAAAGCTCACCGCCACAGCTCACCCAGCCTGCCGGCAGGGTAGACAAAAAGAGGAAGCTTGGCCTGGCGGTTTGCGGGGCCACGCACCTCCAGAGCTGGCCCGGAGTCTTCCAGAGTTTAACGCTCCTGGGTTAGAACTGTAAGACGCCGGTCAGAGCAAAGGGCCTGAGCCACTGCAGCCACAGGAGCGCTCCTTCCTCTTGAATGCACTCACAGACAAGCACAAAATCTTTTTAACAACATAGGAGAAAGACCCCTGCTCCAAAATTAAAGCTAGGAATCACAGGAAACTTTGAGTTCCAGATATTGGTCTGTTACCTTTCCAATCTTCAGCCCTCCTCTATTATGTCTTGATTTAACAGTCTTTCCAGCGCCCAGCATTTCCTGGACGTTTTAACTGGGTAATTCATTAGTGAGTCAATACAGACTTTCGTATATTCTTTTAGCTCAAGTAGTTAAGTACTAATTTCGAAATGATTATAAAACACCAGAATCGGCAACGCATAGTAATTTTGATTTATATGCAAATCAATTGGTTCATCTTAAATGCCTTTAAAAAAAAAAAAAACAATTATTGTATTGTAGCATCGGAGGCATAGATCAAACCTCTGGAATAGACAATTCGGAAACAAGACCTGGACTAGGAAGACAATTTAGAACAGCCAACAAATCAATAATGTTTGAGGCAGTTAAACATCGCTAGCCATTGGTATTTACATACTCGCTTGTTGTCAGATAAGGAGCTGGGGAAATTGCTTGCCAGGGTTGAGATCATAATCCAAAGTGAAGAAGGTAAATGGTAGCACACAGTCCGTCACAGAGGGCTCTGAAATAATACTGTACCTTTCCCAAATCCTGACTCTTGGGTGAGAGGGAGTTGGTGGGGGTAACCCCATATTTGTCCATGGTTTTATCCCCATTTGATCACAAATTGTTGTCCTCCCGGAGCTTTCCAATTTGATTCCCATTCTAACAGTTCTGTCACTTGCTTCAACGTATTATGGAGAGGAGTGTAATTGAGATGCTCACTAAAAATTCTCTGAACCCACTTAGCCAGCACTCTTTCTCCTAAGCTTAGTTTTATGGGCTATATTTAATTCCCTGTACCCCCCGCACATTAAAATCAGATCATCGAAATGTCCGTAGGAAAGGGTGAAGGCAATGGTTCAATGCTCTAGTTCACTTGGAAGACTATTATCTTTAGACATAGCTCAGAATTTTGAGGAAATAAAAAGGATATACGCTTTGGGGAGAAAAATTTTAATATTCTAAAATGGTGGGATTACTCCCAGAGATTACCAGGGGATCACACTGGAGTTGTTTATGTAAAAGTGTAACATCCTTGAAATTCACAGATACGTAAGGTTAGTGTCTCCCCTCCCCAGGTTCCCAGTTCAGGCGATCTAGCCCTAAAGGAGCTTGTACCTTTGATGCTACAATCTTGTTTACATCTGCAGGGCAGAGAATTGCTTGCTTTGCTTGGACGCTCCCACCACCCCCTTCTAATTTGAAGTAATCGGAATCTAAATACAGTCGCCACGGCCCACTCTTCCATTACTGCTTTGACAAGGGAAAAACCCGAAATCCACGTCTCAAATCAGATCGGTGGTTTTTAGCCCCCCAGCACCCTGCTTCTACGATTGCATGCCTAATGTATTCCCTGGTGATTCTGGGCATTAATTAGTTGTTTAATAGGAGTATGACTAAAAATGTAAAAGAAGGATTAGGAGCGTGAAACGTATGTCCAGCTCCTTCCACACACTCGAGGAGGGAATGAGAATCATTCTGTATCTTCTATTTCTCCAGGAGCCATTTGCATTTCCCACCAGCTGCTCACTTCAGCTGCACTGGCGCTGGGCGAGGCGAGGACCCAAAAGCTCAGCGCAGTGTCTGCGGCGGCCGGGACTGGGGTTAACCAGCCCCCGGAGGGCGAGACTCCAGACAGAAGGGGGCGAAGGGAAAGTGAGCTTCCCGAGCCCCTTCCTCTCAGTGCAAACCACTGAAGCCTGAAAGAGGGGAGGGAGTTTGCACGCGCGTATCTGCGCGTCTTTCCAGCACAGCTCCCTTCCCTCTCCCGGTATCTCTCCGCGCGTCTCTCAATCTTCCGGTCTTTGGTTTTCTCATTCTCTTCCAACTTTTCCGTGAGATTGCCTATCCTCACCACCAGCTGAAAGGCGAGGCCGTTCTGCTACGAGCGCCAGTTAATCTCTACAATATGAAAAGAAAAAAAGAGGGGGTTACATTAGCCCATTACTCAGAGGAGTGGGAAGGCTGCAAAAATCATCGATGGGCAGAGGCGAAAATATCTTTCTCGGACTGACTGCATTTTCCGGTGTGCTGTAACTAGAGTTCAGTGGTGGGACTTGCAGAAATTTGATTTTCTTGCCTCGGCGAGATTTCAAAAACCAAAAATAAAAATTCTTAAAGTCATAAAGGAAATACAATTAAACAGCACGTGACCATTTTCCCCCTCTTTTCTCTCCCCTTAAATAACACTGCTTTGAGTTTCCACTGGGTAAAAAGAGAAAGTCTGAGTTTTCACGGGTGTTACGTGGAGGTTAGAAATGGCTTAAAATGTAGATCTCTCATCAGTTTTCTTCGTGGCTGAAGAGGCTAACCCTTTCCATAAAATGAGTCCATCTGTCGACTGTTAGCTATTTCAAAGTGAAGGGATTTAGCACTCAAAACAAATTGAGCAAGTTTGTTTGCCTGTTTTTACTGCTAACTCAAATGAATTCAAAACATGGAGTAATTCAAGAAAACACATAACATGTTCCAGACAGCCCCCAAACGTAGGGAAAGCCCAGCACCTATGTAGTGACTAGGGTTAGATTTAAGCACCAGGCTTTTTAAAATTTATCTATTTTATGCACATTCTCCAGAGTCATTATATATTCCTAAAATTGCGGGTGTTGGTATATTGATTTAGGAAGAGCAATACAACTTTTACAGGGAATTTTATTCTCTATTAGAAACCAAAGACAGGTCTTTTTAATGGAGGGCCTGAGTTCTGCTTCCAAGCAGGAATTAATATTGATGGGAAAACCTGAATCCAGGAGCAATGGCTGTGTTCCAACACTTTCCAAAAACATACATTAACAGGATGTCCTTGAGATTGAAAAAACTGTCCCATATGCCTGGCAGAAGCCTTCACACCTGGTCCTCCAGGCGAATTATGTTTATAGTCCTTCCACTCAAAAGCCGGACAGAGCCAAAATATCCCGCTCACTACCAAAATACACACGTCTTTGCTCAAGTCAAGAAATTAGAAAATCAGGGTTCAGAAGTAAGGCACACTTGTCGGGTGAGAATGTCCCCTGGAATTTCACATTCGCTTTGCTTTTCAGGAGTAAATGTGGACTTGAGGGAAGCTTTCTCCCCCACCCCCACTTCCATCTCGTGCAATTTAATACCATCCTTGCCAGGAACCTTAACCTCGTCATTTTAAAAAATGAGATATCCGTGACCTAGGGTGAACTTGTTGAGTGTAGGTACAGCAGAGGAAATTCTAGACTCTGTGAGTGTCCTGGCCTTGTCCAGCGAAAGCCCTTCGTGAACACTGGTCAGTGCGTGGCCGTGCCCACCTGCGCGCCAACACTCTCAGCGTGCCTGGCCCACTGGCCTTGACCTCGGGTGCGGTGTCCCGGCTGCACTGGGCCCAGCGTCCCGGCCTTCCCGAGCTGGCAAGCCAAGCTCGCTAACTCCCGCCTGTGGCCCTCCCACCCTCCCCATTTTACCAGATTTCTCCCCACTCATCCTCTCTCATCCCTACCGCGCCCACCTCCACTCCCGCCCTCTATCGGTCCCTCACTTTCCTCCCGCCGCAGTCCCTCTTTGCCGTGACCTCTTTCCTTAACTCTGCAGGCCTGAAAGAAGGTCACACACGCACGCTCACACCCACGCTCCACGCGCCCCGTCCCAAACAAACCCATACACATTGTCCTTTGTTCCGTTTCTTGGCCACTTTCCCTGTCGCTTCCTCCCAGCCCGTCCTGATTTGCTCCCCCAGAAGTACGTTTTTGTCTCCCCGCTGCCCCGGCGCTCCCCTTTTGATTTATTAGGGCTCCCAGGTTGGCGCAGATTCCCTTTTCTTCTCCTCCATCCCATCCTCCCTTCTGGTCTTCCTTTCCACAGTGGGAGTGCGTGCTCCTGCTCGTCGGTCGGCTCCTAAGTGCCCCGCCCCGTTCCCTCTCCTTTTAGTTCTCCGGGGCTGTTCTCCAGCTTCGCACTCTTCGGTCAGCCAGCCTCTGCTTCCCTCCCCTGCCTTGTTTCTCGTCGCCCCTGCGCGCTCCCCCCGGCGCTCGCCCGAGCGCTGTGCTCGCTCCTGGATCGCCAGCCGCGCAGCCGGGCTCGGCCGGCGGCCCGCGCGCCACTGTGCAGTGGAGTTTGGTGGAATCTCTGCTGACGTCACGTCACTCCCCACACGGAGCAGGAGCAGAGGGAAGAGAGAGGGATGAGAGGGAGGGAGCAGAGAGAGCGTGCGAGACCGAGCGAGAAAGCTGGAGAGGAGCAGAAAGAAACTGCCAGTGACGGCTAGATTTTGGAGGCCCCTGTGCACCCGTGGACTCCTTCGGAACTTGGCACCTTGAGGAGATCTGCAGTCCTCTCAGGCCCGGCTTTCGGGCGCTTGCGGTGCAGCCGGAGCCTCGGCTCGCTGGAAATCGCCCCGGGAAGCAGCGGGACGCGGAGACAGCAGCTCTCTCCCGGTAGCCGGTAAGTGGAGGCCATCTATCCCGCAGGGATGTGAGATAATGCGAGTCTAGAAATTTGTTCCACTTCGGAGAATCTTCACTGTAGGTGATTTGTGGCTCTTGGGACTGCGTTTCGCCTAAGGTAACGCAGTTGGCAAACAGATCTTGCAAAGCCCTGTTCCTTTCGTCCCCCGCCACAGACACTAACAATCTACGGGGTCCCCTGCCACAGACACTAACAATCTAAGGGGTGCTGAAGTCGAGTGGGAAGCCAGACCAGGGCTGGCATTTAAAACGAGGTATCTTCCCTTAAATCTCGGTGCCAACACTGCAGGAACAAATCCTCAGGCCAAGGATTAGCATTCTCAAGATAAAGGGCTGGGTACAAAGTTTCAGCTACTGGAAGATTAGCCCCCTTCCCATTGTTATCCATTGGGGAAAAAAAAAAGATTCCATCTTAACTGGCAGTTAGTGACCTCTCAGGCCCAAGCGAATTACCTGGGAGCCAGGACTGGATGCCAAGCTCGGACCATTTCTTTGGATTATAACTCCTTTAAATTGATCACCAGTCAGCTCCAATCTTGCACTTCAGGAGATACATTTTAAATGGATGCAGAGAACTATTTTCCAACTGGAGATTAAGAAAAAAATTCGATTCTAAACCTCAGAAATATGTTCCTCTTTTCCAATTTAATCACTTTACTTTCTTAAGCAATTTAGAAATCAAACTATCATAGAGTGGTGTGATTTCTTTTTACTCTTTTGTGTGACTATTGTCTTATTCAAGTAAACTAAATGGAAAAAACTTTTACTATTATGAATTTAAATATCAGGAATTCATACATTCTAAAATATGAAAAATTAATCTGATTTAAAGAAATTCCCTTGCATTCCTTTTAGTCCATTAATCAAAACTAAAGATGCTGCTAGCATACAAAATATCATTTTGGCAAAAATCCATCTAAAATTCAAATACCAATAATATCAAGGAAACAAAGCACATGAGCAAAATAAGTGGAAGGTTTTTGTTGATGTAACATGAAATAAGCATAAAAAATTTCAATTATCAAACTTTCCCTAAAAAATTAGTCACTTTATTTGTGCAATGTTTTACTTTAATTCAGCAAAACTACACTTAAATTATTTAGGTGCTTTGTTCCTTAAGTTGACCCTGTTTGTCTTCAAATGTTCCCAAAGCACTGATATTAATTAGTTTTAAAGAAGCCTTACACTTGGTAAAATACAGAGCTGCATTGAGCAGTATTTTAATTTCCTTAAATAATTACCCACTACAGATTAATTTACTGGCTAATTGCACAATTTAGTTCATGTAAAACACATGTTCCTTTGCTGTTTATTTTTAAACAGTCCATTAAAGATTTTGTTATGGGGTAACAATGTGAATGAAAAGCGGAGTAATGTAAAAGGATTTGGAATTATTCGAATGATATTTTTCCTGCACTTCCATTCCTGTGGCAGTCATCAGAAATTATTTTTAAGCAAATTGTTTCATTTCTTCGGGCTCGCCTGCCTGCTTTGCCATGGTTCCGTGTCCTCCATTAGCCATGCAGTGCTTTTTAGCATGCTCACAATAAAAAACCCAAGTTGGCAAAAACAAGATTCCTTGGCATAAACATTCCAACCAGAACATGAACTTTGGGGGTGAGAACTACCTCCCATCAGGAAAAGTCTCCCGTCTCAATTTATGAGATTAGCCATTGAAGCCAGTCCCGAAGTCTGGCGGCCAAATTTGTCACAGAAGACCTGCCTTGACAGGGTAAGTTTAAGGATCAGCAGGCGGGAATTGGAGGCCTCTTTTTTTAAATTATCTTTCCCCAGTTATTTAGACTCAGTTCTTCTAGTAGGCCTGGTCATTAAATTGAAGCATAAAAATGCTGGTCTCAAGTCTCATTTTGACTACAAAATAAATCCCCAAGTCACAAGGACATGTAGGAGTGAGTTAAGGAACACGCCTTGACCTTCTTTTCAGCCCTTAGAGTGGAGCTCTATGAGTTCTTGAAGATTTGTTTTGTATTGCTTTGTTTGGTCTTCAGCACTGAAGCACGGGAGAGTGCGGGGGAAGAATGTGTAATAATTGACTGACTTTACACCGAGCAACCCAATCTTTTCCTTTTGTATATTTCATTCTTTAAAAAAATAAAAAATAAAAACTATTTGCAGTTGCCATCTGCAGCGCTCCGGCTACCGGCTAATAATGCAGCCAGTTCAGACGTATAAAAAAAAAAGATTATCGAAATGATGATGACATGCAAATTTCCTCTGAAATTATCATAAGTAAACATTTGAAGTCTGGACTAATAAAATCCCATCTGTGTTACTTCATATCGAGTTAGTAGAAAGCTGTGATAATGAATTTTGTAATATCTCACGAACAGACATCTCAATCAGGGACTAATCCTGTGATTTTACTGCAGAATCACTAAATCTGGAGCCGCCAAACTGCTACTTCTGTGCCCACGGGCCCACAAGGATCGAATCTGCAGAGTCTCCGCCCGCGTTCTCGCTAGCGGGTGGGGGAACAGCCTGACGGTCCCCACCCCGGATCGCCACGCCACAGGGCCGGGCAGCCCCTCCTGTAGGCAGCGACCTTGGCCAGAGGCCCCCCAGGGCCCTGCTCCCTACAGGAGAGGCCGAGACGCAGAGAAACCAGACTGAGGCCAGAGGCAGGCCCGCAGCTCCCTGCCCCCGCTCTGTGCCTCAGCCAACCCGGCAAAGCCTGCTCCCACCCCATCCCTGCACCCGCGCGAACTGGGCCCTCCGGTCGCCAGCATACCCTGGTTAGCGTGGAGAGAGACAGGCGCTGAGAACGAAGGGGCCTAGGGAGCCCTGGACCTTCTTTTCTCCTGTCTTTAAAGCAACCGCGGTTCTTCTACACACCCGGTGGAGCCTCTCGAGACCCACCTCTCCCGGCTTGCCTGTGGCAGAGTAGGGGGAGCGCGTTAAACACTTGGCTCGCTGCATTGTGGTTGAAAATGTGAAAAAGATTTGGCTTGCCCGGGAGAGAAAGGGGGAGAACTGGGTAGCAGTTATCCCAGAGCTATTTCTCCGTCCTTGGTGGGCAGGAAACCCTCCAAGAACGTTTGCCCTGCACTCCTCAGTCTCGCTCAGTCCACCGGGTTTCTCTCCTTTGCGATCTTAAATCATACTTTAGGGTAAATAAATGGCTGGGTGAGTATGTCCAGGAGAAAGTGTGGCTAAATATGGAAAAGTGGCTCCTGATAGATGAGAGGCCCGAAGTCAGCAGGCTCCTGCAGCACCCTAAGCCAAGAGCCCGTTCGTTTCGGAATTACAGAAAACCGAGGGAAATGGCCGTCTAGGGCAGGGGCACGTTGGCTCTGCCGTTCTACAAATGTTTACTGAGCTCCAAGTAATGCACAAGCACTGAAGGGTGGACTTCGCACACAGCTTCCCAAAGATAAAAGTCCTCTCCACGCAACCATTCCCGCTGCCATCGCGTTCCGATGGCTTCTTAACCCCCGGCACCGAGATTCATGAAAGTAGGTCCACAGCCTCCCCAGCACATTGCAGCTTTATAGGCCTCTAACCTCTGGGCCTTTGGTGCAACTCTGGAGGGAGATCCCTTCTTGATAAACATCTAGATATTCTGGGCCCGAGGCTAGAGTGGACACGCTGCTGGACAGCCAGAGGCTGTCAGGTCGGAAAAGCACGCCTGAAGCCTAGCACAAAGTAGGCACCTAACAGCCTGTGGGTATTCTCATCTGAGCCCTGCGCACTCGAAGGCCGCCTCTTCTCACAGCCTTCCTACTTTTCTATTTTGCAGATAACGGGGAATGGAGACCAACTGCCGCAAACTGGTGTCGGCGTGTGTGCAATTAGGTAAGAGGCCCCTTCTGCTGCCCGGGTCACGGAAGGGAGACCGCGCCACGCGAGGGCGGTAACAGGGCACCGGCCCTGCCACGAGGCCCCGGCGAGGGGTGCTTCCCCGAGGGGCCAGCCTGGGCAGGAAGGAAATCAGAACCAAATAGCCAGTGGCCTCTGCCTGTGGCGGGACGGTAGACAAGGAAGCAGCGATGCGCTGCGTACCGAAGCCCCACAGCCTACTCCTCCCGGCTGGAATCGCTGGCAGCCGCGGAGGGGAGGCACAGAGAGAGGCATCCTGCCGCGGGTTGCCAGAGGGTCCGGGGGACAGGGGTGCCGTCCGCTCTTTCCTCTAACTGGGTCTTTGCTCTTTGTTCCTCTTTCTCCTCCGTCCTGCCTCGCGCCTCCCCCTCCTCCCGTCCTCGGCTCCTTTCGGCCGCGGCTCTGGACGCCTCTCTCCGCACGTGGTGCGGGCGGGCGCGTGGCCCAGGCGTGCAGCCGGCGGCCGTTGAATGTCTCTTCTCCAAAGACTCCGAAATCAAAAAGGTCGAGTTCACGGACTCTCCTGAGAGCCGAAAAGAGGCAGCCAGCAGCAAGCTCTTCCCGCGGCAGCATCCTGGCGCCAATGGTAAGGCTGGGAGGGAAGCGCAGGCCGCGCGCTGGGCACCCGCCTCCGGGACTCGGGCCTCGGGCGAAGCGCAAGGAGGCGAGGCCGCCAGACCTGGAGCGCCTGCTGCTAGAACTTAGAAACTCGGCCTCTGGGTGGGACGGGAAGCAGCCGTCCCAGGGACGTTAATTCCTTTCCCCAAATTATACTGCACTCCTGAGACCCAACACCTCTCCCTGTCGCTCGCTCCCTGTGGTCTGATCCCCTACGCACGCTCCAGCAAACCGCAGCGCCTCTGTTGGCGTGGAAAAGTGGTGCAACAGCGACCTCTATCGCTCGTCATATCCCGCTACGCGCAGCACCACCCGGCCCCACTCAGTCCCTCAGGCTCTCAGCCATGCCCCACCCAGGCTTGTGGGTGCGCGGTTTATCGCGGGAGGCAAACACGCGAAACTTGAGTTGGCGAAGGTTTGCTTTGGCTGGTTGGGGGAGGGTCAGAGGGCTGACAACATCCCTGCAGAGCTGGAGGGCAGCAACTGTGCTTAGCAGCCCAGGGTAGAAAGGAGGTTTGCCCCTGTCGACACGAACCTGTCTGAAGTACTGGTTGCCAGGCCTTGGGTTTTGGTGTTGTCGTTGCTTGATTGGCTGGTTTCTCTCTGGAGGACTCGGGGGATATTGCCAGGGGAGGTCTACAGGCTTACGCAAAAAGTTAAAACGACTCCAACCCAGGCACAGGCCTTTGCTGAAATGAAACTTGTTCTGTAGGTGTGCGTGTGTGTGTGTGTGCGCGCGTGCGTGTAAGCCATGGAGGGAGGAAGACGCCTTTCTTTTAAAATATATGAAAAAAAAAAAAAAAACCCTCAAATTTACCGTTCCTCTATTTTCCTAATTTTCCCGGCTCCATAGTAAATAAGTGCCTGACCTTAGGAAGCTGTTGACCTTTGATAGTGTGAGCAGATAAAGCCCCCCACAGCCCTCGGCCCCTAACCCCCTCATTCCGGATTACCGTGTAAGAATACAAATGTAATATGGGATGGGGGGGGCGATTTTGGGACTCCGGCCAAGAAAACAAACCGTATTACTAAGAAGAAAACAAAGGCCTTGAATTGGGGTTTCCCCGTGAATCGGAGAGAAAGGTCATTTGTTGAAACGAAGTGTCTAAAGCGATCTGGAGCTTCACGCCCGGACACCACACTACAACCGCCAGTCGCCCTGCTGGGTCAGTTAAACGCTTACTTGTTCGGGATTAACCCCATGGGGTTAAATGGGGCAATGCCGAGATAACGTCGGGTGATTTCTGTCATTTAGATTGTGTTAAATTCTTCTTCTGTTTGATAATCGGTAGTAAAAATAAATTATTAGACCGTAGTATGTTTGGGATATGGTTAGATATCAAGGGCAGCGGTGACTTCTTTGGAGAATCCTTTGTGCGGGCTCAGCCCCGGCTCCTGCCAGAAGAGAGGAGCTCCCCAATCTCGCCTCGCGCTTGGCGGGTCCGCAGTCGAAAAGCCGAGGCTGGCATTTCTTATTGTGCTGGGAGCCGGAGAGACGCAAAACGTCTCCTCCGTCCCCCAGTCCGCACCTCGGGTTTCCTACACCTGGGGAATACATTCTGAGGACAGGTGGAGAAGCCTGTGGCGAGATGGGGTCCTTGTAGGTGAGCACGAAGCGGCTAAGAGCCGAGGAGTCCTGTTTGCGCCAGTCGCAGGCTGGGCAGGCGCCCATGGTCTTTCGCTTTTGATAATTAGCAAATAAAGAACTAGAAATAATGAATGATTGCTTTCTTAACCATTACTTTCAGGACCGCATTATTTTAGTGCACGTGAAAGGCTCTTCTCCTACACTCAGTATGTCTGTTTTCTACTTTTGTACCGAAAAGAAAAATTGCTGGCCAAACACGTTTACTGCCATTAACTAAGAAAAAGGCATGTAATGGGAAGAAATGCTGAAAATCTTGATTTAATTGGCTATTAAGGAACTGGTAGACAAAAAATATCACAAATGAGTGGGCAAAACTACAGCACTGCTGAAGGAAAGGTTGACAGTTGACAGAGTAACTAGCCTTCCCTGATTATAAGTTAACTTATGGAATATGCAAAGTCCTGGCCACAGCCTGCTTGTAAAACAAAAAGATTTATTTCTTGTATATTTTAAGGTGTTTTTTCAAAAAATAATAATAATAAAAAAGAAAGAAAGAAAAGAAAAGAAAAAACGTTTACAATGACACAATTTTTTTAAAGGGCCGCGATAGTCTATAACGCTACCCTCTCCACCTCTGTCCCCTCCACAATCCCCATACCACCGTGTCCTCGTTAAAGAATAAACGTTCTGTATAGGCAGAGTTCACTCCTAAGCAGTCCAGGCTCTGCCTTCCTTCCCAAGTAAGTCCCAAGTCCCCTTGATACCCATTGGGCAGATGCCTAGCCTGGATAGAACCCCGGACAGGGGTGGAGAGGGAGCACGAGAGCGACTGGAGACCCCTAAAAGCCAGAGGTTTGAGAGAAGGTGGGCGCAGCGAGCAGAAAATGGTGTAGAAGCCGGTTGAGAACGCCCCCCTAGAGCAGAGAGGCCTTTCTTTGGCTTTTCTTGCTTTGGAGGTCCTTGAGAGGTGCCTTCATTTTGTGGAACTCATAAAATGATCTTCACCTTCAGGAGGAGGACGGACTGACTCTCCCTGTAATGGCTCAAAAAGTTTCAGGGCGGCGGCTCTGGGTTCTGTGCTGAAATCGGACTGCGCTGCAGCCCCTTTGGACCTGACGCTTGGCTTTGAGTCCCGACAAGGAGCGGGTACTTCCCCCGGCCTCCCCCAGGAACGAATTAATTGTTAAATAGCTTTGGCCGGGTGGATGGGCTGAAAGTGTCGGACCCAAGGCTCTGATGTGCGCAGGCTTCCTCCCTGTGGGAGGTGAGCTCCACGGCCCGTTATGGCACCCCTAGCCGCGACACACGCCTTTACACGCGGCAGCAGCTGGGCCCCAGCCTTCTTCGGAGGACCTGGGTTAACCCTGGCCGCCAGGACCGCCGCAGACCCCTCTCCGCCGCCCCGCCCCCACGCCTCCCATTCAGTCAGCAAATGTTTGCGGAGCACATACTACGTGGACTCCTAATGTACCCCCTGAAAGCAAATAATCCAGTTTTCCTCGCCGTTATGAAGCGATTTTAATCCTGACACGGACACCAGCGAGATCAGCCCAGACCGTCTCTAGCAAAACGCAAAATGGTGGTGCGGGGGATGGCGACCAAGGCCCTGAGCCTTGTCGGAAAGAAGGGCTTGTGTAGAGAAGGGTGGAGAACTCTAACTGTGGCTAGCCCGGAAGGGACAGGTGCTTGCCGAAGGGGGCATGAGGCTTGAGGAAAAAGCAACGGGATAGGGGTAAGGAGAGGAGTTTTCCATTTTCTTTTCCCCGCCCGACCTCCGCCACCCCATTTCCCCCCAGTCAACTCTGCAGCTCACTGGCAGAAGCTGCCCCACCGCTTTGTGGCTTTTCACCACCCGGGGAAATTGTACAAATTGCCCAAAGGTAGTCAGTCCCTGCGGATCCCTACTCGCAAAGGTGGCCTTTGCAGGTTGCGTTCCTCGCTGCGGACTCGGTACACAAAGTTCCTTGAGGCTGGTTGGGCTGTAACTCCGCACCGCCCGCTGTTAATATATGCAGCAGTTGTTAGAGCGGCTCGGGGGAAAAGGAAATGTATAACGAAAGCTTATTCGTGAGCAGGAATATACTAATGGAACAATCTGATGTCTTCTTAATCCTATGTAAAAAGCTTTGTCGTCTTCCTAATATTGACTGAATGGGTAATTAATGGCTCTTCATCTAGGCGAATACCCTGTAATCCAAGATAGGCAAAAGACAACAAGCCCAAGGTAGAAGACAAAAGGCCCAACTGCAGCGGCGTTTGCCCGCCTCCTACCCCCCAGGGTCTCTGATTGAGAAAGTTTTCTCTAAGAGGAGAAAAAGGCAGGAGTGGGAGAATACATACCTACCATTTCGGGGCTAGACTTCCCCACAGCGCCTGACTATCCAGCTCAGTTTTCTGTTACTCTGTCTTTCCACCTCTAGACCTTCTCCCTGCAGTTTTTTTCTTCTTAACTCCTCTAGGATGACCCCCTACCTCCACTGCCATGATGATCCTAATCACCTTTCCTCCCCAAACCCCACATCTTTCACTTCAGCAACCCATGAGGCTCTTTTCTGATCCTGGAGGAGATTTCTTTCTTTTAGAACCCAATGCATAGAGTCTTTGAGAACTAAAGTAGTTGGTAGAGGAAGGAAGAAATTAATAGGAAGGGAGAGAGCATAGAGAATTGTGTGTGTATGTTTAAGAATGATCGGGAATAACAGAGTCAACTTCTTTGTGAGGATCTGACAGGAAGAGTGTCCAAGATTCTACCAGCATGTTTTTAACAGGCTGACATTTTAATTTAAACCTTTAGAAGTAATATATTACTTGGGCTACTACAATGAGGTGGGTTCCCTTTTTTTTTTTTTTTTTTTGTCAGCTGACACCTTTTAAAATATTATTTCGCTAGGGAAATAAAAGCTTCATCTCAGATTATAGGTGGGTATTTTTGGATTTATGTGATTTATGGTCACCATGACAACTAATGCTAAATGTTAGCTACCAGCATGTCTGGGAGAGAGAAAACAGAAAGAAGGGAGAGCAAGAGAAATAGAAAAGAGAGATGGACATGAGCTGGAGAGGGAAGAAAAGAGAAAAAGAGGAAGACAGATGAGTGTTTAATCCAACTGTTGTTTAAAAAGTGGTGGGGGGGGACTTCATTTAGCCCCTTGCCACTTCCTTCTCTCCAGGCCTGGATATCTATGCTTGATTTCATATTCCACCCTCCCTTCCCCTTCTCCCAACCCATGTACTATACCATTCTCTTTATTTTACTTAGTTGGGTGAGTGGTTGCTTTCTGGAGATTCAGTGAGTGCCTAGGAAAACTGTAGCGGTAACATGCAAATGTGAGGAAGTATTAACAACATGTTGGTTTAGTGATTCTAGCAAATGCCCCCTCCTCTGATCCCTCTCTCTTCTATTCCCCAGGCCAGTGTGAGGTGGGAACTCCCACTGCCATCTGAACACTGTTACATTGAACAGCTAGAGCTGTGGAATGGAAAGATGGGTACCATTTGCAAGGACCTAGAGAGGGTGGCTGTTGCTCCGTATGTCTACAGACTTCTAATTCAGAAAATAAGCTTCCCCTTTTAACAAGCCAGAGCTTTTTAAATTCCATTTAGGAAATGGGGGAAAGGAGAGCTCCAGTGAAACCTTTAATTTCTGGGTTCCTTGGTTTCATGGCTCTGAGGGCTAGTGGGTAGTGGACTGTTTTCTGCTTGGTTTGTGTGCAGAGAAAAGCCAGGTAGTGGAGGGTGTGGGGCACTTCTCAGGCGGGGGGCAAGGTCTCCATCTGACCTCTGTGCCTTGCCAGGAACTCACACACTCACGCCCATCACGTGGTTCCAAGCTGAGACCAGGCGGGCGTCGTCCTTGAGCTGGCTTGGGCCAGGCAGGACTCCCATACCTCTAAGGCCTGACAGCTCAAGGAGATATCTAATTAAGCCATCTTCCGGTTAAGCTCTGAGGACAGATTCTTTCCAAAAGTCAGAGATCACTTGGTTGAGTCCCAGGCCAGACCCAAGCCGTCGATATGGAGAGTTTGGCTGCACAGCCAAACCACTTGCCGCCATGGCCAGAGGGACTTTGCACAACTAACACTGAAAAGTGTGAAATTAAATAAGACTTTAAGACTGGTAATCAGTGGCAAATACCAGCACACAACACGGCTGACCCCGTGTCACACATTTCCCTCCTCTAGGGTCTTTCTTTGAAAGAATAAGCAAGAGTCCTCAATTGAGACAACCACTGATGCCTCCCAGACTCAAAACCTCACACCTGCACTGGGCTTTCCTTCCTTGTCCCAGGAAGCCATGCAGCACCTCCAGTTTCCCTGTAAGGATAGCGCTGATGTTTTCCATATTAGAAACTTCTGTGTTAAAGGCTCAACTCATAGTAATTTCTATAACCAATTCAGAAGTATTTAGCCAGAGGTCACAGTAGTGCTGGAATCCAAAATGCATAAGATTGCTTGACTTCTGGCCCTTTTCTCATCTATGCTCCCTATGCCTGTGCACCCACAAGTCTTATGTAGATTAAATCTCCAAAATCAACCACCAGCATGCCATGGAGTTTTCATTGGACAGTGTTTCTTAGTTCCCACCACACACCTCCTTTTCCCCATGTGGAGTTTTCATGCTGGTGTCCTGCCACACAGGGGGCCTGAGAGGAATGTCACCCAATCGCCGCCACTGCTCTGAGTGTGTAAAGTGATTAGGAGATTAGGAGAGTGTTGAAACTCCTGCTGGAAAAATGCAAAGAAATCCTCACTTTGAGTCAGTTGTTTACAGAGCCTGTGTGTGTGTGTGTGTAATATAAAATAGATGTGAACATATATACAAATAGATATGGTTTTGGTTTTACTTTTATCTGAATTCTCTAGATAATTGACTTTATTCACCACTTGACTTCAATGGGTCCACACAAGTTAGTACTCATTATCTTTTTAGGCATCTAGGCTGCTGGCTGATCCCCAGTGCTTCCAACATCTCCCATACTTTGGCACCACAAGGAGCGGTCACGTGCCCTTGGGTTTTTCAACCACTTTGGAGGCTGATTGAGGTCCTTCATACATGTATATTTGCTGTGATGAAAGTTCCATCAGTAGAGTGGAGCCACCAGAGCTTAAATCAAAATTCTGTGGGTTTATGAAAGATGGGTTTAGAAATCTATATGGCTCTGTGGAGCTTCTCAGCTTTCTAAAATAAGGCATTTTGAAAAACACCCAAGCTTCCAAAAATATTTGCAGCTCTGCGGTTTGATTGAAAAACAGGGAGGTAGGAAGGGGGGTAGCATATGCTAACTACAGTAGAGATTTTTTCATTCTTTAATGTGATGGAGTCCCTTCATGAAATGAAGCTTTAAGGTGCATGGTATTGTGGGGACCACAGCTATGCTGAGGTTTAAAAGAAGAAACTGGAATATGATTAGTAAACACATTGGGCAGAAAAGAGCTGGATTCTTATTGACTTAGTTATAGGTCATCGGCTGGCAGTGCAATGGGAGGAAATATTTACTTTACACATATACTTTATGATCTTGGGGGAATTAGAGGAAATTCAATAAGAAAACGGCTAGAAACATTTAAGACCTTATTTAAAAGACTTAAGCAAATTAGAGTCTTATCAGATTAAAAACCACTACAAATGTAAGAGCATTGTCTTCAGTGAAACGCTGTGGGGTCTGAGAAGGAGATTCTCCACCAAATCTCAGGGATAAAATGCGTCATTTAAGCACCAGATAATGAGCAGAATGTAAATTAATTTAACCTTCTTTACCAACAGGCTGCTGGTGTAATGTGTATAATTTAGTGATAAGATTGCAGGACCTAATATAGCTAGATGTATGAGCCTCAGCTAATGCAAACCTGTCACATGAGGATGTGTTCCACTCTGAGCAGGTGTCTGTATGTGTGGAATGGGTTAACGTGGAATAAAAGGTTAAAAGCAGAAATGCTGATTTAAAGCTTACTGTGAAGAAAGTT
The DNA here is from genome assembly GCF_009761245.1 of Sapajus apella. NCBI lineage: Eukaryota > Metazoa > Chordata > Mammalia > Primates > Cebidae > Sapajus > Sapajus apella. The sequence goes on from NW_022437027.1 coordinate 1,946,925, forward strand.
CTCCCTTGCAGCTAAATTCTTAAGGTGGGATGATACTGGTGAAGAAAGACTGAAAAACAATTCTCATTTTGGTCTTTGGACTGTGAGTTTAAAATGGGGAGGAGTTGCAGATAGGGTTTGGGGGTGGGCAGGGCAAAACAGAGACATATAAGTTACAAATATATTTGTAGTCTGCTTCATCCACTTTGTTCCACACTGAATAGTTTCCCAATCTTGTGAACAAGGACAAGGAGGGGGTGTTTTAAAGATACTTCATGCTGGCATTGCAAATCATTGACTGTAATGTCAAACAAATACACATTCAGAGACGATAACACTAACTCAACAATAAAACAATTGGCAATGCAGAAACCCAGGGGAGACTAGTTTGTCTGCTCCAGCTGACCTAAGCTGGGGGACAAAAGGACTTTCAAAAATTATTTTGAATATATTTATATTTCTTTAATTTCTTTGGAAATTAGATTTACTTGGAAACAGAGCTATAAAGAGTTGATGTCTCCAAAGGTGATTTTTTTGGTTTATATTAATAAATAAGACTTTGCTTTTCCTAGCTGGGGAGCTGTTCTAGGCTTTTCGCTCTTAGTCCACACCCACCACCTCTGCTTGCTTTGACTTTAAGGGCTCAAGACAGCTTTGAGCTCACTGGGAAAAGAAAATGACTGTTAAAAATTATCCTTGAAATTGGTTATTTGGCAACATTCTTAATTGTATGGAAATTCATTAAGGCATATTTTATATATAATTAGCTCAACGTTGTTGATTCTACAGGCTTTATGGATTTGAATCTGATTGATAATAAAGCAAACAGGAGAGTCGAATTTAAAGCGTGGCTCTCTCGGGTTAGGACGAGCTTAATACAGTGTACAAAGAATTTGAAAGATCTAGGTTATGTGTCTTAATCAACGTTAAGTAGAATGGATAAGCTTTCAGCATTTTGAAAACGCTGGGTTAGGGTTTCTTTTCTATTGTGTGTTTTCTGTCTGGGGACTAATAACCATCACAGAGAACGTGATCCGAGGCGACTTTTTATTCTTGTATAAATCCAGAGTGAACCACCAAACAGTTGTTCGTTTAAAGTCAAGGTAATTTTCTTTTGACGGGTCCATTTACTTCTCGATTTCTAATTTATTAGCCTGCGTTTTCAGGGCTCTGTCTTCTTTGCAATTAAAGTAAAGCTTCTTCAGATTAGCGCAGCATTCACTTGACAGGCTGTTTGAAAAATTTAAGATCGGAGAGGTGATTTGTTGCTGTTTTTCAAATTTTCTCGTTCTAAGTAGCATGTCTCCTTTTTATAAGGGGTAGATGATTAGAAATGGTTGTAGCGAGACACAAAGAGGGGGTGTCTTGTTGAGCCTTGTACCTTTCAGCCCTTGACCTTTCCACTGTCTTCTCCCAAGTCTCCGACTCCTAGCCGCATCTCTTCACCTTTGGGTTCGGACTAAAAGCCGGATCGCCTTGGGCTGGGCAGGAGCAGAATTCCCAGGAGCTTGCGGGTGTAGACCGGGTGGGCACGGCAAGGCATTAGCCCGGCCCCGCACTGCTGATAGGTGCAGGCGGAACAGTCCCTCCGCCGCGGCTCGGGGCGTTCTGATTGGTGTGGAGCCACGTCACTCCCACCCGGCGAAGGGTCTGGGAGGAGGCGGAGGCGGAGAGGGCTGGGGAGGGCCGCGGCCGAGTGACGTCTCGGCACCAGGAAGCCCGCCTCTGGGTTTAAGATGTTAGGCCAACAGGGAAGCGCGGAGCCGCAGATCTGGTCCGTCGCTCGCCTGGGTGCCTGGAGCTGAGCTGCGGCGAGGCCGGGCCCCCGTTCGACCGCCCGAGGGGTGCGCTTGTGCGCGCTGCGGAGGGTGCCCTCCGAGGGCCGAGCCGTTGCTGCCGCGGCTGCCGCCGCCGCGGGGGATCTAATATCAGCTACCTGTCCCTGTCACTCTTGACACTTCGCTGTCAGGGCTGCAGCGCGGGGGGCGGGCAGAGCGCGGTCGGCGTTAGCTTTCCTCATTGGAGGCGTTCTTGTGGGAGGGAGGAGGGAAAAAGGGGGTCTTTGCCCATTCTTGTTTCGCTTTGGAGCTTGGAACGCTGCTCCCTAAAGACGCTTCAAGTGGTGCCCTCCTGCCCACATCCCCATGTCTTCGTTTGCCCGCTGACTTTCGGCCTCCGGACTTTTTCGCGTGAGCCTTCCGGAGGACACGGGGCATCTTGGCTTGAGGACTCGGCGGGGGTTGCGTCCCCTGGCTCTGCCCGCAGCGGGGAATCTCCGCGCCTAGAGCGCGACCCGAAGCGGGCAGCGGCCCGGGACTGGTAGAGCAGCGCGCTCCCTCGTCCATGAACTGCATGAAAGGCCCGCTGCACTTGGAGCACCGAGCAGCGGGGACCAAGCTGTCGGCCGTCTCCTCATCCTCCTCCTGTCACTATCCCCAGCCGTTAGCCATGGCTTCGGTTCTGGCTCCCGGTCAGCCCCGCTCCCTGGACTCCTCCAAGCACAGGCTGGAGGTGCACACCATCTCCGACACCTCCAGCCCGGAGGCCGCAGGTAAGGCGCCGCGCCGCCCCGCGGACAGTCCAGCTCAGCTGCCCCGCGCCACCGCTCCTTTTCGCCCCAAGGAAGTCAGCCCCTCCTGGGGGAGGCGTGGTGGGAGTGGTCGTTCGCCTGGCTCCCCGCAGAACTTCCGGGAGCCGGAATTCTGACGACGACCCGGCGTCCCTGTAGTTCTCCCTGGATCGCCCGGCTCCCGGGGGCGCTAACGGTGCGAGCAATTCTGCCGCCCTCTCTAATCCTACCCGGGCCTCCCTTCTGTTTCCTGGGTCACAAAAATCCCAGCATCTCCATTCCAGGACCTTCAGAGGTCGCCCCACCTCTGTCCCTGTTTTCTCTCGGCTTTCAGCTCCTGAGGAGCTCCGCTCGTTAGGAAACTGTCTGAAACTACTCAGAAATGCCCCTCGAGAAGAGGCTTTTTTTTTTTTTTTCAAAAGGGCCGGCGAATTGGGTGCCCAACCGAATCCCCGCACCTTCTTTTCCTAGCCTTCCCAAACCGCATCGAAATCTGAGCTTTCTGCGAGGGGGGAGGGGGGGTCTGTAAACCGCTCGAGTGTGCGTCCCAGGAGATTTTGTGTGTCTGCTCAGAGGTGTATAAATATACTTGAAAGCAGAGGCTATAAAAATGAATGTGCCGCCGCAGTGAGATAAACATGTAAATAAAACGTGAGGTGCTGGGGGAGGGGAGGAGATGGGGCGCGAACACCCACACTCGCGCCTGCACACCCCACAGGCGCAGCGCTCCTCGTGGCCCAGAGCCGCCGCAAGCACCCTCCTCCAGCGCCAGGCAGCCCAGCTCTTCCACGGTTTCTGCCGCTGGTCCAGTTGGAGTTTGCGGGTTGCAAATGGGCATGCTGACGGGGAAACTGTGTGTTTCGTTTTCAGAGAAAGATAAGAGCCAGCAGGGAAAGAATGAGGACGTGGGCGCCGAGGACCCGTCCAAGAAGAAGAGGCAAAGGCGGCAGCGGACTCACTTTACCAGCCAGCAGCTCCAGGAGCTGGAGGCCACTTTCCAGAGGAACCGATACCCGGACATGTCCACACGCGAAGAAATCGCTGTGTGGACCAACCTTACGGAAGCTCGAGTCCGGGTAGGAGCCAGCGCGGAGCCTGGGAGGGATAGGGGGAGGTCATTGTGGAGGTGCAGGCCAAGTAGACCAGAAGGGAGTGTGGAGGCAGCGCTGTCCTGCTGTTGCGCCGGTGGGGCCTCGCTGCTGCTGGGTTGCAAAAAAGCAACTCCCTTTCTGAGGCGAACAGAACTGCCGGCCTGGCTCAGGCTCCCAGAGCGGCACCCGCTCACTGCCCCGCCTTCCTGCGACCTCACGAGCTGGGCCGCGTGGGTAGTCCCCTGAACAAGGCTTTGTGATCCTGGCTTGCAGTTGCCACGCGAGAGCTAATAAAATCCCTACCAGGTCAAGAGCCGCAAACAGGCTCCAACCTGCGCGCCTTTAACAAGGAAGACCCACCAGAGACACGAAAGAGTCGGCCCTCCCTGGGAAACCTTTGCGCTAGGCCTGGCCCAGCTTTTTCCTTCTTACACCTTCTTTATGGTTTTTTCAGCCGTTCAGGTCTCTCCTACACACCCTATTCCCTGGTTTTGTGATCTCCAGGAGCAAAGTTTTAATACACAATTACTAGTCCTCTTAGAAAGAGAAAGAAAAAAAGAAGAAAGACTTTTCAGTTTGGTTTATTTATCTTCTCTCAGGAGTTGAACTCTGGAGATTTAAACTCACACCCCTCGTCTAAATTATAATCATAGTTTTGTAAAAAAAAAAAAAAAAAAAAAAAGGCTTACCTTAACTTTGAAGCAAATCTGTACTTTATGGATTGGCAAAAATGAGCTTAAATAAATTACCCAATTGCAATGTCCTGGTTTATGCTGGTCGGTGGAAGATTCCAAATTTGTTAGGATTCTGGAAGCAGAAAACAGAGTCAAGCCAATCAAGCAGCATTCAGAGGCTTTGTTGTTAAAAAAAAAAAAAAAAAAAAAAGTAAGTGCTCTGGGTGGAAAAATAAAGTCCCGGTTGGAGCAGAGAAAGCAAAAAGAAAACAATGATAGAATAAAGACCATCATGTGCTCCCAAATCAAAAGGAATGAAGACGCTCTCTGTGTGGCGTTTGTGCAAGGCATAAGGCTATGCTGGTGGATAAAAGAGCCGGGAAGAAGTTGCAAATGGTTTTAGTTTAACTGCCCAAAGCCAGCGCTGGGTCCCGGGCAGCGTGGTTTTGTGCAAGGTCAGTCTTTCATTAGCCCTCTTGCGCATCGGGGGAACGGGCCTCTCATGTACTCTTCTTGCCTGGGCAAAGTTTAGATGACGCCTAGGGTAGAAATGGCAAGTAATTAAAATAAAGACATAGTCTATCGGCTTTCTGGGATCCTTCGAAAAGGCCCTCCCACCCTTGCGCTATACCGCAGCTCCTCCCTAGTGCTCTGTTGCCACAGCGCTGGGCTCTCCTTGCAGCTGCCTCTCCTTCCAGGGCGGCTGCTTGTCGAGCCAAGTGGGAGTGAGACATGCTTTTTATAGCAGTCGGGTGCAAAGAGGAAGGGGGATAAAAAGGAAATTGAGAATGAAAGAAAAAAGAGAAAAAGCGGATTAAGCTGCTGGGCCCGGCGGAGATGTGTAATGTGAAACATCAACGGTGTCAGCTTGGAGATCTCAGGCCAGGCCTCGCTCCAATACACAAAAGCCGCCGTCTGGGGCGACAGGCGGGCCCGATGTGGATTGGGAGCGGGGTTGCGGCGGGGCCACCGGACACGGGTGGGGGCCGGCCGGCCTGGGCCGCCGCCTGCAAAGCCAAACGACCAGGCTGAGCCAGGCACGCGGGCCAGGCCTGTGGTGGGCGGAGGGTGAGAAGGGGCAGAGCGAAGGGAGGGGGGAATTGCAGAACTACCCGTTCCGGGTTCCCGGGGTTTAATATGCCAAGCTCGTGGAGTTAAGGAGCTGATGGGAAGGTGGTCTTTTGCTTTTTATTTGGTTGTTTTACTAAGCGAGAAAGGGTGTCGGCGGCCTAGTCCCTGTTGGGAGAGCACGTACCAGGGGATGGGGGACGACAGTGGAGGTCAGGGAAGGGAGAGAGGAGTTGCGATGGAGAAAGAGCAGTCCTCTGGTGCCCTTCCAGCCCCTTCTCCTCATCCGTGGGTCTGTGGCTTTGGAATGGAAGCAGGTTTGCAAGGTGCCCCCGGAAGGGTTGGGCGAAAAGCCTGCTGTCCGCGTTTATTTTACAGCGAGTGTTTTGGGACCTAGAGAAAAGCCTGGCTGAGTGGTCAAGTGGTCCGCAGGTCTCCATGCGTTCAGCTGGGGTTTGTGGAGTAGCTCCAAGTCCCAGCTCGCAGGCCAGAGCCGACCAGGTCTCCCACGCTTGGCGGAGACCCGAGTAACCAAAAGCTGGCCCCAGTAGCTTGGAGTGCACAGCGGGGCAGCGAAGGGAGGCGGCCAGTGTGTGTGAGCGCGCTAGCGCGTGTGTCGGGGGAAGAGGAGGGTTGGCCTCCTATGAAAGTTTTATTAATCTGGACTGTGGCATCTGTTTGCTCCCTTGCCCCAACCGCCCCCAGGTTTGGTTCAAGAATCGTCGGGCCAAATGGAGAAAGCGGGAGCGCAACCAGCAGGCCGAGCTGTGCAAGAATGGCTTCGGACCGCAGTTCAATGGGCTCATGCAGCCTTACGACGACATGTACCCGGGCTATTCCTACAACAACTGGGCCGCCAAGGGCCTTACGTCCGCCTCCCTGTCCACCAAGAGCTTCCCCTTTTTCAACTCTATGAACGTCAACCCCCTGTCATCGCAGAGCATGTTCTCCCCGCCCAACTCTATCTCGTCCATGAGCATGTCCTCCAGCATGGTGCCCTCAGCGGTGACGGGCGTCCCGGGCTCCAGCCTCAACAGCCTGAATAACTTGAACAACCTGAGCAGCCCGTCGCTGAATTCCGCGGTGCCGACGCCTGCCTGTCCTTACGCGCCACCGACTCCACCGTATGTTTATAGGGACACGTGTAACTCGAGCCTGGCCAGCCTGAGACTGAAAGCAAAGCAGCACTCCAGCTTCGGCTACGCCAGCGTGCAGAACCCGGCATCCAACCTGAGTGCTTGCCAGTACGCAGTGGACCGGCCTGTGTGAGCCGCACCCACAGCGCGGGGATCCTAGGACCGTGCCGGATGGGGCAACTCCGCCCTTGAAAGACTGGGAATTAATGCTAGAAGGTCGTGGGTACTAAAGAAAGGGAGAGAAAGAGAAGATATATAGAGAAAAGGAAACCACTGAATTAAAGAGAGAGCTCCTTTGATTTCAAAGGGATGTCCTCAGTGTCTGACATCTTTCACTACAAGTATTTCCAACAGTTGCAAGGACACATACACAAACAAATGTTTGACTGGATATGACATTTTAACATTACTATAAGCTTGTTATTTTTTAAGTTTAGCATTGTTAACATTTAAATGACTGAAAGGATGTATATATATCGAAATGTCAAATTAATTTTATAAAAGCAGTTGTTAGTAATATCACAACAGTGTTTTTAAAGGTTAGGCTTTAAAATAAAGCATGTTATACAGAAGCGATTAGGATTTTTCGCTTGCGAGCAAGGGAATGTATATACTAAATGCCACACTGTATGTTTCTAACATATTATTATTATAAAAAATGTGTGAATATCAGTTTTAGAATAGTTTCTCTGGTGGATGCAATGATGTTTCTGAAACTGCTATGTACAACCTACCCTGTGTATAACATTTCGTACAATATTATTGTTTTACTTTTCAGCAAATATGAAAAAAATGTGTTTTATTTCATGGGAGTAAAATATACTGCATACAAAATGGTCTGGATTCTTTCTGCCCTCCTCTGTCACTAACTTGGCCAGGGCATCTCAGTCACTGCTTCCTAAACAAACCAGTTCCTTCTGTCTGCCTAGTTAAACATACAAGGCAGCAGTCCTTATTTAAATGTGGTAGAAATAAATTATAGCCATTCATCAGAAACTGAAAAGAAAAAAGTCATTCTCAGGGAGAAAAAAAAAAAAAAACGGCAAAATCTAACCTTGTCTCTCAAATTTTTCTTTGGCTTAAACTCAGAGGATTCTATTATTGCTAACAAACAATATGAGAAAGAAAAAAGGAGAAAGAAATGTAGCAAGTACATCAGCTTGGAATGACTCTCAAGTTTACTCCTCTAGGGGGAAACCCACACCTCTAGCAAATTGTTCTGGAGAAATATTTGTGCAGGTATGCATGATGTACAGTTTATATACATTTCTCTCAGGAGGAATACATCTATAATAAATTTACAAGGAAACACCTCCAGTTCAAAATATTTAGGCCTCCACGTTTATCTTTCAGGCTTAAGTAGAGAGATCCTTCATTTTATATTGCATTACTATTTCCAAATCCTTTGGAGACATTAAAAGAAACAAAGACGATTTCTAATAACTACAGCCTTCAGTTTCTCAAAGAGCCCAGGGGTTGAGAGGTTAGAGTGGAGTTTCCTGAGTCTTGTCGAGCAATATGTAGTTGAGGCAAAGGTCATGCTCCCGGTGTTTTGTTTTAAATAATATTGACCCATTAATTCTAAACCTGCTTGTTCCTGAAATTATACAGGATTATAGTTTGCAAACTGCAGGACAATGAAGCAAATCAAGATGAATTACAACCCTGGCCCTCCCTCCCATCCTCTGACATCTAAACAGGGAATGAGTTCGGTGTGAGTGTTTAAATGAACTTTAAGCACCCGATCCTTCTTTATCGGCGATTTTCATCTTAAAAAAAATGTGAAATTTGATTTCATAACAAATAGAAGCAAATACCACTTAGTCCCAAAGAATTCATTGTCGTGGCGCTAGTAGGATCTTTGTGGGGTCGCGGGGGAGGCATATGCTGAGATCTTTTGTTATTCTTTTCAACCCAGCGCGCACTCAGAGTGGGCGAGGACAAACACCACGCTGAGGAACTTAGAGCAAAAAGTAGCCGCCGATTTTCTGGAGCCGAGAATATCATTGTTTTCGCGCCTTAGTTGCTTTCGTCTGAATGAAACTTTACCTAGAAGCTTTTGGAGCTCAGACAGTGAGTCTTTGTTCTGCAAGAAACTGCTGCTGCCACTTAAAGAGATCGCAGATAATGTCCCCGATTTGAAATCAGTGCTCAAACGCACATTCACTTTCTTGCCTTCTTTCTTTTTAAAGCTCTGCCTCTGCCTCCGACTTGCGGAGGGATCACACAGCCGTGGGGGGCAGATAAAAGCCCTTTGGACGAGGGTCACCTCCGTCCTTGTTGTTCACTTGAGAGCAGTGGAGAGGAAAACGGTCCCCACGGGCGGACTTTGGCTTCTGGAGCAGCAGGGCCCGTCTGTCCCGGCCTCTCCACGCCTCCGCCTGGTAGGGGGCGGGGAGGGGCACCAGCGGGAAGGGAGGGAAGGAGCTAGAAGAGAGGATTTGGGGATGGGGGCTGGAAGCGCTAACGAGACCTGCCGGGAGGATTTGCGTCTCCTGCAGGTTGGTGAGTGATTTGGGAGCTCTGGGTAAAGGAGGTAGATCTCGGCCTAGTTTGGTTGCTGAAATAGAACAACACGAGGAAATCAATCAATCTGCAGGAAACAAAAAATGGAAGTCGTGGTTTAGGAAGAGTTGTCACTTCCCGACTTGAGTGGTGCAGGCTGGGGGCGGAGACTTGGGGCCTAAGAAAGGCCATTTCTCTCACCTCGGCTCCTTTCCCTTGGACTTCCAAAAGGAATAATTTTACTCTCTCCCCCGCTCTGCCCCCACTCCCATGCCCAGTAGCCCGCAGGCCGCCTGCCCCTTTCTGCACCCCCTTTTCCCTTCCAGCGAAAGAAACCTAGCTCCCAGAGCCGGTGCAGTCAGTCCCCTCGCCCCTCCCGCCCCTGCGCGGGTCCCCCTCCAGCCGTCGCTACATCCACCACCTCGGTTCCACTCAATCGATTTTTGCTGCATGTCAACACTTATTACCGGTGAGTGTGAGGGTATTTTTTCTCCTTCTCTAGGTCTCTTAATGATTTCTGAGCTAGTTGTGTATTAAAGTGCTTAAAGAAACCTTTAACGTAATCTATAGCATGAGCGCAAACCTCCCCCGCTTGAGTTCAAAAATGGCGAGCTCGAGGTTGGGCCGGGAGGAGCCCAGGCCTCACTGGCCTCAGCCCACCGCCGCCCCGCTCCTTGAGCGCCCAGAGGTTCTCCAGACCTAGGGCAGGAACCCGGCGCAGGCGATCCGCCGTCTAGGGGCTTTGTCCCCGCCACCCCCACCTGTCACTAGCAGGCACCTTTTCTTCTCTCAGTATATTTGGTCTATCCTCGGGTTTTGTTTTATTTAAAAAAAAAAAAAAAAAAAAAGTAAACTTCTTAAAAAATTTCCAAGGCCCAAAATTCCTCATTCCGCTAATACCGATTTCAGATTGGTGGAGACCTGGGAAAGGTGTATAGAGCCCATGATTGTCTAAACTTCCTCCCAGTTCCTAAATCTGAGTTTCAATGCTTACGACTTGCTTATAATTTTAATGTTTAAAAATATACGCGAGAGCCTGGGCAGAATAAGCAGTTTGGTTAGAAGGCAAATCCTCTTCGCCTCCTTCCCCGGCTTTTTCTCTCACCCCCACCCGCTTTCTATTAAATGCTGAAGCCCAGGGGTGTAGAGGTGGTGGTTAGGAATGTAACAAAAAAATTAATGGAAAAAATAAACAGCGTCTTAAAAGTCCTAATATTCCTCGAAAGCCTTATAAATTAACCCTATGAAGAGCGGTGAGCCTTTTTAAGGCGAATCTATAAAAATCCAGCCCGACCTCGAAGGAGGACGACCCTTCCCCCATCCCTGTCGCTAATGTGACCAAACAAAGGTCTGTCCTGCAATCCACATCCTAATCCACGGGCGCCCCCGCCGCCGTCGCCGGGGCTCCCCAGCCTCCAGCCGCCCACAGTCGACGGAGCTACCCTGGGAGTCCCTGGCTCCGCGATTTAACTTTTTTAGAGAGGGGAAAAAAGGAGGGGTTGTAATTAGATCAGAGGCCTTTATGAATATAGACTCCCTATTGATTGATTTATAAACCCCCTGACGAACTGCAGTTAATCTAAATACACCGGGAAGCAAGAAACGTGGCTGACTGAAGGAGAAGTCTGGAAGTAAACAAGAGGAATTTCTAGTAGCAGATTTCCAGGATTTTTTTTTTTTTAGTAGCTTTTCTTCCCCAGCCTCCCAAACAATTGCATTAACTGAACTTGAGGAAATGGTAATTTGAGGGTTTTTTGTTTGTTTTTGTTGTTGTTGTTTTTTTAAGGGTGTTAAATAGAACCACCATTGTAAACACGTAACTGATTTACCTTTTCAGGTTCTAGCAGATGAAACCAGGGAAATTTTAATCTTAAAAATTTATCACCCTTGGCCCCTCCCACCCTTCCCTGACCCCTCCCCAAAGGGAGGACTTCTCATTGTTGACTTTCTATCTGAAAAGATAGAAACTAGAATTTACTGTGTTTGGGATGCATAACTTCATTCACTTCTGTGCTGAGTATTTTATGCATTTTTAAAATGTAAATGTTGATTTTAGATTTTGTTTGAAGATTAGAGAAATCCTGCAAGAAATGAAATATCCCATTGAAGATATATTTAACTCTACTTAATTACCTTTAAAAGTCATTTCTACTCCTTTTGTAGCAATTCATTGCTAACAGTTCAGTGGTAGTTGCGGAAAACAGGAGCTATTTGAAGCTTAAGTTACTCTGCAGAAGAATGGCTAATAGAGCCATCTAAATTCCTTACAATTAAAAAAAAATCAAAAACATGTAATGACTACATGGTAAAATTGTTTACTTTTGGGTGGTAGTGAGGGGTGCTTTTTAAATTTCCTTCCTTCAGAAGGACTAACAGGAGTGCAGACTCACAGGATTCTCCCTGGGCAGGGTGTGTATCTGCACCCTGGGACTTTGATGGATCTTTCCAGACCTAGTTCTTCTAGGCTTCCGGCAAAAAAACGTTTAAGGTTTTTGCCTTCCCTCTTGCTCTCTTTCTTTCTCGACCATCCCCTCTCTCTCCTGTTTTCTTTGTCCACAGCCAAGGTTTGGTTTTGTTTTCTCCCCCATCATGCAACTGAGGAAATGGCCCGCTGATGCTGGGACTGATGTACCCACACTAAGGCATGGGATGGATTCTCCACAGCCCAGAGACTCCCTCTGCCAATGCTTCCTCTCTCCAGATACAGCAAAGCCTCTCTGCCTCTGCCGACAGTTTGCAGCAGTGCGGGATCCCCTCGCCCACAGTCCTGGGAAGGAACTTTTATCCTTTTCGCTCCAGAAAGATGAGACCTAGAACCATCGCTGCTGTCCCCGAAAAAGCAGTGGACAGCTTATTGAATGTGACCTGGGACTCAGACCAGTAGCAGTTCAATTCTTGGGCACGTTTCCCCTCTCTGACTGTGTCAGTTTCAGCCTTCGAAACTGCTTCTGCTTCCCTGGGCAGGTATCAAGGGGAGTGTGCGTGGGGAGCGGCTTGCTGCGCCCAGTGGAACTTTCTGCGCCCAATGGCATCTTTCTCTGTCTTCCGGGATCGACTTTGGGGCCTTCTCGGCGTCGCTTTATTTGGTGCCTGCATTTGGTTGGCCCCGAGTCTCCCCGACAGCTTCATCCCGCTGCGTTGGGGCTAGCGGGATGGGGATGGGACGTTGAAGGGAAAGAGGGGACATCATAGTGGTCAGCGGTGGAGACCCTGCACGCCATCCCCAGCACTAAGAAATGGGCTTTGCCTATCAGAGCCTAAGGCTGCAGGCTACAGATCACTTTGTTAGAAAATAAAATACGATCAAGTAAAGTAAAGTAAAATAGAACCCTTCTTCTGTGGGCGCTGGGCCTCGGGCGATGTTCATTCACAGGACACTCCTGACCTCAGCTTCTCCAGATACCTCTTGAAATCTGTGAAGTCGAGGGAGGTGTTCTTATCTGATGAGACAGTGTCTTGTTTATCTGTTTCTCTGACACAAGAGAAAAAAAAAAAAAGAAGGAGAAGAAGAGGAACCTCTTGCAAATGCTGGGCTGCAGCTCTGGGCTACAGCTTCCCAGCGCGAAACTCCTCATCCCGGAGCCTCCTTTCCCTGCGTGGCTTGGCCAGCTTGTCATCCGCTATGCGCCAGGAGATGGATGTTTGGACAGGTGACCAGGAGCTTTTGGACCCATGATTTCCGTGGGGAGCACGCGGCCCTGCTCTTAGAACGACCCGAGGTGCAGCCGCTCCACCAGAACTTGCCCCCAGGTGCGGCTTTTCTTAGGACCTCATTGGCCGTCTACGCCGTGGTTCGGTTACAGCCTCGTCCTACCGCTTTCCACTGACTATAACAGCTGCTTTATCTTAATGTTCTTCTTTTTTTTTTTTTTTTTTTTGCCGATGATATGGTGGAAGGGCGCTGGTAAGACATGCTGCCTGCCTCCCTTTACTCTGACGGTATTTTCAGAGGCACTCAGAGAAGCGGGAACCCGGAGGGCCGCCTACGCACCTCCGGGTCACCCTCTCGGCCCCGGCACTCGAAGTTTGCATGTACCCCTGGACAACAAAACCGGAATCTAATCTGCAGCTGCCACCACGCCCCCACTTCCCGCGCGCGCCCGTAGCCGGAAGCCCCAGGCAGGGCATCGCAGCCCCCACCCGCGAGCTGCACCTACTGCCCTCGGGGACCCGCTGGGGAGAAGCGCTGTCCTTCGCGCCAGCGCTCCGGATGCCCCCCCAAGCGCAGCTCGCAGCCTGGCTGGCCGCCCCGTGGGCGGTCTGGGCTTAGCTCTGGCGCGGCCTTGCCACTGCTCCTCCAAAGATCGCGCGCCAGGCTGGGCCACAGCTGTGACCATTTCTCTGCTCTCTTCTAGTCCACCCAGGGAGTCCAGGGCCGGAGGAGCCCCCAGCCACATCCCCTTCTCACCCTTTCTCGGGCCTCTGAGCCTTCACTCCCGGGCAGCCATATACTTTGAATGGGTCATGCCTCCCTGCCTCCTTAGAGCTGCCTCTTGAAGACCGGGGTTGAACATTAACCAGCTGTGGCTATAGACTGGGGTAAAACGTTACGTATAAAAATGAATCATCTATCCAGTCCTTGGAGAGAGGACCTATAGAGAGCTCTGAACCTAGAGCAGCCCCAGCCTTGTCCCTGGCCCAATGTACCGACTCTTCTGGCGGCCACTTTCCAAGGACAGTTCAGCAGCAGGCAGCGGAGGACACAAGGGGGGCTGGAGGGATGGGGGTGACCGAGCCAACCGTTCTCCTTGCGGAGCTTGAGGTTCAGGTCTTCTAACCCAAGAGAATTTCCTTTTCTCTCACACTTGAGAATGGTCTCCAACAACTTTTCATCTCTTATAAAGATTAATGGGGGAAGGCTGGAGTCTAGGAGGAGCGGCTGCCCACAGGGGCGAGAACTATCGTGCTGCTGCCATCCCTGGCCCGGGGTGGAATCCCGAGAGGCAGGGCTTAGTGGGTTGGGAGTGGCAGCAAAAGCCCCGAAACCAGGGCCTGAGTAGGGAGGGGAGGCGCGCTGTGGGCGGTGCAACCGGCGCCCGACCTGGCCCTCAGCCTGAGACCACGCAGAAGTCCTGGCTTGTGGTAGCGCTGAAATCCTAGGCTCCCATCCGATCCCACCCGCAACTGGTCTGGACCCTGCCTCTTTCCGACTCTGATCTATTTGTTTTTTCTTTAAACGTAAGTAATGGAAAGTAAAATACCTGGCACTGACTTATGTGCTAGGCCCACGTGCCCAAATATACAGAATTTACCAAAAGATAACAGAGCTGAAGGAAGAATTCAAGACAGTGCACATCCTAAGTTCCTGTGCCCTCACCTGGGAACGTTATTGACTGAGGCGCTGAGCGAATTCCTGAATAGGAAGATGATTCTGTTTCTGTCTCTCTCCCTCTGTCTAACCTCTGCTCCCCCTCCCCCACTGAAGAAAAGAGATAAGTTGAGTGCAGGCAAAAGGGAGATGTCATGTTATTAGGGCTTTCAGGAATTGCCAACCAACCTGCAAATTCTTGTACCTCTTAAGGAGACTTTTTTTCTTATGCAAAAATAGTTTTATTTAAAATGCATACCTGACTCATTATAACCTTGTTATTATTATTTTAAATATTATTTTTCTAACAGATGGCACTCTCTGCCTCAACCTGGACCCTAACTCTGACCTGTTTATTGAAACAGAAGTTTTGCTGAGAGCATTCACTGAAATCTCTGTACTTATGGGTATGAGAAAGTGGCAGTGGTGGTGTGCATGTCTGCTGAGAACTCTGCATCGTTGCGTTACTCTCAAGGTCACATCCTAGCTTCTTCAAAGTTAGAAAGGAAAAGAACACACTGTGAACACACTGCTTCTGCTTCAGTGTGTTCACAGCCTGTATAGCGATCCTGAGAATTTCTGGCAGGGGATTGAGGGTGGCAGCAAAGACAGGGAGTAAACAAGACTTTCCAGAATGTCAGCAGGCATCAACAATGTGGCAAGTGCTGTGTATGCGTATTAATTGGACATCACTAATCAGTTCATTCTCAAAGAAATGGCTTTCTGTTTAAGATGTGGTTACAGAGTGTTCATCACTTCATGTAGTGTCACTGCTCTAACGTCAGTGCACACAATGCTCTATGTCATTCCTATAGAGCGATTCAGCTCAACTTTGTCAGCACCAAACTTGATGTTATTCCACACTCCCTCCCAAAAAATAGAATTGACTCAAATGTTCCACTAAATTAGCTCTAGAGAGACAATGAATGCCTCGAGGCAAATAAATACAAAGAAGTATGAATCACACACTCGGTTGCTTTTCAGTGACTTACAGAAATGTAGGTAGGGAAAGGGCATTTACTTTTAAGGGTTTGAGTAGTTGGGGAAAAGAGTATTCTAAAGGGTATTGCAGTGTTCGCTCAAACCCTCTTCTCCCCCACCAAATTACCATGTTATCTGACACCCTCGATCTATTTGTGTCCTGGGTAACAGACAGTTTGACCAAGAGGTCACAGACTAGAGGGCTTGGGTGACTGGAAACAAGTTTGACAAGAAAGGAATCTGGGTGGGATGCCACCATGGAGGTGGAGAGAGGATGAGGCCACCATGGCTGGAGGAGCCTGGCAACCCAAAATCTGCTAGACCCTGCATTTACACAAAATGCCTTGTCAGGGAAGGGAATGGGAGATTAGGAATAGCTGTTAATACAACTTCATGGACGAGAGAAATTTAAGTTTCTTTCTCTATTTCTTTTCTTTACCTTCCCTTTATTTTCTACCTTCTTCTTGTCCTTCTTCCGCATCAGGTGACTCTCCCCAGAATTTTGGCTGCTCCTGAATTAAGCCCTGCTTATCCTCTCTTTTGAATTAAGGCTTCAGATCGTTTGTAGTGTTCACTTTTCCAGATATGATACATGTTTTATTCAGTCAATAGTCCACCTGTAAGCCACGTGTACTTGTGAATACTGAGTGCTTCTATGAACAATAAAAATTTCAGGTCGAATAAGTAAAGCATGCAATATTGCATACCTTAGCATTTCAGAGTGCAAGAAGGACTGTGCACACTCTTTAATAAAGCCCCACTGCATGCCAGAGACTCTGGGGGAGTGAGTGAGCAGAATTCTTTCACCCGGGCAATATGACCCTTGGCATTATAGCCACCAAAGTGGGAAATCTCCATTTAGTTTGCCATTCTCACTTTGAAAGCTCCTCCTCCCCTAAAACTGCCATCTGTGAACTTGTACACATTGTCAAATTTATGTGTCCCAAGAAAACACTGAAACAGTCCTTTGAAAAGTTTATGCGCTAAACTTTTCATGAAAACGCATTTGTTTTTCTTCTGCTAAATCCTCTTTTTATTGGCTCAGCAGAATTTTATTGTGGTTTCTCTTCCTTGTACAATTGAGAAACACCTTCATTATCATCCTGCAACTCGTTAGATTAGAACTTGGTTGAAACATATCTTTTACTCCACAGAAGAGCTGCCCTATTTCACCCTCCTTTGGCTCCTTCTTTTCCTTTCTAACTTCTTCCAAAATCTCACTTACAGGTAATTCTAATCTCATGACTCTGTTCCTTTTTACTTTTTCATTTTATTTCTGGCCATTTATTGTTCCCATACTTCCAAACTAACTTTCATCCATGTTACTCCTTTACCAATTACCATATGGGGTGTTTTATTATAAGTTAAGATTTTGTGGGTCATTTTTTTTAGCTTCTTGTGGTGGCTTGGCACAATACCTTGTAATGGAGTAGATGTTCAATAAATGCCTATTGATCAAATGTTACAAGTAAAATTTTTGTTCACAAAAACAAAAGTTTAAAGACATTAAAATCTATTGAATTGGCATAAATTAAATCTCAGATTAATTCTAATTAATTTCTAATCCTTTCCCCCAACAAACTAGACATGTAAAATAATTCTATAGCAGAAATTCCATCATAATGTTTTTAAACACTGCCAGCATCTTCCCTACATCAGAGCAGTTTTAGGATGATGAATCATGATCAGGGTTCATAAGATACTGAACAATTTTTGATATTTCCTAATGTGTTATTAAAATAAAGAAGTTTTTTAAAAATCTGGTTTGGGGAATATGTGTGGTAAGGGAAATACAAAAGGGTGGAAGACATATCAATGACAGAAGTTTCCAGCTCACAGTTGTCTAGTGTCATTTTACTAGTTAAGAGATTATCATGTCCAATTCTCCCTTCCTTTATGCTTTTTAAAATTTCACTGCTCACAATTTATAGTAAAATATAGTGTATCAAAATATATTATGGACAAAGTTATTATTTATCCTTATAGTTAGGGACAAAAAACCTAAGAAATTAAAAATATTAATTCAAAAACAACAGAAAAGACTTAACCCAGGCTGGGCATGGTGACTCATGCCTACAATCCCACCACTTTGGGAAGCCAAGGCAGGGGTTTGAGAGCAGTCTGACCAACATGGCAAAACCCCGTCTCTATTAAAAATACAAAAAATTAGCCAGGTGTGGTGGTGGGCACTTGTGATCCCAGCTACTTGGGAGGCTGAGGAAGGAGAATTGCTTGAACCCAGGAAGCAGAGGTTGCAGTGAGCCAAGATCTCACCTTTGCACTCCAGCCTAGCAAAACAAACAAACAAGCAAAAGAGAGAGAGACTTAACCCAACTGGACTTTGATTAGAATCACAGACCAAACAAATTATAGTTATTTTTATTTCTGCTCATTTTTGTCCAGTAGGCCTCACATATCTTTGATGAATTTATGAGTGGTAGAATATTCCTTAGAACACTGACCACATCCACATCTACTTTCCAGCTGTTACTTAAACAACAAAACTAAACACACTTCACCGCAAACAGTGGGAAGAATGGTGTTACCTTTGGTGAAACATCCATGGAGAATTTGGTAATTCTTAATATATACTGGGAAAAAAAAGTTTCACCTTATTGTGCTAAATAAATAAATAATGCATATATAAACAAACAAATAAATAAAATGGTCAATACTGGAATGGTAGAGAAATTTTAATGACTTTTAATTCAGTGGGTTTTGCAATGCCAGCAGAACTTTTGAAGACCCCAGTCTTTGGTGGAAAACCAGTAATGCTGGTCATGCTGTCTCTTAGTGGGCACTACAGGGAGGGGTAGATGGCTGTAGATTCCAGAAACCAAGGGGGAAGATAACTGGAAACTTACAAAAAGGTAACAGATTTGACACATTATTTTTGGTTGTCTCATTCACTATCATTTAAAAAATTGTCTACGCTTTCATAAAGCAATGGGTCAATATTATTTTCACAGTACTCTTAACATTTTTTTAACCTTTATTTTATTCATGACCTTTTCCAAATATAACAATATAGGGTGATGCAGAAGATAGTTTGTTGAGTACTTTCTATGAGCCAGGAACTGTGCCAGCACTTTTTATACATTAATGTTATCTCAATCAGTTCTCACAACAACCCTATAAAGTAGATAATATTATTTCCTTATTTGACAGGTGAGAAAACTGATTCTCAGAAGTAAGTTGCCTCAGACTGCCTGGGTAATGAATGTCAGAGTCAGAGCTAGCATAGGACTCAAATTAGGTACAAAATGACAAGACCAAAGAATTGCTAGTCTTCTTCATCACGTTCTGCTGATGTGATTAGAAAGTATCACTCATAAATTGAAAGTGCTTTGAAAGTAATATTCCCTAGTTATGAGATGGATAGTGTTTGAGAAAGATGGAGATCACAGTAACTGAGCCAATCAAAGGTAGAGTTGTTTCACTCTTTCACATGTGTTTCAGAGCACATTTCCTACCCTAAAGCAATGGACAACTTGTCAAGGCAGTTCAATATGTGACATTTTATATATGATAGGAAAAGCAGCCAACGTGCTGATATTAAAAAAAGAAATATATATATACATATATACACATGCCTCCTTTATATATATACATATAAATACAAAAATATATACATATATCCATATGTGTGTTTGTGTGCATATATATATACACACACATATCAGTTGGCATACGATCAAATGAATTTTTCCCTGGTGCTGTACATTATGACTTGCTCACTCCTTTCTTGCTTCTCTCCACCCCCATTGACCCTTTTGAGGCTAACTCTAGACCTCAGCTTAGACATCTCTACTTTAATAAAGGCCTCCCTGACACTCTGGCATTGGGTTAGGTCAATGCGTCCTTCCTGTGTGCTTCCATAACCATATCAAAGCACCTAACACACTTTTTATGAACTTAACACATTTGAAGATTAGATCGGTAGTTTTCTAGCATCTCACAGCTTGCCTATTGTGCTATTTTTGCATGATTAGATCCAGATTATTTATATTTCATGATATTCAGTATATCATCGTGCTGCTATGTTCTTACAGCATCATATCAGGAGGCACACAAATTCAATACTTGATTATGTTAATTCATTACTTAAGGTGGTGTCTGCTTCATTAGTTTAATGTTTAAAGTATTTAATATCTTCTCTATCAACATTATACTTTTTCCATTGTAATTAGTATTTCATGAGCAGCTTTATGGTGAGAAATTGAAACCTCCTGCCAACAGCCATGTGAATGAGCTTGGAAGCAGATTCTCCAGGTCTTCAAATAACTGCAGCCCTGGAGAACAACTTAAATGCAACCTCCTGAGAGTCTCCAAGTAAGAGCTACCCAACTAAACTGCTGCGACATTCTTCAACCTCAAAACTGGGATGAGATGACAAATATTTATTTTTTTTAAATGCTAAGTTTTGGGGCAATCTGTTGCTTTGCAATAACTAATACACTCCCTACATTCTGTATTCCAAAATTTTTCATCACTTTTCATCTATTACAGTCTCTCTCCTTCTTTGCACTTGGAGGTTTATTTTATTTTTTCTTTTATGTTGCCATTTTAATAGCACTTTGGGGAAAATAGAGAGACACAAACATAGTCAATTCACCAAATTTTGCTTGAAGTTCAAGGAAGTAAATCTTAAGTGCAGATTTGGAGGAGGGAAGGAATAGGACTTAGAAATGCTGTGTAAGAAAAATATTTGAGCCAGAAAAAAATTGAAATAAACACTAAGAGGCAAAGAAAACCATTTTATGGAAAATCAAAAGCAATTGAAAAAGATACCTTTATTTCACATTTAATTAATATGATTCCGATTTTTAAGAATATGATCTTAGAAATACTTATTTTGTCTGCCCAACACCTCTCCCCTTTCTGGAAACAGAACTATCCTTTTTGGGGGAAATGTGATTTTCTTATTTCTCGTACCATATTGTTCTAATGCACGCTGCCAATTATAGAACTGATCTCTTTGTCCACAAGAGTAGGCATGTGAGCTTGGCTGCCTTTTGGGTCCTTCCACAGGAATCTTCAAATGAACATTTCAAAAAAAGAAGCCTCCTTTTCATGATGAAGAGATGAGTTGTCAAAAGCCAGGTTCTCCAGGGCAGAAGATTTCAAGAGAAGCACAAATGAGAGTTGGAGGGAGAGAGAGTCCTGCTGGTGTCTGTTACTATGACCCTTGAGGTCCAGTTAAATGCCCTTCTTGAGATTTTGCTATTCCGGTCATCATATTTCCCGTTTTGCCTAAGGTGGTTCAAATTGGATTTCTGTCACTTGGAAAATACTTCCTGATTCAATGGACCAGAGATCTCTCCCCCTCCCATGAATAATCTTCTCCCTTAGAGAGACAGAGAAAAAAAAAAAAAAAGTACCTTTGAAGCCAGGATTTGAGATAGTGTTTTGGGATCCTCAGATGCTCATGTGTAAGTAGAAAAATTTCATCTTCTAATGGTCCTCTACTAACATCGACTGGGAATTATTGCGGGAGTGAGGAAGGAGAGTTGTGTACACACACACACACCTATTAAGCTTTTTTGCCAACACAATAATATTTATTGAAGTTCTATTATGTTTCAGGCACTTTCATAAACAGCTGCTCTACATTAGTCCAAGACACAGGATTTTCACACTGTTCCTAATTATAGATGAGATGATATCTTTAAAATAAAAGATGTTAAATATTTGTCTTTACAAAATATAAACGTTATGAGTAAAGATTATGTGCACCTTTCTACCCTTTCTCCAAGTTTAACCTACCACCATTTGGAGGTTTCTTTTGCTTTTATAACACAAGTTTATCCTCAAAAAATGAAATAGAATTTCAAATGCAAATACCATTTTAGTATTACTACTAGAATGACTTGTTTCTAAAGACATTTTTGAGAAAGATGATTAAAAATAAACAAAAAATTTGAATCAAACTGTAACTAAATAGCGTGACTTGCCTTGAAATTCTAGCTTTATTCATATAAGTTTGCGTCCTCAAAAGAAGCAGACTGAAAACAAGTCAGCCCAAATCCATATAAACAGATTTAGGTTAGGGAGAGCAGTGATGTTAAGGGCATTAATTCCAGCTTTGATTATTACTTTGAAACTTGGACAAACAGTGTTTGTCCAGTAATTTCTCATGTATTTGTTTCCCTCTTAGTCTTCCTGACAGAGATGGTTACAACAGCCTAGAGCACTCCTCTGAAGAGATATCCATACTGGTAAAGGTAGCAACTTTTCATTTTTGCAGTGGGTGGTCCATCACAAAAATTCCCCAGTGGCTGAGAATCTGAAGCCTACTCAGGCCTCCCATAAGCTTCAGTATTTAAACATTGTTAGATGTAATTTAAGATGTGAAGTATTAGAACTAACAATAGGTAATTGGATTTTTCCAATTTTCCCATCAGAAAATATTAAGGAATTCCCAGCATATTCTGTTGTTAAGACGATGACACAATCTGTGTCAAAAATTAAATTTCTTCCCACTCACTTTAAAAAATGCAATACCTTACTTCCTTACTCTACTCTGCCATTTCTATCCTATTATATGTCTTTTTAATTGTTAAATACACATGCATATTTAAGATGTATCAAAATTAATTATATGTTTTTGTTTTCTAAATTATTTAATTAAAAAGTTGTTGAACACTATTGCAAGGTTCAGTGCTAGGCACAATAGAGGATAGGAAAATAATAATTATTTATTAAGTGTTTTGGCCAAGTGTGGTGGCTCATGGCTGTAATCTCAGCACTTTGCAAGACTGAGGTGGGTGGATCACTTGAGCCCAGGAGTTCAAGATCAGCCTGGGCAACCTGGCAAAACCCAGTCTACAAAAATCAGCCAGGCATTGTAGTACATGCCTTACTCTGGAGGCTGAGGTGGAAGGATCACCTGAGCCCGCGATATCAAGGCTGCAGTGAACTGTGATTGTGCCACTGCACTTCAGCCTGGGTGGCAGAGCAAAATCCTGTCTCAAAAAAAAAAAAAGTTCAAGACCAGCCTGGTCAACATGACAAACCCTGTCTCTACTAAAAAAAAAATACAAAAATTAGCTAGACATGGTGGCATGTGCCTGTAGTCCCAGATACTCAAGAGGCTGAGACAGGAGAATCACTTGAACCCAGCTCACTTGCAGTGAGCTGAGATCATACCACTGCACTCCAGCCTGGCAGTGGTTGGACAGAGTGAGGCTCTGTCTCAAAAAGATAATAATTATAATAAACAAAAAAAAAATCCAGCAGTGTTTTGTACCCAATTTATATCTCATTTAATTCTGACAACAAACCCATAAAATAGGCATTGTTATTCTCATTTTACTAATGAGGAACTTGAGGTAGCAAGAGATTAATTTGTCCAAGATCATTCAGTTATGAACTGGTAAAATCGAATTTAAATCTGAGATCATTTGGCCTCTAAAGGTTTTTCCCTTAACCACACTATACCGTGTTCCTACACAGCACGGTCAAACCAATGTATAATACTTACCCAACTCATTTCATGATGATTTCAACTCATGAAGAACCACTTTTAAGTAAGGCAAATGTGTTAACTACTACACGTGGAACAATAATCTATGCTCTCAGGAAGCTTAAAATACACAAGAAGAGATAAATTATGTAAGCAAATAACTGACATTTAAGTTAGAATTCAATGAATACCTTAGGAGTGGTACAAAGTATGATGGACTTTCAGAAAAGATTGAGAATACTTCTACCTGGGAGGATCAAGGCATCATGTTTGACATTTCTCTTGATTTTGGCTTTGAAAGATGGGAGGGGGTTTTAATAAAAGCATCGGAAAATTATTTCAGGCAAAGTAAAAAGCATAGTAAAGACTTGATGGTAGGCCTGGCACAGTGGCTCACTTCTATAATCCCAGCACTTTGGGAGGCTGAGGTGGGAAGATCACTTGAGCCCAGAAGTTTGAGACCAGCCTGGGCAACATGGCAAAACCTCGTCTCTTCAAAAAATACAAAAATTAGCCAGGCATGTTGGCGTGCCTGTAATCTCAGCTACTCTGGAAGCTGAAGTGAGAGGATCGCTTGAGCCTGGGAGGCAGAGGTTGCAGTGAGTCCAGATCACACCAGTGCGCTCCAGTCTTGGCAGCAGAGTGAGACCCTGTCTCAAACAAAAAAGGAGAAAAGAAAAAAAGAAGGAGACTTGATGGTAGATGTGGGATGAGTTTGGTGAACCAAGAATAATCCAGTGTGAAGTAACAGTGGAAGATAAGTCTGAAGCTAAACTGCGGCTAGAATGTGGCTGACATAGAAAACTAGGCCAAGAAGTTTAAAGTTTACTGTGTAGGCAGTGAGAAGATAGGATTTCTACTGGGGTTCTGAGCAGTGAATGAATGGAAAGATGCTGTGCTTTAGTGAGTTAATGGGTCAAAGATATGTGGCCAGATGAACTACAACAAGAAGTAAACCAAAGGGTTTAAACTGGGGATTATGGTAGAGAAAAAAGAAGACAAATCAGAGGAAGACCGCCAAAAGACTAATGGATGAGAGCGTTTAGAGAAAGAACAAGTAACTTCAAGTTTTTTAATATATGTGACTGACTGAATGAGAAGGTTATTAGCAAAACTTAGAAATGCTATTTATTTGAAGAGGAGTTGCTTAAGTTGGATGAACAAGAAAGGGCATCAGTCATGGCAAAGCAGGTAAAAAGAAACAAAGTTTTGGAATCCCAGCATCAGGAAGCCTAGGTGTTTGGTAAAGAACGAAGCAATCAACATGTTCATCTAAGACTGACCTTACTGAGAGATCAAGTAATTACAATTATTATGGTTTGCAAGGCAGCCAGAAGCTTGCCCCAAACTTTTCTTTTATTTGTCAACTTTATCAGGAAATATACACCATTAGATAGTCTGTTATGGATTAAGGCATTGACAACAAATGTTCCCTAAATTTTATTAGAATGTCCAACTTCTTCCTTATCAGAAATAGTCAAAGTCTGATCATATAGTTGGAGATTTAAAAATACTCCCAGTTTGGAACAACGGGGGCATACTTAGGGTGTCAAGGGAAGGTTTCTTGGGGCAGAAGGAATTGGATACTGACATGGTTTGGCTGTATCCCCACCCGAATCTCATTTTGAATTCCAGCATATTGTGGGAGGGACCCAGTAGGAGGTAACTGAATCAGGGGGGCAATTCTTTCCCATGCTATTCTTGTGATAGTGAAAAAGTCTCATGAGATCTGATAGTTTTAAAAAGGGGAGTTTTCCTGCACATGCTCTCTCTCTTTCTTTGCCTGCTGCCATCCATGTAAGACATGACTTGTTCCTCCTTGCCTTCTGCCATGATCGTGAGGCCTCCCCAGCAATGTGGAACTGACCATTAAATCTCTTTCTTTTGTAAACTGCCCGATGTTGGGTATGTCTTTATCAGCAGCATGAAAACTAATACAGATACCAAGAAACTTGAAGGCATAATCTGTCAATAATTTATTAACCAATTCACCAATTAAGAAATATTCGTTAACAATCTACTGGAAATAACACACCTTGCTAAATCCAAGGGAAGAAAACAACAACAACAACATTGTCTCTATTCTTTGTTTTTGAGGCATAGTCTTGCTCTGTTGCCCAGGCTGTAGAGTAGTGGAATGATCTCAGCTCACTGCAATCTCCACCTCCCAAGTACAAGCAATTCTTCTGCCTCAGCCTCCTGAGTAGCTGGGACTACAGGTATGTACCACCACACCTGGCTAATTTTGTATTTTTAGCAGAGACAGGGTTTCACCATGTTGGCCAGGTTGGTCTTGAACTTCTGACCTCATAATCCACCTGCCTTGGCCTCCCAAAGTACTGGGATTACAGGCATGTGCCACTGAGCCCAGCTGGTCTCTATTTTTGATGACTTTATCCTACCTCATAATTTTGCCTGAGGCTAGTATTTTGTGTGCAACTCTGGCAATTCAATTTTAACTTTCAGTTTTCCAAATTAGAAAATTTAGAACTTATAATTTTTACTATTCACTTCTTAAGGGTTTTGTCAGTATAATTAATCCAGCCTTAAAAAAAAAAATTAGAGTTCCTGATGAACGTGGAGTTGCCCACTGCTTAGTATACTATATTATCATAGTGCATGGGGGAACTGGACTCCTATTTATATCTAACAAAAAAGTGAACTAAGCGTGTGTGTCATTTCTATAATGGTGCTGGTAAAGATGTATGTACTTATTTGATGAACTTTTCAAGTGTATATAGGCCTAGAGACACAAGTGTTTAGCAACATTTTCATCAGTAAATTAGATTTCAAAAATTTTATAACTTAGCATGCTTAATAATTCAAAAGCTCAAGAGTGTTGTTGATATGACAGAAGTAAAATTCAAAAAAATCTGAAGTTGAAATACAGAACTGAAACTACAATAAAAACTTAATGATAGATATGAGTACAGTTTAAGTTTGAAAAAATCAATTAACTTGAACCCAGGAGGTGGAGGTTGTGGTGAACCAAGATTGCACCATTGCACTCCAGCCTGGGTAACAAGAGAGAAACTCTGTCTTAAAAAAAAAAAAAAAAAAAAAAAAAAACAATTAATACCAAAAGGGATGAAGCTAGCTTAATAGAAGCATCTGTAAATTAAATTATCAGGGACTTCAGTGGATATGGCAGCCAGCCTTCACAATGGCCTCAATGATTTCAGGCTCCTATACTTCACATTCTCTTGCAATGTCATGCCCCACCCCCTCTCCAGTGAATAAAGTTCCCCTATGTAGCTAACAGAATATTGTGGAAATAATGATGTGTGGCATTAAAGGACAGCACATAAAAGATACAGCAACTTTTGCCTTGCTTTCTTTTTGATCACCTCTCTGAGGGAGGTAGCTGCCATGTCATGAAGCAGCTCCAAGAGGATAGTAAGGAACTGAGGCTCACATGGTAGGGAACTGAGGCTGCCTGTGAACAGTCATCATGAACTCACCTGCCATGTGAGGGACATCTTGGAAGCAGAATTTATAGCCACAGTCAAATTTTTAGATGGCTGCAATTTCAGGCAATATCTTGAATCCAAACTCAGGAGAGACCCTGACCCATTTAGCTGAGCAGCTCTCAAATTCAGGAATGAGATAATAAATGACTATTGTTGTTATGAGTCATCAAGTTTTGTGATTATATGCTACATATCAATAGATAAGTAATACATTTGGAAGGAGTTGCTGCTATTTTAACAAATTTTAAATATATAGGAGAGGCACAGGAGTTAGGCAATGGCAGAAACTAAAAGATGTTGAAGGGGGTGTTAGTGAAAGCTGAAATGTCTTCAATAGACTATTAATAATAAGCCTGAAGTTTTTAGGGAGGCTTCTGCTGAGGAAAACATTAACAGAAACTGGAGGAAAGGGGGATAGTTTTAATATAGTGGCAGAAAGTTAAGCAACACAGTTACCTGAAATACTGTGGAACTGGATATTGTATAAAATGGATGATCTAGGTAGAAAATTTCCAGTCAAAGTTTGGAAGGTACTTCTTGCTGTTTATAGTAAAATGTGAGATAGAAGAAGATAAGCTAAAGGACAGGTTGTCAAACCAAAAGAAGCTGAGACTTGTTAGTCTTGAAAATTGCTAGCCTCTCAAGATGGGAAACAATCCTAAAATAAAGAAATGGTTTCTTTACAAAGATCAAACCCAGGCATTGCCAGATGTCAGACTACCATGGTGTAAAAATGAAGCTGAGGATATGATTGTAAAGTCCTTTGCTAAGACCTTAGAAAGATCTAAGGTTGTACCTCAGAGAACCGTTCAGTCATATTAGAGCTTCTGAGAGGCTTAAGAATAAACTCAGCACAGACTCTGAATATAGAAGAGCTTATCTCAAACAGATTTGTGGTTGTCGCTTTTGTATAATGGAATTTACTCCAGTAAGATTCACAGGAGACCCACAACCTTTTTAAGAGTATTTAACTGTTGGAAACATCAACAGGTTGGACTAAGAGAACAAAAGAAAAGATGCTTTTGTACCTCCAAATTTCTACTGGCAGGAACCAGACTAGGAAAAATACACAGCTGCAAACATAGGGTACCTTTTATGGAAATATAAATTGGCTCAGAAAATAGAACCAAAACTTCAAAGGTCTAAGCCAAGAGTCATAGACAATCATTCCCAGGAAGCAGCAGGAATGAGTACTAGTGAAAAGTATCTAACATTTGCCTAGCCAGATTTCAAAATTGCTATGGATCAGTTGCTATTATATGCCTTTTGTTTTTTACACTTTGAACAGGAGTGTCTTTAGTGGTTACCTTATTTATGTCCCATCATTGTATATTAGGTGTGTATGTGGGTAAAGAGGAGCATATTTTTTATCTCTTTAGTTCACAGATGTTTAGATCAAGGAATTTCTCTCAAGGAGCTATATTCAAGGAACCACACTCAAAAAGCCTTATTCACATTTGGGTATGGTTGAGATGGCAAGATTGTAGACTTTGAGATTATGCTGTAATGGAATGAGATTTTTGATGTCCTTGAGAACATGTAAGTATTCTTTTCATGTGGGATGGACATTAGTCACTGGGGAATAGAGGATAGACTCTAATGCCAACTTCTAAGATGACCTCCTGGTAATCCCTGCTTTCTGGTACTCATGCTCCTGTGTAGCCCCCTCCCATACTGAATAAAGCTGACCTGTGCACCAATAGTGTATTATGTTAATGCCAATGTGTGATTTCAAAGGCTAGCACATAAAAGATCTTGTGGCTTGGATCTCTCTCTTTGTCTCTCTCAGATAACTCATTTTGGGAGAAGACAACTGTCATACCATGTCATGAAGATACTCATGCAGTCCTATGGAGAAGTTCATTGGTAAGAAACTAAGCTGGAATAAACTTGACAGACATGTGACTGAGCCATCTTAGAAGCAGACCTTCAGCCTCAGACAACTTTCAAAGGATTGTAGCCCTAGCTGAGATATCAACCACAATCTCACGAAAGAATCTCATGATTCTGAACCAGAGCCATCCAGCCAAGCTGTTCCCAAATTCCTGAGCCACAGAGACTGTGTGAGATAATAAATGTTTATTGTTGTTCTCAGCCACTACGTTTCTAAATTATTTTTTATTTATTTTTAGACATAAGGTCTCACTTTGTTGCCCAAGCTGGGGTGAAGTGGCTATTCACAGGTGTGATTGTAGCAAACTACAGCCTTGAACTCCTGGGCTCAATTGATCCTCTCCCCTCAGCCTCCCAAATAGCTATGACTACAGACATGCACCATACACCAGGCTAAATTTTGGGGTAACTTGTTATGCAGCAATCTCAATATGAGGCAATGGTAAGACATTACTGCTTAAAAATGTTATGTGTTTTTTTGGCTGCATCAATTGAATAAAGGTTCCGTATCATCTATTAAGAGTCCACTTCTAGACTTACACCAATGTAGGATATTGTTTATAGCTTGAGTCATATAATTTGACAGGCATTGGTAAAGATATTGAGAGCACTAAAGTACTATCCATATGGTGAAAACAACAAAATATAACATAAAAAGTGCTTCAGTCAACTGGTGATGTTTAACCTTGAGTAGACTAAGGAATGACACAGTATCCATACAAGTATTTAAAGCTGTAGTGTAGGGAAGATATAACAGATTTGTTCTGAATATCCTGTGTTCCTTCAAAGCAGAGAAAAAGAACAAAAGACTTAATGTTGTAGAATGGGTAGATCCCAACAAAATATGTGGAAGCACTTTTTTTTGATGCTTCATTCTTTAACAAAATAATGATGTCCACATTGGAAAAGTTGAAACATAAGCAAGATTACCCTGATAAAAAAAGGTAGTTCAGAAATCTCCTAGACTGCAATGTTGAATAAACTTTACAAATGGCCATAAGGCTGCTTCCCCGTTTGATCTAAGGCACACTTAGTTTACTACAATAATCCAGCAAATTTAGAGGCACTCCCTTGCCCAAACCTCCAAAGCCTTGTAGAAGGACCATCTTAGGTGACACAGTGGACTTTCTACAGATCCATGGAATGTAATGTAAGTGTTTTTCCAGTTAACACCATCATCTAGATACAAAGCAGAAAGACCAAAAGACCACTACAGAGGAAGATACTGCTTATTAGTATTTGGTCTAAAGATTTTTTTAAAAGGCTTTTCAAGGATAAATGTATTTTTTGAAGCTAAGATTCAGATTCAGCTTTGGCTTCATTTTAAATAAATACACTCTGGATTAGAATGATTTCTAAAATCTAAAGCTAACTTACATATCACAAAGTACAAAGAAGATAAGCACAAATCATTTTCTTTACTGAGAATCATTTCATTAATACTGTTAGAGGCTTTTCAGGAGGGTCCATTATATGCCATACATGTGCTAAACTTTCAGTCAGTAAACCAAACTTACATAATTATTCTTCTTTTTTTTCTTCTTCTTTCTCTTCATCATAATTATTCTCCTCCTTCTCCTTCTCCTTCTCCTCCTTCTCCTTTTCCTCCTTCTCTTTCTCCTTCTCCTTCTTCTTGTCTTGTTCTGTCACCCAAGCTGGAATACAAGGGCACAATCATGGCTCAATGCAGCCTTGAACTCCTGAGCTCAAGTGATCCTCCCACCTCAGCCTCCTGAGTAGCTGAGACTACAAGCACATGCCACCACGCCAGCTACTTTTTAATTTTTTGTAGAGATGAGGTCACTATGTTGCTCAGGCTGGTCTGGAACACCTAAGCTCAAGCTATCCTCCTGCCTCAACCTCCCAAAGTGCTGGGATTACAGGCATAAACCACCATTCCCGGCAAGATTTTTTTTTTTTTTTTTGAGATAGGATTTCCCTCTGTCGAGCAGGCTGGAGTTTAGTGGCATAATCTTGGCTCACTGCAACCTCCACCTCCCAGGTTCAAGTCAACCTCCTGCCTCAGCCTATAGCTGGAACTACAGGCATATGCCACCATGCCCAGTTAATTTTTTTCTTTTTTGAGATGAGATTTCACCATGTTGCCCAGGCTGGTCTCAAACTCCTGAGCACAAGAAATTTGCCTGCCTCAGCCTCCCAAAGTGCTGGGATTACAGACATGAGCCACCACACTTGGCCTCTGGCAGGATGTTAAAATCTTAATTATCTATGTAATACTCAGAATTTTGGGGTCCCTTAAAAAATAGTTATTTTTTTTTCTTGAATAATAAAAAGAATTAGAAAAGATGAGTTCATACCCTAATTCTTAAAAACAACTTAGAAATTATTGTAGGGATAATATAAAAACAATTCTTTATTAGATAATTGTATTAGTCCATTCTCACACTGCTATAAAAAACTACCTGAGACTGGGTAATCTATGAAAAAAAATAGATTTAATTGACTCATGTTTCTACAGGCTTAACAGGAAATATGACTGGAAGGCCTCAGGAAACTTACAATCATGGCAGAAAATGAAAGGGAAGCAAGCATGTCTTACCATGGCAGAGCAGGGGGAAGACAGTGATAGGGGAGGTGCTATGCACTTTCAAACAACCAGATCTCGTGAGAACTTCATCACAAGAACAGTAAGGGGAAAGTCAACCCCTATGATTCTATCACCTCCCATGAGGCCCCTCCTTTAACATGTGGGAATCACAATTAAAGATTAAACATGAGATTTGGTTGGTCACAGGACCAAAGCTATTCAATAATTTTGCCTAAAGTAATAATATTTCCTTAAATAGAAATGGGGAAAATAAAGCCATAGTATTTTGCTAGTTGTCTTTGAAGTTAAGACTATTTTCTTGTTTTTACCACATACAAACTGGGTTTAACATTTATGTCGAACATATATAAATGTTATACAAACATGTATGTGTTATCTATTGCGCTTTGAAGATGAAGAGCCTGGTAATTGTAAAATATGTTTTAATGGTTTCATTTTTCAAATTTATTAAGACATTAATCGTATTTTCAGTAGAATGACATATATGAAAATGCTGACTTTAAGTCTGAAGTTAACTTTTTTTTGACATTATAGAGCCCCAGTGTTCTGAGCTCTTTCCCCAAGAGCCTGGCCCATATAAAAGCCCATTTTTCCATTGCTGTCTTGAAAAAAACTTATATCCAGAACTTTTTCTTATCATTGCTTCTTGAGGCTAATCCTTATTTGTCCATCATCTTTCTTTTTGTTTTATATTGCTAATATAGATTAAGGACAAAAAATATAAAGCAATGTATGCATAAATACATAAACATTCATGTATTTCATGTATTTCAGAACCTTAGTTACTATGCCAAGATTATTAGATTCTAGCTCAAAGTTCTTAAATTATTTGTTTTATAACTGAAAGGGAATGTCTTGTTTTTTTCACTTCTTCTTAAGTCCCTTCCTAGCCTATGAGCCTTTACCAATCCCTGGTATCCACTGGGATTAACATTTATAAACCGCAAATACACAAAAAGCCAAGGGCCAAGTGTTTCCAAATGGGTATAAATACGTTTTCCTTACAGTGTTAAAATGAGGTAATACAAATCATCATTAAGGAGAATGGAGAACTCTCATTTTCAATGTATACTGCAATTAAATTAAGTTTCTCTAAAAACCCAGCTGGTCTGGGTTTAGAATCTAAAATGTATAAGAAAGTAGATTTTTGCTAATAATAGGAGCACCCACTTTTCATATGGAATGGCTTTGTGTGACTCAATGTTAAATATTTAAAGTACTAAAAAATTTAATATATTTAGTTCCCTTCTTTGAAAGGGCAAGGGCTTTTAACTTCTAAAGCCACTTTTACACTATGTTTGCAGATTTGGTTTTAAGAACATTATAGCCTAAACTAAGTAAAACATTGCCAGAATGTTTTTCAATATGGAGTATAATTTTTATTGTCATGTATTTATCTTTCTATAATGGGAACTAACCTCACATAATTTTAAAAGAAGATAAATTTTTAAATGTAAAATGAATGGATATCTGTTTTCTCAACTGTCTCCATAAATTACATGTCAATATAAAAATATTTCATTGTTATAAGTATATAGAACATTTATGAAATCCAATATTCCTTCTCTTTGTCATAGTTTAAAGTGAGTTTTCACAGTATTTCACTTAAAAGATCTCCACTGTGTAATTCTTAGCCCTAATACATTTCAGTCATGATTTTTCCTTTGTAGCTCTGATATTTACACTTTGATTCACAGCACAAAAATATTTGCAGTGTCACTGTCAGTGCAACAAATGATATGCATCTCAATATTTTGAAACATGATTTTATAGAAACTTTGATACATTATTATATTTCACAAAAGCCTATGGGTAACTCAGTCTGTTATAACACTGTGGGACTATAAAATATTTTAGATGATATAATGAGGAAAGAAGATAGATTTAATGTGGGACACATTACTACCAGGTATTCATCAGTTACCTGCTCTCTTAATGTGGAATACATTACTACCAGGTATTCATCAGTTACCTGCTCTCTTTCTGCATTCCTAGGTAAAAATCAAGATCAAAAACATCAATTCAGTAGCACAAGTATTCAGATTGCATTTTTGCGGGGGAAGTGTTTTAGGGAAAAGTTTGGGAAATGCAGCCTGAAGAACATCTAGCCCATAGACATATAGTAGTAAATAGTTGGAGCTAACAGAATTGACAATTTATATTCTAAACGTGTCTCATATAATGGAAGACTAAAACTTTCTTTAACCTCTGAACCCTTATCCTAGTTTCTCAGTGATTAAAAAAGGAGAAATGCCACTCCTTTCAGTAAAAGACTTGAGGAAGCTTCTAAATACATAGGTGTATATATACATATATATATATGTATATATATATATACACACACACACACACACACACATATATATAAAATATATCATATATATTATATATATACACACATATATATAATATATATAATACATATATATTATATATATTATATATTTCATTGCATTTAAGTTCTGGGGTACATATGAAGAACATGCAGGATTGTTGCATAGATACATATATGGCAATGTGGTTTGCTGCTTCCATCCCCATCACCTATATCTGGCATTTCTCCCCATGTTGTCCCTCCCCACCCTTCCCACCCCCCATTGTCCGTCCCCTAGCCCCCCTCAACTGACCCCAGTGTGTGATGTTCCTCTCCCTGAGTCCACGTGTTCTCATTGTTCAACACCTGTCTATGAGTGAGAACATGTGCTGTTTGGTTTTCTGTTGTTGTGTCAGTTTGCTGAGAATTATGGTTTCCAGATTGATCCAAATCCCTACAAAGGACACAAACTCATCATTTTTTATGGCTGCATATTATTCCATGGCGTATATGTGTCACATTTTCTTTGTGCAGTCTACCGTTGATGGTCATTTGGGTTGGTTCCAGGACTTTGCTATTTTACACAGTGCTGCAATGAACATATGTCTGCATGTGTCTTTATAATAGAACAATTTATAGTCCTTTGGGTATATACCCAGGAATGGGATTACTGGATCAAACGGAATTTCTATTTCTAGATCCTTGAGGAATCGCCACACTGTCTTCCACAATAGTTGAACTAATTTGCACCCCCACCAACAATGTAAAAGTGTTCCTATTTCTCCACATCCTCTCCAGCACCTGTTGTTTCCAGATTTTTTAATGATGCCCATTCTAACTGGCATGAGATGGTATCTCAATGTAGTTTTGATTTGCATTTCTCTAATGACTAGTGATGATGACCATTTTTTCATAAAATACATAGGTTTTTAAAAACATAAATGGAATTAAATTGTTAGAAAACAATTATATTTTATAAGGATCATTACATTGTAAGCCTAGATGAACTTTTACTTTTCTTTGTATCCTCAGACCCTAATAGTAGCCAATATCAGGTAGAAATTTACTAAATATATATTGAATTATGCATTTTTAAAAATTACATTTTAAGTTCTGGGGTACATGTGCAGAATGTGCAGGTTTGTTACACAGGTATACAAGTGTCATGGTGGTTTGCTGCATCCATCACCCTGTCGTCTGCATTAGATATTTCTCCTAATGCTGTCTCTCCCACATCCCCCCACCCCCTGCTATCCCTCCCCTAGACCCCACTCCCCGACAGACCCTGGTGTGTGATGTTCCCCTCCTTGTGTCCATGTGTTCTCACTGTTCAACACCCACTTATGAAGGAGAACATGTGGTGTTTGGTTTTGTGTTCTTGTGTCAGTTTGCTAAGGATAATGGTTTCCAGCTTTATCCATGTCCCTGCAAAGGACATAAACTCATCCTTTTTTATGGCTGCATAGTATTCCATGGTGTATATGTGCCACATTTTCTTTATCCAATCTATCACTGATGGGCATTTAGGTTGGTTCCAAGTCTTTGCTATTGTGAACAGTGCCACAATAAACATATGTGTTCGTGTGTCTTTATAATAGAATTATTTACAATCCTTTGGGTATATACCCAATAATGGGATTGCTGGGTCAAATGATATTTCTATTTCTAGATCCTTGAGAAATCACCACAAAGCAAATCAAAACCACACTGAGATACCATCTCATGCCAGTTAGACTAGTGATCATTAAAAAATCAGGAGACAACAGATGCTAGAAAGGATGTGGAGAAATGGAGAAATAGGAATGCTTTTACACTGTTGGTGGGAGTGTAAATTAGTTCAAGCATTGTGGAAGACAGTGAATGAATAATTTCTAAAATAAAATAATTTTTGAAAATTCAGAATCTTTTATAATTTTAGATTTTGCATTAATTCAATAACTCAAATTTTATTTTCAAAGGCCAAATCTATATCATTAAACATTATCATTTAACATGGAATCAAAACAATATAGTCATACTTGTAGCAATATTGTTAATAGTATTAATTCCATATTAATTTTTGCTTAAAAACATTTTCCTGGCTAAAACTCAGAATATGAAACATATCAAATAGGATGCAAATCTAAGTGAATTGTTGAGTTCGTCGTAAATAGCTAGGAATAGAAATGTATAACAGAAATGTGACTAGGCCTGAACATCTGTGGTTATGTGGTTAACTAGAATAAGTATCTTTATTCAATTGGGTCTGGAGTTCATTTGCATTTATAACCAAATACTTGGAAACTAGCTATTATTGCTGCTATTGTTGTTGAACTTTTAATGAATTACATGCTGCACCAATTTTAGTGGACAGTAATTTCTTCTCTAAAAGTACAAATGTGTGAAAATTAAAACAAAATGAAAATGCTGACAGATGTTCAGCTGAAGTAACACTACCTTGGACCTATTCCACATTGTGTTTTCAAGCCCTGCTTTTCTCCTCAGATAGTTTAAGAAAAACCTCTAAACAACTCTTGAAACGACAATACGTCTTGACTGAGATCTCTCATGAATCCTGCACATTTTCATTCTCAAATTATGTTAAATGTTTAGATCCACTCTAAGATTACTAAATAGACAGAGCCAAGTAATACAATTTACTAAAAAGAATTGCTCCCTCTAGTGAAGTCATAATATTATTTCATTTCCTGGCACTCCTGTACTGAGTAATTTAATAAATGATATAAATGATGATGACTATTATGTTGATGATAGTGGTCTGGCCTACTTTTGTGATATTAAATTT
The DNA here is from genome assembly GCF_009761245.1 of Sapajus apella. NCBI lineage: Eukaryota > Metazoa > Chordata > Mammalia > Primates > Cebidae > Sapajus > Sapajus apella. The sequence goes on from NW_022437027.1 coordinate 1,982,732, forward strand.
TAATGTTTTCTCTGCTTGAAAATGGGAAAGTTAATAATGATTGATTACAGCTGCTTACTGGATATTTTAGAACATTACATTTAAAAACCCTGTGTTGAAAAAATAATTTATTTCTAAAACTCTTGAGATTATTTCTGAACCACATTTGGTACCATGTGATTTTGAGGGCTATAACAAAGTTGACATTAGCAAAGTAAAGAGAAGAATTAATGCAATTGTCCTAATAATTAAAAGTGTTCTGGGGGAAGTAAGTTTAACTGGAAATCTAATTTTAGCCATAAAGCCTATCTTTGCTCTGGTTACCACATACCTAAGAAAAATTAGACATTACCAATCTTCTTCCTCTCTACTAGTAGGAAAATATTGTGTAGCTAATCATACAGATGTAAAATATTTGAAATTATTTGGACTTGTATTTAAATTTCCATTACATCACCTGAATATATCAAAATAGTGGGCTGCTGTAAAAGGACAAGAATTATTTAATTCTCAATTTGTTAATGCAGATCTGGCCTTAATTCATTTTAAATCACAGGCAAGAGAAATTAAAATGGAAAAGTTATTCAGGTGATTACATTTATACAAGTGATTAACTTAAATGTGACAATAATAGTAGAGAAGAACAGAACAAAATCAGTGAGGGGTTTCACTTTTCCTTCCAAGTAGGATTGCATTTTCTAGGGGAATTTGAATTACCTGGATAATTATTTCTGTACTCCACCACTCTGCCTGAATAGGCAAAGCTTTTTTACAATAATAATTTCATTCAACATAGCAGATGGCCCGGGTTACCAGTCCCATCAAGTTATCGTTTTTCTGTATCAATAATAATAGAGTAATTCCACCAAATTTTATGTAGTTTTCACCTTTCAAGTGCTTAGCAAATATTAATTCATCATTGTAGCATTCCTATGAGGAGGTAGGAATTTTTAATAAATAAAACATAATCTAGATTAATTTACTTGAAAGCACATGTGTAAGAGAAGCAGAGAAACTCTAAAAAATTAAATGATTATATTAATGATATGAAAGAAGGCAATATTATTTTATGGTTCATTCTCCCTCCAAGTAATTTGAAGAGGAGCTCTTGGGAGTAAGGGACCCGTCAAGGTTTAAAAGATTTTGTCTACAGTGTGGTCTTTCAAGTGAAGGAACAATTAGCAGTATTTCCGCGGAGACCTGACCAAGTCCCAAGCCAAAAATAACCCTCGCCCCAGGCATCCGGCCCAGGCCCTTCCTGGGGGACCCTCCAAGAGCAGAAGCCTGGTGGTCTGCACGCTGGGCACGCGCATAAGGCTCCGCGTGGCAGCCCCCCAAGTTCCTCCAGGCAGAAATCTCGGCCTGGAGAACCCAGTAAGATGCTGGTCAGGGCTTCCGGTCGCCTCCACACCTTCCCGGAGGCCTCCTCCTTTCCAAGGCCAAGCGCACCATTTATTTTGAGAAGCCTGAGGCTTCGTCTTGGTCCTCTGGGCCTTTCCGCGCACAGCTTTTGCTCCTCCATCCCAGGTGGAACTGCGCTCTGACCTTGCGGAGCACCGGCGGACGCCGGAAGCCCGGGATCCCGCGAACCCGGGGGCCGGGAGCGCTGGTGGGCGGGGCTGCGGCCTCCCCGCAGGGTAGGGCCTGGCGTGCGCCGCGCTCGAGCTGGGCAGCCGAGAGAGGGGCGGAGAGGGTGATCCTCTGAGGCTTATGAGGACCAGGAAGGGTAACCACACCCGGAGAAGGCAGGCGGGAGTGTGGCCTCTTACTAGGCCGCGCTTTCCCCAGAAGCCTGGTTAGAAGTCCAGGGAAGGGCCTGGCTCGGTGGCTCACGCCTGTAATCCCAGTATTTTGGGAGGCCAAGGCAGGTGGATCACGAGGTCAGGAGATCGAGACGATCCTGGCTAACCCCGTCTCTACTTAAAATACAAAAAAAATAGCCAGTCGTGATGGCACACGCTTGTAGTCCCAGCTACTCGGGAGGCTGAGGCAAGAGAATCACTTGAATCCGGGAGGTGGAGGTTGCAGTGAACCGAGATCGCGCCACTGCACTCTAGCCTAGAGTACAGAGCGAGACTTCGTCTCAAAAAAAAAAAGTTCAGGTAAGCGGTGGTAGGTGAAGTTCCTCGGTCTCTCTGGTGGGGTGACTTCTATCGACTCTGAGCCACCTGTTTCTGTCCCAGCTTTCAGCAATTTCCCCCAGATCCCTGGCACTGTCCGTTGCGAAATTTTGAAAAGAAAAAAATATATACCTGCCCCTGGGTGTTCCTGAAACTGATTGTTTCTGTGGATAGTAGACAGTTGCCATGATAGGGAATCCTCACACCGCATCACCGCGTGCTGAGTTTATCCCAAGATAACAGCGTCTTTGTAGCAATAACTGATGAAGAAGAATATTTTATTTATTCGTTTATTTTAAATTTAATAAATGATGAGAAACCAAAGGTTTGGATGATAGAGTTCAAAGGAAGGACAGACGCGGGTGTGTAAAACCAGACGTTTGGCATATTTACTGTTGGAGAAATGCACTCTTTCTGGAAAGATAAAGTTCAGGGAAATTCATTGTTTCTCAGGTATTTCTGGTTTTCTTCGGATATTTCTAGTTTTGATCACTCCTCATTTAAAGAGATAGAAAAGGCTAAGTGAGAACTGGACTTTAGTTGATCAAATCTGTCTTCTTTTTTTTAAATTGTACTTTAGGTTCTGGGGTACATGTGCAGATCATGCAGGGTTGCTGCACAGGTGCATACATAAGCGGGTGGTTTGCTGCCTCCATTCCCCCTTCATCTATATCCAGCATTTCTCCCCAGGTTATCCCTCCTCACCCTCCCCACCCCCCATTGTCCCTCCCCTAGCCCCCCTCAACTGACCCCAGTGTGTGATGCTCCTCTCCCTGAGTCCACGTGTTCTCATTGTTCAACACCCGTCTATGAGTGAGAACGTGGTGTTCGGTTTTCTGTTGTGTCAGTTTGCTGAAAATTGTGGTTTTCAGATTCATCCAAGTCTCTACAAAGGACACAAACTCATCACTTTTTATGGCTGCATATTATTCCATGGTGTATATGTGCCACATTTGCTTTGTCCAGTCTATCGTTGATGGTCATTTGGGTTGGTTCCAGGACTTCGCTATTTTACACAGTGCTGCAATTAACATACATGTGCATGTGCCTTTATAATAGAACGATGTATAGTCCTTTGGGTATATACCCAGTAATGGGATTACTGGGTCAAATGGAATTTCTATTTCTAGATCCTTGAGGAATCGCCACACTGTCTTCCGCAATGGTTGAACTAATTTACATTCCCACCAACAGTGTAAAAGTGTTCCTATTTCTCCACATCCTCTCCAGCATCTGTTGTCTCCAGATTTTTTAACGATGGCCATTCTAACTGGCGTGAGATAATACCTCAATGTGGTTTTGATTTGCTTTCTCTAAGGCTTTATTCAATCCTTTGTTCCTCAAAATAAAATCCTTCCCCATCACATCCCACCCCACCATGATATTATAAAAGTCCAACCAAACTATCTACAAAAAAGAATATAAATAAAATAGAAGTATCAGGGACACTCAAAGTGAAATTAGTCATACTTGCTAAAGTTGATTGATGAGTAAATTTGGCTCTGAGCTTGCTTAGAGCAAGTAGTAAAATAAATAGGAGGAGGGTTGGTTTCTGCAAGGCTGCTTTGTAAAATCCTTAATCTGCCACTAGAGGCTGCTCTTAATTCTTAATATGTCAAGACTAATCTAGTGAAAAGTTTTTCCCCCCCAACAGCCAGTAAGGAACTGGAGATTACTTTGGAAGTTGAATTTCTTTGCTGTTATTTTATGTCTTTTTCCTACGAACAGTTCTTTTTTCCTCCCTCCCTCCTTTCCTTCCCTCTTTCTTGGAGGAGGTGGGGTGGTGCTATATCACTTCTGTTTGATTTTGGCTTGCATCCAAATAGAAAATAAAGGCACTCTTAGTTTGGGCTTATGCTTTTGTATTTCAGCACAATATATAGGCCTAGGGTGTTTTTGGTTGCTGTTACTAAATTTCCTTTTCGCAATTTGAAAGAAAACCCATCTTTTATTAAGGCACAGTTTATGACCAAAATGCATCGTCTCTATTGCTTTTCTTATTAACCATTATAGTGAATTAAATGATTGTTCTCTTTCCCATTCCCTTTTTAATAAAATAAGGGATATTCAGAAAGGACTTTTTAAATAGGCAAGATATAATTAGATCTAAAGTAAGCAAATACAGGATGAGAACAAGGTGAAATTTTATGAAAAGTTTTAATAGTTTCTAGAGGCTTTATTTCTTATCAGAGACATATTGCCTTAAAAAATATTTGAATTTCTGACAAGTGATACCCACCCCTTAAGTGTCAGAGTGGTAAAGTATTAATCTGCAACATGAGACTTCAAATAAACATTCAGCCTTCCACGTAATATACAAGACCTGCTGTGATGGTTAATTCTGCATGTCAACTTGATTCGATTGAAGGATGCAAAGTATTGATCCTGGGTGTGTCTGTGAGGCTGTGGCCTAAGGAGATTAACATTTGAGACAGTGGACTGGGAAAGGCAGACCCACCCTTAATCTGGTGGACATCATCTAATCAACTGCCAGTGCATCCTGAATAGAAAGCAGGCAGAAAAATATGAAAAGGTTAGACTGGCTTAACCTCCTAACCTAATCTTTCTCCCATGCTGGATGCTTCCTGCCCTGGAACATTGGACCCCAAGTTCTTCAGTTACTTGCCTTTTTTGACTCCTACATCTCATTGTAACTTGCAAAGGGGATGAATTCTAACATTTATTGAACAGCTATGTGCCAATTACTCTGCTAGGTGAATCACTTAGTATGTTCTAATATTGTTAAAGATATAGGGATATAAACCACTCACATTTTAGTAAGAAAGGCAAGAAAATGACTAATAATGATATGATATCGCATATGTTTATTGTCCTGCACTGTCGTATGCCCAGCTGGGCAACGTTTGCGCTGCCAGATGCGGAGCAGTCGTGGCTAGCGATTGTGGACGTAAAGTCGAATGATCGTACGTTGCATAGGTCATAAGTCGATCAATACCTGTAGTTGGAATTGAGGGAATGTGTTCTCTTTCTGGGTCTACAAGGGAGCATAGTTTTAAGCGCAAGAACTTCCTAGTGCCATGCCCCCCTCCCATCTCTCTCCACCCTCCACCGGGAGATTTAACGGTTTATGTTTGAATTTCTCAGGTGCAGGAAGAAACTAAGAGTCAGTCACTCCAGCAGAAGTTCTAAGGAATTCCTTTCATTGGCCTGGGGAGATTTTCAACTTTGTTCTTCTACATCTGTATTGTGTTGGCTATTCTAGGTATTTTACCTTTCATATAATGTTTGCATTGGTTTATCAATGTCTACTAAATAGCACGCTGAGATTTTTATTGGGATTATATTAAATCTATGAATCAGGTTAGGAAGAATTAACATCTAAACCATGCTGAATCTTCCAATCCATAAGCGTGGAATCTCTCTTCATTTATTTAGTTTCTTAAAATTTCTTTCACAAGAGTTTCATAGTTTCAGTTATAGAATTTTCATTGTGTACTAAGTACAATGTAGATACAAGGATTACAAAGGTGAGAAGAGTGCTGCCCTTAAGAAGCTGACAATTTAATAAAGTGAAGATGGATAGTGGTAATGAGATATGATAAGTGTTATAGGTTTGTGGAAAGAAAAGGTTGGAGTAGATAGTTCCATAGGGAAAGAAAGAAAGCACCATCATAGAAATGGCATAAGTATTTGCTAAATGATAACATTTGTAGGAGGCCCTCTGGGCAGGAACAGTATTTGGTCAGTTCATTTTTGGAACTTAGGATGCAGTAGCTTGGCAGTGAGGACTGAGGAGGAAGGAGTGCAGGTCCTAGTAGATTGTGAGTGTCAAGCTGAATGCTTTGAAGTCTTTTCTTAAGACACGGTGAAAGGAAGGGACTATGAGAGCTGGAGAACAGCATGGCAAGGTTTTCATTTAAAAAGACCACTTTGCTTGTAGTATAGCAGGGTAGAGAAAGGTTATTGTAACAGGTTACATGAGAATTGGTAAGAATCAAGGTAGTGAATGTGGGAATAGAAACAAAGACTTATATTTGAGAGATAATTTCAGTAGCAAGATTGATAGATGGATAGGATTTAGTGACTAATTAATTGGATGTAGGATAAGTGATTCAGAAGTTTCTGGAAAAGTGGTTATGCCATTGGCCAGGATCAGAAATACCGGAAGATTAGATTAGTGAGGGTTGTGGACAAGTTTCATTTTGGACTGAAACTTGACAAAGTTTGGGATGCTTGCGGGTTATTCGATGGAAGGTTTTCATTTAGCTTTTGGAGGTATAGGTCTCTTTAGTGCCACCTTCTCAGAGAGGCCCTCCTGACAACCCTATCTAAAATCGTATTCATCACTCTATCCCCTAATTTTGCCCCTTTTGGGTAAATTATAGCTCATCACAATCTGATATTACATATTTATTAGATTTTACCTCTCCCCCATTACATTCATATGGGCAGGGACATTGTTTATTTTGCCTACTGTGTGGAATAATGTGTAACTCACATCAGCACTCAATAGATACATATTAGGTTAATAAATGAATATATATGTCTAGGTAAAACATAAGCAAGATATTGGCCTTCAAATACAAGTTTTAGAGGCATCCCTATACAGATTCCAGTTAAAAAACATGCAGCCATGGAGCCCTAGGAAGAGCATGTGGTATAAAAACAGAAGGAGGCTGGGCATGGTGGCTCACGCCTATAATCCCAGCACTTTGGGAGGCCAAGGCAGGCAGATCATGAGGTCAGGAGATCAAGATAATCCTGGCTAACATGGTGAAACCCTGTATCTATTAAAAATACAAAAAATTAGCCAGGCAGGGTGGCACACACCTGTAGTCCCAAACCAGAAGGGGCACAGCAGCCATAAGCAGAAGATTGAAGCTGTACCCTTTCCTTACAGCGTACACAAAAATCAACTCAAGATGGATTAAAGACTTAAATGTAAAACTCAAAACTATAAAATCCCTTGTAGACAACCTAAGCAATACCATCCAGGACATAGGAACAGGCAAGTACTTCATGACAAAGACACCGAAAGCAATCACAACAAAAGCAAAAATTGACAAATGGGATCTAATTAAACTTTAGAGCTTTGCTAGGTGCGGTGGCTCACACCTGTAATCCCAGCACTTTGGGAGGCCAAGGTGGATGAATCACCTAAGGTCAGGAGTTCGAGACCAGCCTGGCCAACATGACCAAACCCTGTCTCTACTAAAAATACAATAATTAGCCAGGCATGGTGGCACACGCCTGTAGTCCCACCTGTTCAGGAGGCTGAGGCAGGAGAATCGCTTGAACCCAGGAGGCAGAGGTTGCAGTGAGCTGAGACTGCACAACTAGGTTCCAGCCTGGGTGACAGGGTGAGGCTCTGTCTCAAAAAAGAAGAAAAAGAAAAGCAGCCACTTAAGAGCTTCTGCACAGCGAAAGAAGCTATGTAAACAGACAATCTACAGAAAGAGAGAAAATTTTGGCAAACTATGCCTCTGACAAAGGTCAAATATCTAGGATCTATAAGAAAATTAAACAAATTTACAAGATTAGAAACAAACAGCTCCATTAAAAAGTGGGCAAAGGACATGAACACACATTTCTCGAAAGAAGACACATATGAGGCCAAAAAGCATGTGAAAAAAAGGCTTGATATCATTGATTATTAGAGAAACACAAACCAAAACCACAGTGAGATACTATCTCACAAGTCAGAATGGCGATTTAAAAAGTCAAAAAAAAAACAAAAAAACAAAAAAAATCCAGATGCTGGTGAGGTCATGGAGAAAAGGGAACACTTATACACTGTTGCTGGGAGTGTAAATTAGTTCAACCATTGTGGAAAGTGGTATGGTTATTCCTCAAAGAGGTAAAAGCAGAACTACCATTTGACCCAGCAATCCCATTACTCGGTATATAATATAAATCATTCTACCATGAAGACACATGCACTCATATATTCATTGCAGCACTGCAATAGCAAAGACATGGAATCAACCTAAATGTTCATCAATGACAGACTGGGTAAAGAAAATGTGGTTCATGATACACCATGGAATATTATGCAGCCATAAAAAAGAACAAGATCATGTCTTTTGCAGGAACACAGATGGAGCTGGAAGCCATTACCATTAGCAATCTAACACAGGAACAGAAAACCAAATATCACATGCTCTCACTTGTAAGTGGGAGCTAAATGATAAGAACTTATGAACACTAAGATGGAAACAACAGATACCTGGGGTCTATTTGATGGGGGGGGACAAGGGAGAGGAGCAGAAAAGATAACTATTGGGTACAGAGCTTAATACCTGGGTGATGTATTAATATGTACAACAAACCCACATGACATGTGTTTATGTAACAAACCTTCACATGTACCCCCAAACCTAGAATAATTTTTTAAAAGCAGCAACAAATTAAAAAAAAAAAAAAAGGAGTACAGAATCATAGAAAGCATTAACTTTTAAGGGGCAGATGGAGGAAGAGAATCTAGAAAAAGAGAATGAGAAAGAGTGGCCAAAGATCAGTATTGTGATCCAAATGCAGGCTCTTCAGCCCCTGGGCAGTGGGCACAGTGTGAGTGATATCAGTAGCAGTGGTGAGACAATCCTCTTGGACCCCAGGGGTCTGCTCTGGTGTTGTTGGTGATTGTGACAGGCTGGGCAGATCAATTCCCCCATCTTGAAGCCCTCCTCAGTTTACCAGGCATTTTGTCTAAATTTTTATAACTTTCTTCTCTATACACTTCAACTTCGAACTTTTCTGAAAAATTAGAGAGCATGTATTCTCTTCACAATCATGTTGTGCATAAATCTCTCACTAAAAGCATACATTCATTTGAGCTTTTATTGATCCTTAGACTTAAACCTTTAACTCTTTGTATAAGAACCAGTTACATCACTCAGGCATAATCATTGTTATAATTTTGACATAGATCCTTTCAATTATAATACATGTTCAATTTATTTTGAAGTGTTAATTTCAAACATGTATTGATTAAAGTTACAGATTTTATGTTACTTTATCAAGGGTTCTTTTATAACTTTTCTTCTCCAAGGGGAGATGGCTGAGGAGGAAGTTTGGCAATATTTTCTTAAAAACTTTTATAAACTAAAACAACTGGAGCCATGTTCTGCATCCTGTAATTTTGAGGAACTTAATACTTTTGCCTGTGTGTTAGAGTACATGCATGCAAAATTATTGATGTAAGAAAACCTTATCTTTGCACAATGGTTCTACTTTTGGAGTGGATTTTATTGAGATAGCTGCCTCTCAACTTTCATAAGAATATGTCAACATTTCCCCCAGTTCACCTGACTGTTATAGTAGCAGTAGAGAACATCTATACTCAAACTCACTTGTTTTTCATGAAACTTACCAACATTCAATTGAGTATTTTAGAGATATTTTTAGAAGAATATAGTTCATTTAATTTGTCAGATATTCTATAATCTAACTTTAGACTTAGCCAGTTATCAAGTAAATCTGTACTTAGACATTATTATTTTGGCTTTCTGTAGAATTGGCTTGAGAACAGACTACTGAATTTAGAAAGGTGACTTCAGCAAGCACAGTGTTAGTAGAAGAGTGGGGAGGAATGTCTGATTAGAATGGGCAGAAGAGTGAAATTTTAGATGAGCAAAAACAACTACTGAGAGGAAATTTTCAGTCGAGAGAGACATGGAAAGAGAAATGAGGTTATGAGAGGTTTTTTTTTTTTTTTCATTTTAGGGTAATACTAGCATGTTTTTCTACTGATGGAAAGAATCCAGTATAGAAGGAAACATTGATAACATGAGAAAGAGAAGGCAGACTTTCCAGTGCAATGCTATGTGAACTTGAAGAAGGATGGAACCTGGCTCACAGATGAACAATGTTGTCTGTGCACTCAAGAAGAATGTGCATTAAGCTATGACTGGGTGCAAAGTTGTATACATGTCTGTTAGGAACATTCTCATTTATTAATTATCATTTTTATGTTGAAAAGGAAGTATTAGATTGAGAAAAATAAAGAGTGATGCTTTGGTTGAGAGGAATATTGGTTGTATAAGTTATAGGTATAGAAAACGATAAAAGAGTTATGAGTATTCCCTAAAAGCTAGGTTGCTCTAATCCCCCACCCTGGACCATATCCCATCTTAGAATATTACAAGATCATATTCTTTTAATTAGACAAGTATGTACATTCCAGAAGAGGCTGAGGATTCAAGAATACAGAGTGAGGCTTTGCAGTTGACAGCCTTTTTCCGTCTTGTAGAAAAGTAACACACTATAAAATTTTTAAAAATCTGCTTGTCATAAAAATTAAAAAGTTCCCTAAGCATTTAAAAATGCATAATTTAATATGACACACGATTAAATTAACAAACCAGTATCCTTTAAGCCATGTGTTTTATCCTGCTTCATTTTGTTTTTATTTTTTCTTTATTTAGTTTAGCTTCTTTCCCAATTACTAGTCTCAGTTTATGGGTGAGAGGGGAGAGTTTGCATTGTATTTAACATGGACATAGAATTTCAATAATTGATTGCCTTTATTTTAATAATAATGCATATAACATTGGTCTCAGTTACTAGGACTAGTGTTTAATTTTTCAATTTTTCAATTTTCAAATGGAAAAATAAAATGCCTGTCATTATACCCTTTGGGAAGTAAATTATTGGAAAAGAAATGAGAGATTCCTTCCATTCACATACTGATATATGGTAATAATTATGACAATTTTATTATCTTCCTTTCCTTTTCAACTAAAGTAATGCCTCATTTGCATCTTTTCTCCCATCTTTCCTTCATTTTCCCTCCCTTCCTTTCTTCTTCCCTCTCTTCTGCCCTTCCTTTCCTTCCTCCCTCCCTCCCTTCCTTCCTTTCTTCCTTCCTTCCTTCATTTTTTTTCAATAATACTTACTAGTTCTTTCTGTTAGTCTTAACAATTTATTTTCCTTAGCATTCTCCCCTAGCTTATAAATTTTTCTTGGGGCCATGTAAAGAAATGTTATATTGGGGGAGCTCTTTTCATGTAAACCAGCTTACACATTGATACTTACATATTTATTTCAAAGATCTAGGGGATGTCTATATACAGGCAGCTATTAAATACATTTAGGTACCAAATAATGTTGTCAGGTCTCTGTATCCTTCCTCTCTTATCTCAGCTTTTTTCTGCTTAGTTTTTCTCTGTGTAATAGTAAAATAACCAGCAACAGCTCCAGTAATCTCCTAGATTAGTAACCCAAGCAGAAAGAGAAACTTCTCTGCCCTGATAGTTATGTGCCATAACCCTGGAATAAATACATTTATTTGCCCAGCTTGGATCAAGTGAATACTCCCGAACTTACTACTGTGATTACAGGAAGGGATATTATGGTGTGAGGTAGGGAAAAATGAAGCTCTAGGATTTTTAGTTCTACCAAGATCACATGGAATCCTGATGATGATGAATAATGCAATATAAGAATGGATTTTATCTTTGAATAAAAATATAAAGATTTTTCAGAATCGATAGAAATTCTTAAATCTGAAAGTAGAAGCAATTTTAAGGAGACAAACTTCATTAGCTTCTTGACAGAAGGAAAATTTTCATTATCTGTTGCAGGGACTATAAGACTTCCTCCTGAGCCAATGCTACTCTATGATTTATTTTAGTGAAGCTCCCAGGAGGAAAGATGTTTTTAAACGAGAGCTTTACTGAAAGATAAATATGGCAGGTATATTCATATGCTGTAAAATTTACCCTCTGTAAGGATACAGTTCAGTAGGTTTTGGTATATTTACAGAGTTGTACAACCATCACCATTATCTAATTTTAGAACATTTTTATCACCTCAGAAAAGAAAAGCGTTTGCAGTCTCTCCCCCTATTCCTTTTCGAAGCCCCTGGCACCCGCCAATCTACTTTCTGTCTCTATAGATTTGCCTATTCAGGACATTTCATATAAATAGAGTCATACAATATGTGGCCTTTTGTGAATAGCTTCTTTCACTTGGCATATTTTCAAGGTTCATTCCTGTTAAAGTAAGTGTCATTATGTCGTTCTTTATGACTGAATAATATTCCATTTATGGCTATACCTTCTTTGGTTTTTTCATTCATCAGTTGATGGACATTTGGATTATTTTAATTTACACTTTTTGGTTATTTGATTAATGATTTTTGTAAACATTTATGTATATGTTTTTGTGTGGACATAGGCTAGCGCTTTTCTTGGGTACATTCTTAGGAGTGGAATTGCTATACCATTTGGTAACTCTACATTTAACATGTGAGAAACTAGGGAAGTCAATCTCAATGGTTTTATCAATGGTGCATTTTAATAGATCTATATGTCCTAACACAAAAGAGAAACACATTGCTCCAGCTCTCTTCCCTTTACCACAGGAAATAAACTGTTCCAAATGCTACATGTAATAATTTCTCTAATGCTCTTAAAATTATCAGGGCTGAAGTGTACTCCCTGAGGGTCAGTCGAGCCCATCAGTCTGTGCCAACCAAAAGATACTGCTTGCAGTTTTTTATATGCTAAAGGCAATTTGCAGGAAAGGAACTTAGAGTTAAATGAAAATATAAACCAAAATAAAATCTGTACTTCCATTTTTTATAATTCAGGTGCCAATTCAGGAACTCCTCAAGGTATTCCAAGCAGAAATGAATTATTTCAGGAGATTAGGCCATTACATGTTATTAGAAGGACTTGAGGAATAGAAATTAGAGGATACATGCCAGCCTTCTGGTTTAAAGGTAGCATATCTCCACCCTTCTGATCCAGACATTAAAAACTGCTAAGATCACACAGAAATGAGGACACTATGAGAATATACTTGTGCTTCCCTGCACTGTAGAGTTTTAGTAAATAGACAGAGAGAGCTCAGAGGCTGCCAATTCATGCCTACCCTCAACATTGTTTTGCCCTGCACTGTCATGGAAAGGAGAATAGCCTCTTCTCTCATTTCCTTCCAAATTTCATACAACTGCACATCATCAGTGGAACTTAAATCATGTGGAAGCATGGGGAGTGCAGTCTTTAGCATTCCAGCCCTGCAATAAAGGAGGACAGGATATAGAAGGTGGGAGAAATGGTGGCTCAGTGCCAGTAGACAATGACTAGCAGATCTTTACATCTAAATTGTCATTAGGTCATAGACAGTTTATTTATGTATATGGCAAAGGTTAATATTTAAGGGATCTCGAGCAGAATATCAGGTCAAAATATTGTCAGCTGCTGAAGTTAGTCGACATTCTTCTTGTTCCATTTGTCTCATCCTATCCCATTAATCTCTTAACTTAGTTCTTCTTTCCAATTGTTTTCTAAATCCACTCACCAATGTAGGACCACCAGAATCTAAAATAGGGTTTATTATGTAACAGAAACTTTATAAATATTAGTTACTTGAATGAATGAATGAGTACTTTATTCAGTTGTAATTATTAGTTTCATTTGTCAACTTGACTGGGCCACAGTGTGCCCAGATAAAACATTATATCTGGGTCTATCTGTAAGGAAGTTTCTAGATGAGATCAGCATTTGAGTCAGGGGACTCACTAAAGTATATTGTACCCACCAATATGGGTGGACACCATCCAACGTTCAATCTTTTAGGGGACTGAATAGAACAAAAGGTGGAGGAAGGAGGAATTTGCCCATCCCTGTCCCCCTTTTTTTCTGCCTAACTGCTTAACTTGGGAGAGTTCATCTCATGTTTTCCTGCCTTTGGACTGGGATTTACACCACTGACTTCTCTGGTTCTCAGTCCTTCAGACTTAGGCTGAATTCCATTGGCTTTCTGAGATCTCCAGCTTGCAGATGGCAGATTGTGGGACTTCTCAGTCTCCATTATCACATGAACCAATTCTTCATAATAAAATTCCTTTTTATGTCTTATATATCTCCTTTTGTATGTAAATAAAATAAATCTCCATTTACACATATTAATTATGTATAGATGCAGCTGCTATTGGTTCTAGTTCTCTGGAGAACCCTGACTTATGCTAGCATTCTCTTAGCCATTTTTGGTCCCTTGATTTCTGTAACCTTAGGTAGGACTGCCTTAAGTCAGCAGCATTCTCTTGTCATTAAGGGTGCCTAAATAATGCCTGCAGCTTCTATTCACAAGTTTAGGGTTAGAGGTGATTTTTAACTAAAGCTATTTGGCCCCCCAGAGGACATTTGGCAATGTCTAGAGACATTTTTGGTTGGAGGAGGTGTTACTGGCAACTACAGAACAAAGATCAAGGATGCTGCTAGATGTTTTATCATGTACAGAATCTCCTTAAAAAATTGTCAGGCCCCAAAAGTGAATTGTGTTCAGGTTGAGAAACTCTGGTTTAGAGTATGGAAAAAGAAAAAAAAAAGAACTTTGGGAGGCTGAGGCAGGAGATTGCTTGAGGTCAGGAGTTTGAAACCAGCCTGGGTAACAAAGGGAGACCCTGTCTCTACAAAAAATTAGCCTGGCGTGGTGGCACATTCTTGTGGTCTCAGCTACTTAGGAGGCTGAGGCAGGAGGGTCTCTTAGGCCCAGGAGATCAAGACTATGGTGAACCATGATCTTGCCACTGCATTCCAACCTAGGCAACAGAACAAATTCTACCAAAAAAAAAAAAAAAAAAAAAAAGAATTGAATGCAAAAGGAGGGAAGGAATAAAGATGATATCCAGCAGGGGTAAACAAACTTTCTGTAATGGACCAGATGGTGAATATTTTAGCACTTGTGGGCAACAAAATTTCTATTGCAATTACTCAGCACTGCTTTTGTGGCAGGAAAAGCAGCCATAATCAATACATAAATGAATGTTTATGCTGTGTTCCAATAAAACTTTATTTAAGGATGTTGACATTTATTTAAATTTTATATATATATATATTTTATTTTGAGCAGAGTTTCACTCTTGCTGCCAAGGCTGGAATGTAATGACGTGATCTTGGCTCACTGCAACCTCCACCTCCCAGGTTTAAATGATTCTCCTGCCGTAGCCTCCCAAGTAGCTGGGATTACAGGCATGTGCCACCACACCCGGCTAATTTTATATTTTTAGTAGAGACGGGGTTTCTCCATGTTGGTCAGCCTGGTCTCAAACTCCTGACCTCAGGTTATCCACCTGCCTCAGCCTCCCAAAGTGCTGGGATTACAGGCGTGGGCCACCACGCCCGGCCAAATTTTATATAATTTTTACATCACGCAATATTATTCTCCTTTTGATTTTTTTAAACTAACTAAAAATGTAAAACCATGTTTAGCTTTCAGGCCTTACAAAAACAGGCAGGCAAAAGTTTGCTAAACCCTGAAACAGAGGAAGGAGGAGGAGAAAGAACAGAAAATAAATGACTATGGTAAAGGAGTATATTAGTTTGGTGTTTATATTAGGCTAGATTATGCTGAAGTAATAAACAATCTCAAAATCTCAGTGATTTAAATAACAAAGGAGTATTTCTCATTCACAGTATATGTGTACTCTATGCTGGCTAAGTTCTATTCCATGTTGTTTTCATCTTGGAATTCAGGCTCATAGTGCAGCCTCTATCTGGAATACTGCTGCATCTAGCAACAGAAGAAACACAAACATGGCAAACCAAGTGCTGTTTCTGAACATTTCTGCCTGAAATTGACATACATAATTTTCACTCTGTTTCACTGGCCAAAGCAAGTCACATACCATATACATTATGAGAAAGTATAGATAGCTTTTTGCATGTGGAGTGAAAAGAACTAAATGATTTGTCTTCAGTTTTAATGCTTAAAATAGAATAAAACAGAACAACAAAAGGCAAAGGCATGAAATAGAGTGTCTTGTAAGCAAGTTGAAATCTGTTTTATTTACCACCCCTTTAAACTAATATTTTTCTCTTAAAATGTACTTATTTCATAAAACAGAAGGTTAAACCATCTGACTTCATTTAATATGTCCACTTGAAACAATACATAGACTTCAAATGCTAGTTCTGATTGTGGTCAGAATTTGAAGTTAAGTTCCAAGAGGATAGATAGTGAGGTTTTCTGATAAGTTATGATGTTAATATGTTTTTGCTTCTGAAATAACTTAAAATAATATTTAATTTTTTTTGGTCTGGAAATTTCTCTTTATCTGCCACCTGCCACTCAGTCTACATTTGAATTTATTGGCTGTATGGATTTAGAAGTGGTAATTAAGAAACAGCAAGAGGAAAGCTTGTAAAGTTTCAGAGTACATGATTAGGACACATTATTGTATAAATAAAGTTAAAGCTAAGATCTTGTTTCCATATGCTTTAATTCTTATCAAGCTGATTCTAAATTACATTTTTGAAAGTTCCAAATAAATTTAGATTTTGTAGATACAGCAGATTGAAACATAGTAACTTACTATCTTTTCTGCCTATTGGACTTACATTATGGATCTATGAGGTATCATGTGCCATATTAAACATATTCTTGCTACCAGCTTCTATGAAATTGATGTCTTTAATCAAGTCATGCATATAAATTTGATCAGTGCTATTCTGTATGGATTAGGATCTAAGGGTTTATACATAAAATTGATCTATAAGGAGATACATGCTCAGATATGCAGAGTCATGCTGGGGATGCCCACAGTTCTCCCATTTTCACACTTAGAATGCTAGGTGAGGTCAAAGCTAAATTCTAATTCCATTTAGTTTTAAGAAATAATCTGCCTTCTCTCTTTCCTGAACAGTTTCCAATTATTTAGCTTTTTTCCTCTAAAATCCATGGAGCAGAGTTAAGCACTATGTTCCCTCTAATTTCATAGGATATTTGAAGGAGCTTTGTACGTAATGGAGCAAGATAAAAGAGTGCCAGGCATGAAAAAGGCCAGATTCCTGAATCATATTTGTAATGTGTTCAATTATTTGGGGAATGCTGCAGTCATTTTTATTCAAGAGTAAAGTGACACTGGAAAACAATACTTTTTCAATGTAATCATTTAGATTTATTTTTAAAAGGAGAGGAGAGTTCTCTTGTTGATTTTATAAGAGCAAAGGCAACAGTCAGCCATTCTTTTGGCTAATTCACGTGCTCCTCAAGTAAAACTTAAGCCCAGGTTATGTTGGTAGGATTTAAAGTAGTAAGACATATGTGAATAAAATGATATTAGGTCTGTGTAATTCTGAATAATAAAATAAAGATTAAGATGGTAATATTGGTCCCTCAAGTACTGGTATTTAAACTTTAAAAATCAATCAAGAGAGAAGATTAAGTGGTGTTTCTTTGGTACTAAAAATGTAAAGCTAAGACCAAATTGTTCTACTTCACAGATTTAAGATACAAAGAATGATATTTAAAGATATTAAAATGACTATTAAATTATCTTCAGTTTGTAAAGAATCTCCTATGAAGTACACTTAGAAGAAATCCCTGAGTATATTAAATACTCTATTAGTATCTTTCTTCATAAACAAAGAGGAACAATTTAAAGGCTTTGCAAGACATATAAACACAGTGCTTAGTAAAAGCAGTATCTGTTTATAAGGCTTCCTCCATCATGCTTGTAAGAGAAAAAACAGATTCACACAATTAAACTGTAACATTTGAACACATTAACTATTCGCAATTGAATCAAAAAACCAGTCTCTTATGGTGTTTCTATGTTGTTTTAGCCACTCGATATTGTTTTTCACTGTTTCCAGCACTTGTTCCCTAGGTTTTTCTCCTGCTCCAGCTTGTGGATATTTTGCAAAAAAGCTCTCCATCTAAAAAAGAGAAAGGAGTAATTAAAATTGTCATTTGCAGCCAAATGAGTCTTCAAGAATTTCATTCACAAACTGGATTTGCTTCCTTCTTACCTAGAAATTCAGTATCACTGCACAACATTGAGCTACACCTCTTGGTGCCCATCTCTCAGATTAGCAATTGTTACCCATGGCTTTTTGGAACCCCTCAGCATGTCAAGCCAAAATAGGCTCTGACATTTTAGGAAGGATGGCAGTATGTCAATCCTAGCATGTCCTTTTCTGTTTCTGCTGCTTTCTCTGTTTTCCATGGATTCCCCAAGGTGTTCCCTGGAAAATCTGACCTATGAAGTGATGGTTTTGCTTAGCCTTTCACTCCAGGAGTCTGTAATGGACTTTCAGTTCACTTATTAAGAATTCATTTAAAAAAAAAACAAAAAAAAACTTTGTTAAAATTAGTGCTGTCCTCCCTCTGACCTCCAAAACCCTATCCCAAACTCAGACATACTAGAATTATTTGCTATAAAAATAAGAATAATTTGGTTTTTTAACATACAGAAAACTCTTAGCATTTCAATATCTAACATGCAGATATCCAAACTTCACACAATCTCTACTTGTTCAACATTGATAGACATTTTTCCTCCTTTGGACTTGAGATATTTGAAACCTGACAGATTTGGGATTAGTTTTGAAATTGCAAAACTATGAATTCTGAATGGAATCAAATCTTGACCAACTTGTTCCAGAGTTACATTTACAGGACAGGCACAACCTTCTGCCCATGCTTTTGTGAACTAAACTGTCTAGTGTGGCCTTCTCAATGTCCCTGGCCTCGGCTTTCTCAGCTTTCAAACTTTCTTAGAGGTCCTTTGAATTGTTTTGCATTTAGAAAAAAAAAACATAGGTGTACATTTTACTAGATACAAGAATTATTTCTCAATTTGCTATGTATACTTATCAAGATAAATAAAAACATGTTTTATACCTTAATATATACAATTTAAAAATACAAAACCAAAAAGAATTATTTCTTTCTCATTGTCTTCTGTGATTTGCAATGAGAAAATATCATTTCTATTTGGAAAAATAGTTTCATTCTATCCCATTACTGGATATATACCCAAGGGATTATAAATTATTCTACTATAAAGACACATGCAAATGTACGTTTATTGCAGCACTATTTACTATTTACAATAGCAAAGATGCCCATCAATGATAGACTGCCTAAAGAAAATGTGGGACACATATACCATGGAATACTATGCAGCCATAAAAAAGAATGAATTCATGTTCTTTGCAGGGACATGGATGAAGCTGGAACCCATCATCCTCAGCAAACTTACACAGGAACAGAAAACCAAACACCGCATGTTCTCACTCGTAAGTGAGAGTTAAACAACGAGAACACATGGACGCAGGGAGGTGAACAACACACACTGGGGCTTGTCCAGGGTCGAGGGGGCAAAGGGAGGGGAGAGCATTAGGACAAATACCTAATGCATACAGGGCTTAAAACCTAGATGATAGGTTGATAGGTGCAGCAAACCACCATGGCATATGTATACCTATGTAACAAACCTACACGTTCTGCACATGTATCCTAGAACTTAAAGTAAAATTTGAAAAAAAAAAAAAAAAGTTTTATTCTGTTCCTTCTTGGACAAATGTAGAGGAATTTATCTTTATACCTGCCACAGTTGCATTTCAGTGTTGAATGGCTCTGCTATTGTGACAATTCGGCCAAGGTTTCGGTCATTGAGTGTATATCTGGAGAGAAATTTAGAGTAAAAGGAAGTGTAAGTGCTCATAATGTTACATATTTTCTCTAAATTCAGATGTTACCTTTTTATTTCATAGTTTTTAGAAGTAATTTTCAAAGTACGGAAAACACAGTAAGAAAACCCATTTTACTTAAAATCATTCTATTCATGATAAATTCTTAGTAAATTCTGCACTTCTTTTTGTAGATGAATTGACACAATTTTCTCAGATGTGGAATACTGCTTGTTGTAGTCCCCAAATCTGTTCTTCTTTTTCTGCACATATGAACACCCAGCTAGAGACTGTGTTTCTTAGGCTCTCTCATAGCTAGGTGTCCACAGGTAACCCAATTCTTACCAACAGAACATTAGCACAATGTTCAACTGCAGCCTCCTTGCTTAAATAAAGGAAAATTGCTTGCCTAAAGTTGTTGGATTTTTACTCCCGTTCCCCCAAGCTAGAACACGGACATACCAGTGATTTGGCTTCAGCCATGCAAATAGGATACTGGCCTGACCCCACAAAGCAGAACCACACTAATAACTTGCACCACTCACTGCAGGAATCTAACTGTACTGAAAACTAATTGCCCACACAAGTCCTTTCAGTGGCTGCCTTTCTATGTTTCCGTTACAGAAGAACACCTCTAGCATCATTATCCTAATGCTCTATGCATCTTCCTACTGGTACAGAAATTTAAATATAGGCTATTTATTCTGCTTTCAAAAAGCTTTATTAGTTGCTGGCATGTGGGGGTTATGACCTATATCAAGCTGCCTAAGCAAAGAAACTTAGAGCTAAGTGCCAAGATAGAATTTTAAAGATGATATTCTATCCCTGTTCTTTTTGCATTTTCTTTCATAAAGAGCAAGAATCAGAACTTTCCTTATAGACCACAGACGGTTGTGGTAGAGGTAAAAAATCTCATCACAATTAATCACAGTGCAAGAAACTCACAAAATTATGTATAAACCTTAAACCCCTGGAATGTTGAGGAGGGATACAAGAAAATATGTACACAGCACTAGGAGAAATTTTGCATTTAAAAAGTATTACGGACCAGGCACAGTGGCTCATGCCTGTAATCCCAACACTTTGCGAGGCCAAGGTGAACAGATCACTTGAGCTCGGCAGTTCGAGACCACCCTGGGCAGCATGGCAAAAACCCATCTGTACCAAAAATATAAAAAGTAGCTGGGCACTTGATGGTGTGTGTCCTGCAAGTCGTCCCAGCTACTTGTGGGGCTGAGATGGGAGGATTGCTTGAACCAGGGAAGTTGAGGCTGCAGTGAACTGAGATTGTGCCACTGTACTCCAGCCTGGGTGACACAGTGAGACCCTGTCTCAAAAAAAAGTTTATATATATATATAATTACATATAAATTTATATATATATATAAAATGTTTCCATATATATATATAAAATGTTTCCATATATATATATATATATATATATATATATATATAGTAGCAAAAGCAGAAATCCTAAAGATAAATCCTAGTTTGTTTTACACAAATCAAAAACTTTTATACTGAGCTGAGAGTGACGGTTTGCCCCTCTAATCCCTGCGACTCGGGAAGCCGAGTTAAGAGGGAGAAATATGCCAGCATGAATTTAGCAAAGGAATGAAAATGTACCAATGGGAAAGGAATAACATGTTCTAGTAATCAAGCATGCTTTCAGTGTACCAGGTCCAGTGCCCACTCTTATCACAGACACCACTGAATTGAAAGCCATAATATGTTTTTCATCCCTAATATCATCAGTCATTATCTAAAACGTGATTCTGAGGCATTAGTAACACTGCCCCTAGATGTGTGTACTTCCTTGCCTCTGACACATTTCCTAGATCTCCCCAGGCTCTCGAACCCTTTCACCTAGCCCTCTGGAACTGTTCCTTTACAGGGAACACTACTTCTCATTCTCACTGAGAAAATGTTTATATTCCCACATCCTTTGTAGCATCAGGTCAGGAAATGGAGTCAGTGTGCTCAGACTCCCAATTGCTGCTTCCAGACCAGCACTCCTCCAACCTCCTTAAAAACTTCTGTTCCCTTATGTTATTCCCTCTCATTTGTGATACATTTTCACACCTGACTCCTCCAAGCCATGCCATCATCCTGGGTAATTTCCAGGTCCACACAGATGATCAATATAACATCTCGTCTCCTTAGTTCCTTAACCTTATTTCCAATGATATTTTCTTCACTCAACTTCAGCCACCAAACTCCTGTGGTACTTTGTGATCATCATAAGTCATCTGCCTCTAAAATTGTTAACCGATTCACCCTCTATGACATGTTATATCTTTCAGTTTCCACTGTGACTGTTTTTTCACTTTACCAAGATTTCTGGCCCTTTCACTATCCCCGCTCCTACCATCTCTCAAGCCATCAGCTCTTCCTTTTCTTTCACTTATTTCTTTATGTAGTTAAGATTTTATGGTCTACCATTTTGAATAACACTTCTACCTAAGACCTGAACTTTTTTATACTTTAATAATCTATGTCTAATAAAGTATACAAGTATTTGTGTGACTCTTTACTTAAATTTTATCTCTATCACCAGACTCAAAGCTTCATGAGGACAGAGAACCAGGTCTGTTTCTCCTTGCTATTGCATTCCCAGTGTCAGTCATAATGCCTAGCACAGAGTAGGTACTCCACAATATTTATTAGACGAAAGAATTGTAATTTAAAATTAGATATTAGTTTTCATATATTCAGGTAGCAAAGATACGTAAAAATAACATTGAGCATTGAAAAGGGTTGGGAAAATAGGCAGTTACTAGTAAAATTTTTCAGAATGGCAATTGTGCAACATTTATCAGGAACCCTAAAAATAAGTGTATCCTTTCATCCAGCAGTATTACTTCTACTATTACTTGTATTCTAAAGAAATTGTCAAGGACATTAAAAAACAACAACAACAAAGGATTCGGCGTCGAAGACTGTTCATCAATACACTATGCATAGTTGTAGGGGAACAGCTTTATTGTCCAACATGTAGGGATTGGCTGAATAAACTAAGATATAAGTACATATTAAAACATTATTAAACCATTCAAAATAACATTGATACCCACAATATATGATGATGAGAAAAAACGCAAGTTATAAACATATGTGCAATACAATTTCATTTCTTTAAGTAAACAGCCATAGAGAAACTCAAGGAGAAACAGTAATATGACAATAGAAGTTATTTCTTGGTGATTGCATCATAAATTTTTGTGTACTCTTATTGTTGCTTATCTGCATTTTGTGCAAAAAACATATCAGTTTCACAATAAGAAAACAGAATTTAAAAAAGCAAATCACACTGAGTTGCTTCAATGAGGAGTTATTTCTTGGTGGTTGCATTATAGGTAATTTTTGTACTCTTATTTTTGCTTATATGCATTTTGTGCAAAAAACACATATCAGTTTCACAATAAGAAAATAGGAATTTAAAAAAGCAAATCACGCTGAGTTGCTTCAATGAGATTCTACAAAGAAAATCTGCTAATTGCAGCTAATAAAACAATGTTTTTCAGCGACTTATAATTTCTATAATTTTTCTTTCTGTTTTGTTGAAAGGACATATTTAGAAACTAGCAATGAATATACTGAGTGAAAACCTCAACTACTTGTTTAAATACCAGAAATGTCAAAACAAATTATGTACATCCCAGGAAACCAATATCATGTAAAGTATAGAAAATAAGGGAAAATACACTGTATGTTTATTATATTGGTTATTTTTTAAAACTAAAATAAGGATTATATATGTTTTAAAGAATTTGAAAAAATTATATAAACATTGTCCTCTTGGATTTAATATTTATACAAGTATTATTATGCTATCCAAAAGAAATAATTTTGATACACACAACCTTTTTAAGTGCTTATTAAATTGTTTGATTTATGAGGTAGTATTTGAAGGGTTTCAATTATGTCCTATTGACTTAACTTTTCATTTACCATCATAAACTAAAATCACACCACATTATTGATTTATTGGGTCAACTCAAATTCATGGTTTCATCTAAGTGTTTATTGGAAGAAACAAAAGCAAAGAATAATTTCTGAAGTATCTTTGGAACTTTGTGGTTAAGTCTCAAATTGGCAAGGACATTAGTAGTGTGGCCATCAGTTGTCATAAAAATAACATGAGAAAAGTTTTATTTATTTAAATAGAAGCTTATTTATTTTAGGATGACAATAAATTATTCAGAAATGGAGATCATAAAACTACACATCCTGAAATTTGGAAAATGTTCAAGTGTTTGGAAATATTTGGATAAAATTTGACTCATTTTTGTTTCATTTTTCTTATATATTTTTTATAGAGAAATTCTGTTTATTCAAGCCATGTATGATTAATATTGGCTGTTTGTGTGTGTTAGACATGTGGTTATTATGTAATTTCATGTTTGGGGCCATTTGAAATAATATGAGAAATAGATTATTAGACTATGAAGAAATACCAAAAGCCTTGGGCAAGAGTTTTGGAGTACTTCTGGAATAGTTTATCTTTATTTTTTCCCTAGAAAAATAATCCATTTATCAGACCTAATACATTTATTTTAAGGCCAGATGTATATGACCTTTATGACAAGGTAAAACCTATGTTTTTCTACTTCTTAATTTTCTTGAAGTGTACCAACTAATTTTTAAAAATGAAAAAATCATTTTTTGAAATAAATCACAGCAGAGCTATTCAAATAGGCCTTGAGAAACATTTATTTAATAAACAATAAGTGAATGGCCATTTTACTATGCAAAATAAAATATTATTTACTTACCTTTTCATAACTCAAAAGTAACTTTTGTGCTTTATCTATATAGGTTTCTTGCACCATACACCATAGAAAAGAGATAGTTTTATGATCTTTTCAATTAAAATAAAACATGCAGTTTGTATCACTAGCCATATATCTTTCAAAATGGAGGGCATTAACTTGCATGATATAAACTATTACATCTAGATAATAACATATTTTTAATAGGTAGATTCATTCATTCTAAATTAAGCATTTCATTTAAACAATCATAAAAAATGAACAATGCACATGTGTGCACGCACACACACACACACACATTCACATGCACACCAACCAACCTTCATAGAGATGGAATAACAGTGACACTCAATAGTTACAAGAATAGAAAACATAAAAATTTATCACAAAGAGACAGAAGCAATGTAGTGTATTTTGGTTGGGAGCTAGAGATAGAATCTGGATCTCAGGAAAAAAATAAATGTAAATGGACATAACAGTACTCTGGTGAGATGTAGGGTGGAAAAGAGCAAATAATTAGAAGTTATCATTGTAGTTGGTATTTCTCATAAGGCAGTCATTATCAATGTGGCAGTGCCGCTGGACTGACAGGAAAGATTAAGAGGAGATGACAGAGGCTATTTCCTAATGTAGGGATTATGGACGGTAAAGGTCTTTTCATCAATGTTTATATGTTTATTCGGAACATACATTTATTCTGTATTCTATTTTGTACTCTGCCAAAGAACTGCCTTTTGGATGGAAATTGAGCATTATATTTAGAGGATCAGAACCAAGAGCAGCAATATTTCTTCTGCACAGGGCTGAAGAAATATGAAGTTTGGAAAAGCATCTCTTTCACTGATTTTGCTCTTCTCTTGTCCTTGCTATTTCCCATTTTTAAACTGCTGTTGCCTAGGAAATATAATTCCCTTTTAAGAACCATTCAAAATACTTGAAGTTTCATTATCTGGTTAGGACAGGTAATAGTTATCACCCACATAAGCCCAGTATGATATAGAACTCTAATTTGAACCCAGGTCCAATAATTTTTACCTACTTTTTATCAAATATTAATTGAGAACTAAATATGTGCCTGGCATTATGCTAGGTACCAGCACAACAGGCAGAATTATATTAACTTGTTTTAACCAAACTAAAAATGATGCAATTTAGTGTTCCAAATCTCAGAATCTTATAGGTCAATTGAAATAGTAATTTCCAGAAAAAAAAATTGTTCTTAAAATTAACTAGTACATTGCTTCCCTGGAAGGACAATACCATGAACCTTTACCTCTAATAATATACTATTTTAGATACTGTATACATGTCGGAGACTGTGGCCCAAAGAAAAATGAAGGAATCTGTAGATAGAATGAAACAAAGAGAACAGCAGGCCATTATCTGATCATCCCACCTGTCGACTAGATAGTCCCAGTTGAGTTGTATCCAATTCCAGGCCATGTTCTTCCCATAGCTGTTATATGAGATATATCGAATGACTGTAAACACATCCTGAGTTTTAATAAGGTTTGTGTCCTTGAGCAAATCCAAATACCTAAGAGAAGCCAAACAGAAAAACAATTCAAAGTGAACTTTTAATGTTCACCCTTAGCTAAACTCCAATGCAAAATAGTTTTCATGCCAGCAATTTAATTCTTGACGTATCAACTGATAAAGTGAATTAAATATGACAAATGATGAAAGACAACTTAAACATTTCTGATATGTTTAACTGTTTTTGAAGAGCAACCTACGATTTTAAGGACTAGTAGAATGTAAACTATAAAAACATTTAAAAATTAAATTATTTTAGAAGTACCAAAACAATTTTAAAACACAGATTTTTAACCATTAATATTTTAAAACAGCATTTACTGAATAGAGTACTTCGCACATGTACCTATCATCCCACTGGATTTTTAAAAAGAAGCCAGTAAATTAAGAGAATATTTATGCTCTTATATTCTATAGGATGTTTGTTCTTCCCTAAATTGTAAGAAACAATCCTCTAATGTAACCTATATGGTTATATTAGTTGGCAATAATTAAGAACACAAATAAGTACAAGATAAATTAAATGACTAAATGGATAGGTTTAATTTTATACCACGGCTATACCTAGAGTAGCATTTCTAGCCCAAGACCTTACAAGTGTATATTGTATTGAAAAGGTGTTTCCAAATAAGGTCAGCACATATTTTATTCACTGTGACAAGGGAACCTCAAAGCTGGATGTCTACCACTGATAGATTAGATATAGTTTCATGTTACTCAAGTCTTGCTGCCCCATGGCATCCTACCCATTGGCTCAATTCATTTATATCATTAGGAGGTTATGAGAAATAACTACAACAAAGGAATCACTCTTCAACTTGAGTTGTGAGCCTTTGAGAGTCAGCCTTTGTCAAAGAGAAAAGGTATTTCTAAATTATGTATGCTTTTATTAATATATCAAGACCCCTAGCATACTTGACATAGAAATTTACCCTAAATGGGACTGGAGAAAACTCAAGTTTAAACAAAGTCCATGCCACATGGGAAATTGGAAAACACAACCCCTTAAGAACAGGTCTATGGTTCAGCATGTACTTTTGTGCTATGCCAAAATGGCATGGGAGAGTGATAGTACCTCATAGGCAAGGTGACGTAAATATATGAATGAGTTTAAGGTAATTATCCTGGTTCCTTTGACTTGTGGATCCTGTTTAGGGGAACCTATCAGCTTCGTCACTCAGCAGTAAGAGGTAGGGATGTTGGTAGGTCTGATGGAAAAACAAAAGTACCATACATACAGCACAGATACTTCATGAATAGAAGCAAGTGATTGGGACCACAGCTTTCATCTCTGGATGACAGATAGTGCTCCAGAAGGTAAAATGTGATCAGTGAAAACTCAGTGGACTCTGGCCCAGACCAAAATAGGTAAACACCTTAAGGCAAAAGCAGCAAAACCCAGAGGTCTCTTTGTCCGTCACCACAAAGGTGACATGTCTCCCTATGCAGAAGGAACATAGGGAAGGGAAGGAACTCTAGAAGAGTGAACATTTACTCCAAGAGACTATTTAAATGACAATTCTAGTTTAACAACGTATTTAAAAACTAGACTGGCAGACACAAATAGTCAACATCAGTTGTTCTCCCTCTCACTGGCTTATCACCCAACAGTGTGAGAACTCTTGGGAATAATCAGATAGGAAAACAAGATCCTACATTTTCTTTGCACTTGCAGTATGTGAGTAAATCTACTTATATGAAAATACAACATACCAATCATGTGTTTCAAATAAGAAAAGAATTCCAAGGAAGCTCTTACGGCTGCCTGAACTTGCTGCAGAAACTTTTTCACTCTGGTCATTATTCGAAACTGGAAGACTTTGTAAATGGTTAAAGTAACGCACTCAAATGTGAGATATGTTGCTTCCAAAATTTTTTTTAAAGCATACCAAGCCCACCAAAATAGTCTTTTCCTGTGGCATGTCATTCAAGATGCAACAACTTTCTTTTACTTTAGAGGGAATATTGTGATATGCTCTAAACTACTGAACTTCCAGAAACTGCACTCAAGTGATGGGATCCTGAATTTTTGTGCAATTTATCTTTCATTCCCTAGTTCACAGGGGTTTACTAAGGCATCTAAAAGTACCTGCTAATTTTCTTACCAGATACAATCAGCACATTGCCATTAAAGTAATGAATCAGTGTGATGTTTTGTGAAATGTTAAAATGATCAAGTTTTTTTTTTTTTTAATTAGATATGAGGTCTCACTATGTTTCCCAGGCTGGTCTTGAACTCCTCCTGGGCTTAAGGAAACCTCCTGCCTCAGCCTCCCAAAGTGCTAGGATTATAGGCATGAGTCACTGTCCACAGCCAAGATGTTCAAGTGCTTGATGAACTGTCATGGTAGAGAGCAGGAGAATTAATATATAGCCCTGAGGTAAGAGGCTGAAGGTACATTATTGGCTGTACATGGGAAAAGCAAACTGCTTCTGGTTGTCCTTTTAAATTGATATTTCATTGTAATTTACTATTTACATTCTGCCTCTCCCATGAAGCTGTAAGTACCTCAAGGATAGATGTCATTTTTATTTGTGTTTTATTCATTTTTATTCTCACAATCTATATAACTATACATAGAAAGGACATCATAACTGTTGGTTAAATACATGAAGTAAATAACTCAGACACTATAAGAAGCAAAAAATGAATGAAGGAAGAAGCTAGTTGATTTTGAGTATAGATGCAGAGAGGGAAACAAGTCATAGATGAGCTTCAAGTGGCCTTTGTGCCTTCTGAGTGGAGTGTCAACACATTTGTGGCAGACACTCCTCTTTCTCTACTCACAGAGCCCACTTTTGTTCTGATACCATTTGATATTCTTGATTTTAGATAAGGCAGACTTCTACCGCAGTCCCAGATAACTCTAATTGGCTCAAATCAGCCAAAGGAATTCAAGTTCATGCTAGTCAGCAAATGGTCAAGTTTTAGACCTAGAGTGTGACCCAGAATGATGAAGGGGGATCCCGTTCTGGATTATGAGGGGAACTGGAGACAACTATCCTGTTGGCATAAAAGACAGCCTTGTGAGGAAACTCTTTTGTTCCTGTCCTACCTCCATCACACATGTTTGTGAAAAAACAAAATGTTTCAAGCTCTGGAAGTCATGAGACATCCAACATGTCGAGCATGGAAAATCAGAACGAGAAAAGTGAAAATGTTGAGCCGCTGCACACAACTGGAGCTACCTATGTCCAGAATGTTTTCCTATGAGATTACTTACTGTTTTTTGCTTATTGTTAGGCCAATCTTACATGGATATTTTGTTTCTTGCAGGGAAAATAGTTTTTAATGGAATTTTTGGCAACAAAACATCATACTTTAATCAGAGTCTTAAAGAGATTGTGACACATAAACTATTGAATACCGTTTATATACATGAAACAAAAGCCCAACTTACCTTGACAAAAGAGTAACATTCCTTACTGATGCTAATCCATAGAGCAGTTTTTCTTTTTCTTGAGCTAATGAAGTTTTCTGGTATTGCTCAAGAGTGTAGTTCCATGAAGTCTCATTGCCAGAGTTCTGCATCCCATACCGATACACCAGAAGCCTGAGATTTACAGGAATCCTAGAAGAAGAAACAGTGTTTCAGAGATTTCAACTACTCTTTTCTCAGTTGTGTCTTCTAAACATAACAACATAAGTAATCACCTTTCAGTCCCAGTTAGCCATTGCTCAAATAATCGGGAAGCATTGTCCAAGGCTTCTCTGTCTCCCATCTTGCATGCAAACCCTAACACAGAAGAACGGAGTAACCTTAAAAACAAACAAACACAATTCCAGGGCCTTAAGCACTTTTCAAAAGTCTTAAAACACAGAAACAAATATTAAATGAATATTAGTGGCTAAAAAGTGAGAAATAACTTTGTGAGGTGGTCTCCAGTATCATTCCATCCCAGAGAATCGGCAATAGGCTTCACTTGAACTTGGAAGTATTCCTGAAATAAAAGCATTAGGTACAATAAGTAATAATTTACTACGTGTCAGTAGCATCCCAATTATTATACTCTGCAGCCCCTGTTATAATCTGTTTTCCTACTAGTTCACAGTACTTTGTGCTTGCCCTTAGAAAAACAATGTATTTGGTTCTTATCACATTGCAATTTTGCTTCAATCCTGAAAACATGAACCATCCTAGACCTTCCTGTAATGTTTTATAAAACTTTGGGTAAGGCCCTTTTAACTTCTATTTCTTTTAACGTACGTAATAAATAGGAAAACACTTGATATACTTCCTAAGAAGACTGTTTAAGTATATATGAAATAATAAAAATAACTGATATTTGTATACTGCTTTGGGTTTTACAAAGGACTTTCATATTATTTGATCCTCACTATCCCATTACCATAGAGAGGCGAGTGCTGACATTCCTAATATACAAAGGAAATTAAGACTCACAAATATTAAATCATGTGTTCAAGATCTTTCATTTTGTAAACAGAAAAACTAGAGATTTGAATCCAGAATTTGTTTAAAATTACAAGTGTCCTACTTATGTGCTACAGAATCACAAAGCAAAGAAACAGTATTTAGAATCACTACTTAGAATAAAATCTCAATGTGGAAAATACCAGCAGTAAGAATAAGAAGAAATAATATTATATTTTAAAATAATAATTCATTTCAACATAAAGTCCATTTAAAATAAGATCCAATTAGTATTTATTGTCTAAAATGTTGTGTATTATAAGTAAAATATTAATGGTTGTATTACTTGTAATACTAAAATGCACCTAAATAGTATGTAAGCAGAACCACAAATTCTACTGAAAAAGAATAGATGGCATAGATTTGCTTTGATTAGTCAAATCATTGCACTTTCTTTTGATTCCGCCTGGCAAGCGAACATGCTCTATGTCCCCGGGAGCTCCTTCTCTCAGAAAGCATCCTATTTTACTAATGGCTAAACATTTACTTTCATAAGATACCATAGCATTAACATCACCTCAATCATAGGATATAGCTCTTTATCATCTTCAAACATGCTAATGATGTAGGTTACAGCTGAAATGACTCTCTGCCATGGTAAAAAGTCCTCTTCCTTTCTGAGATACTTGGTCAAGTTCAAAGGCACCTTATAATCTAGAAGTTGGGCTCTGAGAAAGACCAAAACAAACAAACAAACAAACAAAACTACAGTTAATTCAAAACCGCAGACTTCAGTTTCCATTTAACTGAAAGTTTTGGCGATGAAAGCTTTCCATGTTAATGAAGATTCTTCCATTCAACAATCAGGAATTGCATTTATTGTTGAGGCCTAATCAAAAAGTTTTGTCCAACATTATATAGTAGTGCTTTCATAGTTCAAGAGCAAGAAGGAAGACAGGCATTAAGATGTAAATTTGGAAAAGCACAATAGCAAAATTTCAAATAAAACAAAAGCCATTTAGCTGTACAGTTAATATTAACAAATAGAAACTTTAAAATTTTAGGTTCGCAAGCTGATTATAATATATAAATTCACTATTACAAATATATTTTGTTAATACTATTTACCTTTGCCTATGAGGAAGAAACATGAATAACAGTACTCATGAATCCTGAATGCTTAAAACATTCAAATTGAACTTTTATTTTCCTTTATAACACTCCTCTCTTATACATTTCCCATTAATAGTCATTTAAAAAGTAGATTTTTCTCTTCTAGAAAATTCAAAGATAATATTGACATTTTAAAGGTTAAAGAATCTACTTCCTTCTCCTTTCAAAAGAGTTTTAGAACCTTTTGAAATCAGCTCAGTTTTCCCCACTTCCCTGCCCTTTTTTTTCTGGTTTTGTTTTTGTTTTTTTACTCCCTATCTCATGAAATTACTCTCAAGGAACCACTGGTACAAGAACCTCTGTTTCTGACCCTGCTTCTAGGGACCTCAACTCGAGACTGCTAGCATTCTTACTCAACTTTGGGTTTCAAACTCCATTTGTTAAGTCCATAGACAAACAGCAGTTCTGAAGTCCAGACTTGTCAAGAATATTCTTTGTTCAAAAATCTTCTGTTTATATAGTGAGAGCCCAGCATGAGGGACTTAAATCCTAGAACTTTGCTATACTCTACAGGTAGAGAGGTTGGAAGCTATAACTTAAAGTTTCCACCAAATAAAATGGAGAAGAGGACAAAGGTCATATGGGAGCATTGTTGCTCTTCTATCTTGGACTAAGGTACCTTGTCTTTGGTTCTGATTATGTGGTGGATTATGTTTACAGACTTGTGTAAAAGGAAGGTTGGGGGACTTTTATGGCAGAAGGTTTGTTTTTGTTTTCCTGGGTGTAACTTCAAAAGGCTGCATAGCTCTTCTTAAGAGAAGCCTGAGTTAACTAGGTAAGTACACCGTCTTGTCAAACATAGCTCTCTAGACGGACAGTAAAAATGGTTGAGAGAGGTGCCCGGGTGAGTAAAACTTATCCCATGTGCGTCGGTTCTTCAGCAAGATCTTCGGGTGGTGTGAAGGGCATAAGAAGTTACCGGCTGTCTAGTCTCTCAATTGAACTTGCCAATTAAATTCAGATCTCTGGCTTCAAACAGTCATTTTGCAATTAACCAAATCACCTTTGGATTCTTTTCCCATTCCCCATCTTCTCACTTCCTTTAAGGGAAGTCCATGAGAGGATGGGAAAAGTTGCTTATAGAGTTCTGTGTTGTTCTCTGGTCATCTCTGCAAACACTTAACAGAAATGTTTGTATCTGAGATCCATGATCTTGGCTTGACTGATGTTCACCTGCTGGTCCTTACTTGCTAAAGTGGCCCTTACCTTGGATATCCTTGGAGCCAGTGGTCCTTGAAACCTGGCTGAAATTCTGTTTAGATCATTAGCTTCAATGGTCCTTTCAGCTGTCCTCTTTGCCATTATTACCTTTCCTAGTGATTCCTGTCCCCATCCATGGCTTGTCAGCCAGCACTCTCTGCTTCCCCTTATGTTGTTACCCACCCTCCCCTGGCTGTAGCAAGAAGTAGGCTGCAGGAAACAATATGAAGTAATTGCAAAGAGAAAACAAAAAAACAGAAAAACTATTGTAATAAGCAGGGGTGGAGTGGGGGGAATAATTATTTATGTGTCTGTTTTGGTAAGACCCCAAGACAAAGTCTCTTGGCCTACACTCCAAAGAAAGATGCAGGACTCTAAAGCAGAGTAACATGGTAAAGCACAGGACTGTGTGATTCTTGCCTGAGAGCCCCCCACCAGCCTATAAAAGACGTTGGAGGCCGGGCGCGGTGGCTCACGCCTGTAATCCCAGCACTTTGGGAGGCCGAGGCGGGTGGATCACGAGGTCAAGAGATCGAGACCATCCTGGTCAACACGGTGAAACCCCGTCTCTACTAAAGCTACAAAAAAAAAAAAATTAGCTGGGCATGGTGGCGCGTGCCTGTAATCCCAGCTATTCAGGAGGCTGAGGCAGGAGAATTGCCTGAACCCAGGAGGCGGAGGTTGCGGTGAGCCGAGATCGCGCCATTGCACTCCAGCCTGGGTAACAAGAGCGAAACTCCGTCTCAAAAAACAAAAAGAAAAAAGAAAAAAAAAAAAAAGCGTTGGAGAAGAAGGAGGAGAGAGAGACATTTTAGTGAAGGGCTTTTGAAGAGTGCTATCAGTATACTGAGTACACTGTAAATGCTCTCCCCTCCAAGGGCTAGGGGACAAGATGGTTTTCTGTCTAATCCTCAGGAGAGAGGTTTCAGTGGGACCGGCCACTCGAAGAGGTTTACCTGTGTCTCCTGGAACTTCGGGGCATGGTGGCCTGGTGTCTGACACCCTGAGAAATCTAAAGGATGACAGACTGTTTGGCTGGTGCTCAGGCCTCAGAGTGAAGAGATGGGACCGCATGGGGTGGCCTGTTCTTTTAAACATTGTCAGAGTAAAGCATACATGACCACTTCCTGTGGACCAGAAGTGGGTCAGAAGTTTCCGCCTGTCCACCTCAAGGAAACTGCGAGAGAAAGACCCTTCTCAATGGAATGGACATGGGTGACAAAAATGCCATGAAAACACAACACAAGGACAAGAATCAGCATTAAACATCGACAAAGTTCAGAGAGGATGGAAAGTAGATATCACATCAGGAACGTTTTCCCTCTCACCTGCTTTCCTGAGAGGGAAAACGTTCCTCTCCTTGCTTTAACTTTGGAGAAACCAGAGGCAAGACGGTGACTGGGGAGAAGTAGAAGTTCCAAGCAGAGAAATGAAGAGGAAATCCATCACCCCATTCCCATTGCAGGTGACTGATCTGAACCTGGCCTAAGCTAGGGGCAGGAAGAAGCTTTAAATGAGGTAAAAAGCTTTGATAATTTCACTTGACTGAGCATGTTATGGAATTGAGAGGGTTTGGATGAACTAGTGGTGATAGGTAAATTTTTATTTCTTACCTTGACCAAAAGAGGCATATGCCCAGCCAGGGCAGTAAGAGTACTACCTCTTCAGATCAATTTGGAAGAGACAGGGGAATAAAAAATACATTTATTTTCAGATGTATCGTTTAGTCCTGATTGTGAAATATAATGGCTACTACATTCCTTTTAAATACCTCAGTAGACTTGTGTAAATCCTAATCCTACCACAGTTGCTCACCTATTTAACTATGCATTTCTTTTCTCTTCTACCCCCTCCACCAAAGCTTCATAGTGGTCTTAGCTGAAGTGATCTTTGAAGCCGTCCTCTTGGCTCTAACCAATGCTCGTTGAATCTGTTTATCTCCGAGTCCCATTTTCCTTATGTGCTGCAGAACATAATTGAGCCAGGTGAGAGCTCAGGTATTTTCTAGCTCTCTCATGTGATCCTACATGTTTTGAATTTCAAATTTGTTTCACTTTCTTCCTCTCCACAGCTCTTCAGTTTTATGGGGCTGTGGCCAAGGAGCTAAGCAAATGTGAGAAAGTCTTTCAGTAGTGTAAGTTACTTGCTTTATAATCAGTTCCTCAGAGAGAGCTGTTCAACAGACTTTCACTTCCCCTTGGAACAGAAAGAACCACCTACATTGCGATGCAAATTAAACTGTAGAGATAGTACAGTTCTTTGTAATTTCTAAGAGTGAAGAAGCTGAGCTTTGAAACAGGATAATTAAAAAAAAAAAAAACTAAAAGATTCTGTTTTAAAATACTTATTGATCATCTTCCTTCATCATTTAATTTCCCAGGTTCTATTCTACACAGTGCCTAGCATAGGTCCTCAATGTATATTTATTAAGTGAGTGAGTGGTATACTATAATATAGTGAAAATAACCTATTACATATCCAGGAGGTTAAACTTGGAGGTTCACTGGAACATCACATTATCTATTAGCTACAAAAGGAGTGTAGACTACACATTCAGAAGAGCTTGTCTAAATGTGTCTTCACTACTAATTAATGGTGGATGCATTTTGGTCATGTAGTATAATGTATTGAGTACTTTCTACATACCAGATAATCTTTTAAGTTTTTTATGTCCATTATCTCATTTATTTCTCACAAAAGTCTTATAAGGTCATCTCCACTTCGGTAACAAGAAAATTGAGCCAGGGAGAGGTTAAGAGACTCACTTAAGGTTATATGGAACCACGATTTTAATGGGGTTCAAGAGCCTGTTTTTGATCACTATAATTCCTTCCTTGAAATATGTCAAGGTTTTCTGACTTTCAATATACTATCTGGGAACTCTATGTAAAATAGTTTCCCCACACCTTTAGTACTATCATACTATGCTTCCAGCTCTCTAGTCAGTATTTATTATCAACTATCATTGGCCATGTACAGTCAGGAGCTGGGTTTGGGTGCCTATCCTCATGGAACCTTCAGTTTGATGAGTGAGATGCATAATTAATAAAAATAGCAGTAAAATATTATGCGTAAATATAGGGTCCATAAGAAGCATATTCAACGCAGAAAAAGAGACCATGAGAGGCTAGTGAGGGAAGTGGCACCTCATTCTTAGTACATTGCTCATATCTAGAATGAGGCCACTACAAAGCCAGAGAGAAAAAATTGTCTGTGTCCCCAGCTTCTGCAAAGTGCCAGAAACTCAATAAATGTGTGTTTAATTACTGGTGTTAGACTACATGAATAAAAAAATATTAGAGGTACCATGGATACTACTTAGTTCCCCCAATCTAGGCTGATTATCTTTTTCTAAAGAGCAGGTTACCTTCAGACTATGAGAAAAAGAGTCAAATTTTCCAAATTGTCCCTTAATTATGATCAGTTCTAAAGCACCCTAGCTCATTCTTCTTACCCCAGTGACCTGAACAAGATTTGACAATTCTAGCTATAAAATCTTACACTGGGCTTGGGCTCACAGAACTGAATTAATAAAACACATTGTTTGTCTTTTTATTAAATCAAATTATAAAGGCACACTTTGATCATTTGCAAATGTCATTCCTAATTAGCTTAAGGATCCTGGTATAGACAAACCATATTCAAAGTCAATACGTTAGGTGAGTTTTTTGTATACATTAAGGGCTAATGTCAGTATTTCGACTATGAGGCTCATGTGAATTTTTGAAAAGACAGTTAAGGAAAACAATAATGTTTTCAATAGGGCTTTGGGTATTTTAAGCTAAAGCTGATTAATACTGCAATGTTAAATTCATTTATAAGAGATTTATGACAAAACCCACAGTATTTTAAGTAATTTAGTCTCATTCCAAAACGCACCTTGCCAAGGCAAAAGCATCATCAATAAGACTTGCACGATCAGCTGAAGAAAAATTCTGGGAAGAGGGAGAAAGAGATATAAAAAACACAATTCTTAAGGCCAAGCATGATGAAAAAAATTAATATCAATAAGGTGCTCTTCTTAGCACAAAAATAAAACAATTTCCAACCATTGCCATCTCTTACCTTGTGGTTTGAGGAGAGCTCTGTAGCTATAGAGTCCCAAGTTGCTACTTCATAATTTACACGATAAAACCCAATATGATCTGGGTTTATTTTGAGAAAAGCATTTCCACTAGGATTAGAAGAGTTCAAAGTGATTCCTGTGGTAGTAAATAAACACTAATGAGCAACATGTTCGCATGTACTGTAAACACAGAGAAATTAGACCCAGAGGGCAAAAAGAAAATAAAAGAAAGGAAAAGAAAAGAAATTTTAGCTCAAGGAGGCAGGTTTGATTTGGATCCAAAGCCCGAAGCCTAATTTTTACTTAGTTGCCTAACTTTAGAGTGTCACTATAATGAATGAGCTAAAAAAGAATAAGTAACACAAATAATTATACTGTAATTTATGATGGATAGTTTTTACTGGAAGAAGCTTCCCAAATGGGAGAAATAATTTTGTGCTGGTCAATCCATCAATAAAAGAAAACAATGCCTAAAGACAGAGAAGTCCATGCCTTCAGGGTAGTCCGTAGATCCCTAATCATAACGGATTTATTACACAAAGAGTATTCACTGGGGCAGCCTGGGGAGGGAATAAAAATGTAAACACTCAAAATAATACTTTGTTTATTAAAATCGACATTGAAGTTGATGGAAATGGCTACTGCTAAGCAGAGTAATAAATTGATAATCAGCAACACTTTAAAAATGTTACTGCATCAAGAAGACCTGCAATAGAATTGAGATCCAAATGGAACATTCTTGATTTTGTAACCCACTTCATACTTGTTCTTCCATTTTTCTTTATCTCTGTAAAGTCTTCTACTTCCTATTTCAGTAGGTTACAACGATACTTTTCCATCAGTGAATTTATCAAATTAGCATTCTTTCTAAAGCAGCATGCATATCTATGTCAGGCTCCGTGGTATAGATTTTAGAAGCCTAATATTGAAGGAGCAGAGACTTATGGTTTAGGTAAAAGTACAAGTTGCAATAATAGCTATGCTTTGATATAACCATGTTTGTTAGCATTACTCCTATACTTCTCAGCTCATACTCCTTTGGTTACATGGACAATATGCAATTTAAATAATGGTATAGGAACACAGTATAGTTGAGAAATTTCAAATACGTCAGTGTACTAACAATGTAGGTTGTGATATTAGAAAATAGGAAATGATGCTGGAAATAAAAGCCAGGGCTGCAGTATAAAGAGTCACATGGCATGTTAAGAATACATCTTCTGAGAGGAGAAAAGAGTTTTAAGCAGAAAAATAACATGCTCAAGTCTATTTCCTGGAAAATGATTTCAATAGTGGTATAGGAGATATTTTGGAGGTGATTCTAGAGATAAGAAGGCTAATTTAGAGTCCTCTGTAGTCATGTAGGACAATAGAAGACAAGGGCTTACACTGTGATGATGAAACTATAAAGTAGTTGATGTATTCAGGAGACGTATCACAGGCAAAATAACAAAACCCTTTTTCTAACTTGATGTGGGCAGTCAGAGGAGGGGAAAATGGATTGCATGACTGGATGAATAATGGTGTTGCCAGTAAAGAGTAGAGGAAGGTGAGTCAGTTTGGGAGGAAATATGATTTAAATTTTGGAAGTGTTTGCAAGGTCTGGAAGATATCCAGGACACAGTAGTGTTTCCCAATATATGAGTAAGCCCTTCAACAAGACAATAAGTTTCTTTAGGAACTTTCAGAGTAGATACTTGACAAATTATAAACCCTTACCTCACTCATGTAAAATTTCTCTTGCTTTGTCATCTTCCCATGGACAAATTGTTGAAAGGAAGCTAATCTTTTGGCATCTGTACACTTTGAATGTTTGTATCAGGAGGAGAGTTGCTTGCTAAGCATACAGCCATATGTTACAGGAGAAAGAGCATGAACTTTTGAGTCTGAGAGATCTAGGATAAAGTCCTTGCTCTGTGACTTACTAGCTGTGTGACCTTGGCCAGATCACTTGACCCCTTTGTGTCCCAGTTCACCCCAAGGAAGACAGGAACAAAAATCCTTCACAGGGCTGTTGTGAAGATTAAATAAGATAACATAGGTAACGTGTTGGCCACATAGTTATGTATTACGTACCCCACAGATGGTAGCTATCCCCATTATAATGAAAGGGAACATGCTGCCAGTACTATAAATAGCGAAGCAAATATAAATAACATTGAGAAGTTCCTGGCAATCCATCT
The DNA here is from genome assembly GCF_009761245.1 of Sapajus apella. Taxonomy (NCBI): domain Eukaryota; kingdom Metazoa; phylum Chordata; class Mammalia; order Primates; family Cebidae; genus Sapajus; species Sapajus apella. The sequence goes on from NW_022437027.1 coordinate 2,021,518, forward strand.
AAATACCACCATATTTTAGTGTGCTTTATATGTACCTAGTTAAGCCTGTCTAGAGTTACTGTGATTTTTCTCACTTTATAGATGAGGAAGCTGAGATCCAGGAAGTCAGTAGTTAAGGACTTTCCAAGTTCATGCTACTTTCGGAACAGTTGTCAACAGCAAAATACTGTTCGGTTGTTAGTTACATAATGAAGTGAGTAGAACTAAAATACTTTAGTAAGATTAAAATACAGGACTAACACACTGTATGTTTCCTTTTGTTACTCCATTTACTGGTAATTTTTTTCAGATTATAACAATAACATGTATTCTTTATGGAGCACTTGGAAAATACAGAAAAGTGTAAAGAAGAATAAAAAAATTACCTGCCACAATTAACATGTTTTTACCTGCTGTGTGTGGGTGTGTGTGTGTGTGTGTGTGTCTTCTATATTCACACATGTACAAGCATAATGGGACCCTACTCTTTTTATGATTAGTAATCCTTTTTCATTTGAAATTATATTTTAAAAACCTTGCAATTTCATTTTATATATTTGGAAATGTAAGTTTAATGGACATATGCCGTTATCAACTCAAAAAGTATTGAATGAGTTATTAAAAAAAAATGAGATTTTTCTAGAAAATTCTTACTTTTTTCTTTTATTATTTGCCTAGACCTTTTCAAAATTTCATATGGAGCCTCTTTTCAACCCTGATAGATTTCAACAACAGAGCACAGGTAACAGTTCTTTAATGTTACTAATATAAATAATTATAACAAATTTTAGACAAGTAGACAGCTTATGATAGCCTGAGATTCCTAGAGAAAAAAACATTTTTCTTCAGTGATATAAATGTTGCGTTGCACTAATCCTTTAATTGAATTACTTTTTAATGTAAAATGACAGAGTTTACATCTTATTACATTTTATGTATCACTCAATAGTAAAACAGCTGAGGCCGGGCAGAGTAGCTCACACCTGTAATCCCAGCACTTGAGGAGGCTAAGATGGGAAGATTGCTTGAGACCAGTTTGAGACCAGCCTGGTCAACATAGTGAGACTCCCATCTCAATTTAGTTAAGAAAATAAAAACACAGCTGAAAGATGCAAGAGTAGTCCTTTTTAGCTAATGACATGCAAAGTATACTTGAAGAGCTCAAAATTTCAAGTAGAATGCATTATTAGACTTTGGTGTCATAGAAGAAAATTTCAATTTCTGAAACTGAAGCTAACATGATCCATTATAAAATGGATTGGTTATCCATTTGTGGTAATGCTTTCAACAAATTACTTATTCAAGAAAGTATTAGTGATTGTTTTAGTAATAATTACAGGGTCCATTCTAAATCTTAGCAAGTGGCCTAGTAAATTTTCCTGTAAAGAAAGGTGTACAAGCATACCTTATTTTATTGCACTAGAGAGAATTCACTTTATTGTGCTTTGCAGATACTGCACTTTTTTTTACAAATTGAAGGTTTGTAGCAAAGCCAATCAATCAGTGCTATTTTTCCAACATCATGTGCTCACTTCATGTCTCTAGTTTACATTTCAGTAATTCTAGCAATATTTCAAGCTTTTTCATTATTATTATATCTGTTAGGGTGATCTGTGATCAGTGATTTTTGATGTTACTATTGTAATTGTTTCGGGGAGCCATGAACCACACCCATGTAAGGGGAGAACTTAATTGGTAAGTGTTGTGTGTGTTCTAACTGCTCCACCAGTTGGCCATTCCCCCGCCTCTGTCTCTCTCTCTCTCTCTGTCTCTCTCTCTCTGTCTCTCTCTCTGTCTCTCTTCCCCCCCTTTCTCTCTTTCTCTCTCCCACCCCCCCAACCCTTGGACCTCCCTATTCTTTTAGACACAACTTAATATTAGGCCAATCAATAACCCTACAATGGCCCTAAGTGTTCAGATGAAAGCAACAGTTGAACCTCTCTCACTTTAGAAATGATTAAGCTTAGTGAGAAAAGGGTATCAAAAGTTGAGACAGGCTGAAAGCCAGTCCTCTTGCACCACACAGTTAGCCAAGTTCTAAACATAAAGAAAAAGTCTTTGAAGGAAATTAAAAGTGGTACTCCAGTGAACACACGAATGATAAGAAAGAGGAAGTTCTAGCTGTCCAAAGAGATGATCAAAGTAACCAAAACATTTCCTTAATACAAAGTGTAATCCAGAGAAAGGCCCTAAATCTTCAACTCTATGAAGGCTGAGAGAAGTAAGGAAGCTATAGAAGAAAAATTGGAAGCTAGCAAACGTTGGTTCTTGAGGTTTAAGGAAAGAAGCCATCTCTAAATATAAAAGTTCAAAGTGAAGCAGAAAGTGCTGATATAGAAGTTGCAGCAAGTTAATAAGAAGACCTAGCTAAGATCATTTATGAAGGCAGCTACACTAAAAGCATTTTCAGAGTAGATGAAACAGCTTTGTAGTAGAAGAAAATGCCATCAAGGACTTTCACAGCTAGAGAGAAGTCAATGTCTGGCTTTAAAGCTTCAAAGGACAGGTTGACTCTCTTGTTAGGGGTGGATGCAGCTGGCAACTTTAAATTAAAGCCAGTGCTCATTTACCATTCTAAAAATCCTAAGACCCTTAAGAATTATGCTAAATCTACTCTTCCTGTGCTCTATAAATGGAACAACAAAGCCTGGATGACAGCACATCTGTTTATAGCATGGTTTACTGAATATTTTATGCCCATTGTTGAGACCTATTGCTCATAAAAAAAAAAGATTCCTTTCAAAATAGTACTGCTTATTGACAATGTGCCTGGTCATTTAAGAGCTCTTATGGAAATGTACAAGGAGATTATTGTTTTCACAGTGTCTAACACAATATCTATTCTGAAGCCTATGGGTCCAGGAGTGACTTTGACTTTCAAAGACTCATTGTTTAAGAAATACATTTTGTAAGTCAATAACTGCCATAGATAGTGATTCCTCTGATGGATCTGGACAAGGTACATTGAAAACCTTCTAGAAAGGATTCACCATTCTAGAAGCCATTAAGAACATTCATGATTTATAAGAGGAGGTCAAAATATCAACATTAACAGGAATTTGGAAGAAATTGATTGTAACCCTTATGATTGACTTTGAATTGTTCAGGACATATAGGGAGAACATAACTGCAGATGTGGTGAAAATAGCAAGAGAACTAGAACTAGAAGTGAACCCTGAAAAGGTGACTGAATTGCTGCTATCTCATGATAAAACTTGAATAGGTAAGGAGTTGCTTCTTATGGGTGAGCAAAGAAAGTGGCTTCTTGGGCAGTCTCTAGAGGAAAATATAAATAGCTAAGATCAGAGCAGAACTGAAGGAGATAGAGACACAAAAAACCCTTCAAAAAATCAATAAATCCAGGAGCTGGTTTTTTGAAAAGATCAACAAAATAGACCACTAGCCAGATTAATAAAAAAGAAAAGAGATAATAACCAAATTGATGCAATAAAAAACGATAAAGGGGATATCACCACAGATTCCACAGAAATTCAAACCATCATCAGAGATTATTACAAACAACTCTATGCACACAAACTAATAATCCTGGAAGAAATGGATAAATTCCTGGACACTTGCCTCCTGCCAAGCCTAAACCAGGAAGAAGCCGAAACCCTGAACAGACCCATAACAAGGTCTGAAGTTGAGGCAGCAATTAAGAGCTTACCACCCAAAAAAAGCCCAGGTCCAGATGGGTTCACAGCTGAATTCTACCAGACATACAAAGAGGAGCTGGTACCATTTCTTCTGAAACTATTCCAAACAATACAAAAAGAGGGAATTCTTCCCAAATCATTTTATGAGACCAACATCATCCTGATTCCAAAACCCGGCAGAGACTCAACAAGAAAAGAAAACTTCAGGCCAATATCCATGATGAACATAGATGCAAAAATCTTCAATAAAATACTGACGAGCCGATTGCAACAGCACATCAAAAAGCTTATCCACCATGATCAAGTAGGCTTCATCCTGGGGATGCAAGGCTGGTTCAACATACGCAAGTCTATAAACGTAATTCACCACATAAACAGAACCAAAGACAAAAACCACATGATTATCTCAATTGATGCAGAGAAGGCCTTTGACAAAATTCAACAGCCCTTTATGCTAAAAACCCTCAATAAGCTAGGTATCGATGGAACGTATCTCAAAATAATAAAAGCTATTTATGACAAACCAACAGCCAATATCATACTGAATGGGCAAAAACTGGAAGCATTCCCCTTGAAATGTGGCACCAGACAAGGATGCCCTCTCTCACCACTGCTATTCAATATAGTATTAGAAGTTCTATCCAGAGCAATCAGGCAAGAAAAAGAAATAAAGGGCATTCAAATAGGAAAGGAGGAAGTCAAAATGTCTCTATTTGCAGACGACAAGATTGTATATCTAGAAGACCCCATCGTCTCAGCCCCAAACCTCCTGAAATTGATAAGCAAGTTCAGCAAAGTCTCAGGATACAAAATCAATGTGCAGAAATCACATGCATTCCTATACACCAATAACAGACTTAAAGAGAGCCAAATCAAGAACAAACTTCCATTCACAATTGCCACAAAGAGAATAAAATACCTAGGAATACAACTAACAAGGAATGTAAAGGACCTCTTCAAGGAGAACTACAAGCCACTGCTCAACGAAATAAGAGAGGACACAAACAGATGGAGAAACATTCCATGTTCATGGTTAGGAAGAATCAATATCGTGAAAATGGCCATACTGCCCAAAGTAATTTACAGATTCAATGCTATCCCCATCAAGCTACCAATGACCTTCTTCGCAGAACTGGAAAAAACCACCTTAAACTTCATATGGAACCAAAAGAGAGCCCGCATAGCCAAGTCAATTCTAAGCAAAAAGAACAAAGTGGGGGGCATCACACTACCAGACTTCAAACTATACTACAAGGCTACAGTAATCAAAACAGCATGGTACTGGTACCAAAACAGAGATATAGACCAATGGAACAGAACAGAGGTCTCAGAGGCAACACAACATATCTACAGCCATCTGATCTTTGACAAACCAGACAAAAACAAGCAATGGGGAAAGGATTCCCTGCTCAATAAATGGTGTTGGGAAAGCTGGCTAGCCATGTGCAGAAAGCAGAAACTGGACCCCTTCCTGACACCTTACACTAAAATTAACTCCAGATGGATTAAAGACTTAAACATAAGACCTAACACCATAAAAACCCTAGAAGAAAATCTAGGCAAAACCATTCAGGACGTAGGTGTAGGCAAGGACTTTATGACCAAAACACCAAAAGCATTGACAACAAAAGCCAAAATAGACAAATGGGACCTAATCAAACTCCACAGCTTCTGCACAGGAAAAGAAACAATCATTAGAGTGAATCGGCAACCAACAGATTGGGAAAAATTTTTTGCAGTTTACCCATCTGACAAAGGGCTGATATCCAGAATTTACAAAGAACTAAAACAGATTTACAAGAAAAAAACTAACAAGCCCATTCAAAAGTGGGCAAAGGATATGAACAGACACTTTACAAAAGAAGACATACATGAGGCCAACAAACATATGGAAAAATGCTCATCATCACCCATCATCAGAGAAATGCAAATCAAAACTACATTGAGATACCATCTCACGCCAGTTAGAATGGCGATCATTAAAATATCTGGAGACAACAGATGCTGGAGAGGATGTGGAGAAATAGGAACACTTTTACACTGTTGGTGGGAGTGTAAATTAGTTCAACCATTGTGGAAGACAGTGTGGCGATTCCTCAAAGACCTAGAAATAGAAATTCCATTCGACCCAGCAATCCCATTACGGGGTATATATCCAAAGGATTACAAATCATTCTACTATAAGGACACGTGCACACGAATGTTCATTGCAGCACTGTTTACAATAGCAAAGACCTGGAACCAACCCAAATGCCCATCGACGATAGACTGGATAGGGAAAATGTGGCACATATACACCATGGAATATTATGCAGCCATCAAAAACGATGAGTTTGGGTCCTTTGTAGGGACATGGATGAACCTGGAAACCATCATTCTCAGCAAACTGACAGAAAAGCAGAAGATCAAACACCGCATGTTCTCACTCATAGGCGGTGTTGAACAATGAGAACACATGGACACAGGGAGGGGAGCACTACACACTGGGGTCAGTTGGGGGGAAATAGGGGAGGGACGGTGGGTGGTGGGGAGCTGGGGAGAGATAGCAGGGGGAGAAATGCCAGATGTAGGTGATGGGGAGGAAGGTAGCAAATCACACTGCCATGTGTGTTCCTATGCAACAATTTTGCATGTTCTTCACATGTACCCCAAAACCTAAAATGCAATAAAATAAATAAATGGGAAAAAAAAAAAAGAAAATTTATCATAAAAATATGCCAAAAAAAAAAAAAAAGTGGCTTCTTGGGATGGAATCTACTCCTGGTAAAGATGCTGTGAGCATCTTGAAATGACAACAAAGGATTAAAAATATTCCATAAATGTAATTAAGAAAGTACCACCAGGGTTTGGGAGAAGTTCTAGTGTGTGTAAAATTCTATGAAATAGTATCGCATGCTGCAAAGAAACCTTTTGTTAAAGGAAGAGTAAATTAATGCAGCAAACTTATTTTAAGAAATTACCGTAGCCACCCAAGTCCACCACTCTAATCAGCTAGTAGCTGTCAGCACTGAGGCAAGACCCTCTACCAGTAAAGAAGATTACAACTGGCTGAAGGCTCAGATGATTGTTATCATTTTTAGCAATAAATTATTTTAATTAACATATGTACTTTTTATACATAATGCAATTGTACACTTAGGAGGCTACAGTATAGTAAAAAATAACTTGTATATGCACTGGGAAACCAAAAAAATTCATGTGACTCACTTAATTGTGATCTTTGCTTTCTTGCAGTGGCTTGGCACCAAACCTGCAGTATCTCTCAGGTATGCCTGTGGCTTTAATGTGTAATACACAATGAACAGGAAACGGGAAAAATGCAACCCAGTTATTGTGAAGAAAGATTATAATTAGCAATAATTTTGGTGGTTGGAAAAAAATAACTGCAAAGGAGAATTGGGTACTGAAGATCTGTCAGTGTGTCTCCAGTGTGCCCAGGGAAGTAGGTGCCAAATTGAGCTGCAACATGTGTTGTAGGCTATTTGACAGGTCTGGTCCTACAGAAAACAGTGTATGTGACAGAGATCTGTTAGTTGTTTACCACACGGTTCTTTTTTCTTCCTAGGTACAAAGCTGGACTCCATCTATTAGCCTTCCTTGCAGGACATGCCTGAGAACTGGCTACGCAATGTGGACAGAAGGCCACATACAGTGGCTTATGCCTCTAATCCCAGCATTTTGGGAGGCCGAGGCAGGCGGATCACCTGAGGTCAGGAGTTCAAGACCAGCCTGGCCAACATGGTAAAATTCCGTCTCTACTAATAATACAAAAATTAGCCAGGCATGGTGGCACGCACTGTAATCCCAGCTACTAGGGAGGCTGAGGCAGGAGAATTGCTTGAACTCGGAGGCAGAGGTTGCAGTGAGCCAAGATCGCACCACTGTGCTCCAGCCTGGACAACAGAGCGAGACTCTGTCTCAAAAAAAGAAAAAAGGAAAAGAAAAAAATGTGGGCAGAAGTAATAGATGCAGGGGATGGTAGAGCCACAAGAAAGAAGACAAGATTTCTAGGTTATTATTTGGTGGAGAGCCACCTAAGAGAAATGGCAGTCAGGAATACCTCCTTTAGACTGTTGTATTGATTGTCTCTAAAGTGTAATAATTAGATTCACCTGGCTAATGCAACATATCACACTATCACAATTCAATGACATCTGTAAAATAATTAATCTACCTAACCTTCCCTTAATTCTTACTAAGTAACTTTCTTCCTAGAAGGTAATACCTAATTAGCTGACATGAGTATTCTGATTCACTATCTAGTATATTTTAACTGTGTAAATTAACAAATTAGCATTCTTAGTTAATCTCCTATATGTTTGGTTTAGATGAGTAAATCTTCCAAGACTTGGTTGACCAGGGCTGAACTGACAAATCGAGTTTCTAAACCAGCAAAACTGAGCCCATAATCATCCAATCAAAGCTTGCGCATTCCAGGAGGCTTAGCTTGAAAAAATGAACAAAGTGCTGCCCTCTTTGTCATCAAATACAAAAATATATGCCCATCATTATTTTGATATTAAATATTTAGATATGACTATCATAGATGTTTAGTAAATCTTATTTCTATGATAAAAACTGACTGGACAGTCTGGATAGTCCAAACCATCCATAGGACACCCTCAAATCTGGAAGTAAAAGTTGCAGAAACAGCTATCACAGAGCCTATACCCCTTCCCAGACTTTAGACCTCTCCCAGATCCTATGCACTTAGAAATGTCTCTTTTAAAATATTATGTTTTAGCCAGATTGGTTACCTGATACCATATGACAACCTTCAATCATTTTAAATGTTAGAAAGCAGTAAATTAAATGCAAAAAGGTGCCTGTAATTCCAGCACTTTGGGAGGCCGAGGTGGGCGGATCATGAGGTCAGGAGTTCGAGACCAGCCTGGCCAATATGGTGAAACCCTGTCTTTACTAAAAATGCAAAAATTAGCTGGGCATAGTGGTGCATGCCCGAGGTCCCAGCTACTCAGGAGGCTGAAGCAGAAGAATCACTTGAACCCAGGAGGTGGAGGTTGCAGTGAGCCGAGGTCACACCACTGCACTCCAGCCTGGGTGACAGAGAAAGACTCCATCTCAAAAAAAAAAAAAAAAAAAAAAAAGAAAGAAAAAAGGTAGTATGCTACTAAATGTAGATGCACTGACAATAGCCAAAATCGCAGCTGATACTAAAAGATAGAGACATAACTAAAATATATGCAGTTAACCTGTAAAAGGACAGCAGTCTGGGGCAAACAACCCTTCATTAAACGAAGACTTTCTGAACTCAGGATATTCGTAGCACCTTGTTGATAATAGGGTAGACAGGGGACAAGAAATATGTTTAGTTTGTGTCATCAAGAAGCTTATAATTTAGTTGAGAGTAAGAAGAGAGAGCATATGAAGCTTAATAAGAGCATATGAAGATTTTGTTTAAAATACAAAATAATACTAGGAATAAGGACTGATGAAACTGACAGCATAATATATACTATAGATAATGACAGGAGAGATTATTCAGGGTATTTGGAGTAACCAGAAAAGGTTTTGTGATAGAGCTTCTCTTCTTTTGTTAGAAATTATGAGTTTACTTATTGTTTTGATGCCTAAAATAGCACGTACAATAGAAATGTAAATAAAAGACCTTGGAGAGAGTTCCACTGTTGCCTGAAGAATTTCTAACTCATGAATCATCAAAGAAACCAAGAGGAGGGAGGTAGGACTGGTAACATGAGCTGGTTGCCCATTTAGTACACTCAGGACATGTTCGTCATCCATGCTCTGAGTTGAGAGCTGAAGATGTCCTCAAACAGGAAACAGGAACTTATTGCATAGCCTAAAAATGGAGCAGGCACTTTGAAGTAGAAAAAGACCTCTAGTTTGCTTCTGGCTCAGTGACCAGTCATGATTCTGAAGTTTCAAATAAAGGCAGATATGTCATCAAAGCTCTGTGACTATCAGCCTCTTCATTTATTTGTTTATTCATTCTTTATTCAATAAACAATTATTAGATGCTGCTATAGATCTAGAACAATAACGACAATGAATAAGCTCCATTTCCTCAAAGAATATTCTGTGGGGAGGGGAGACACAGATAGGTCAATAGTTAGAACAAAAATGTGTGAAGTGTTGGCTGGGTATGGTGGCTCTTCCCTGTAATCCCTGCACTTTAGAAGGCCAAGGCAGGCAGATCGCAAGGTCAGGAGTTCAAGACCAGCCTAGCCAACATGGTGAAACTTGTCTCTACTAAAAGTACAAAAATTAGCTGAGCATGGTGGTGGGCACCTGTAATCCCAGCTACTTGGGAGGCTAAGGCAAGAGAATCACTTGAAACAAGAAGGCAGAGGTTGCAGTGAGCCGAGATTGCACCAGTGCACTCCAGCCTGGACAACAAGAGCAAAACTCTGTCTCAAAAAACAAAAAACAAAAAAACTGTGTGAAATGTATTAACAGAGGGATATGAAGGAGTATGAGAACTCCCTGCTCTTTCACTTTCACAGTCATGCATTCTGTTCGGAGCACATGTCCCCTCTACATCCAGTCAATTCTATCACCCGTTTAAACTCTGCCTTTAGCCTCTGAACTCTCAGCCCAGACATTTTTTAGAATTGCTTCCTGGACCCCAAACCTAGGCTGATGATTTTATGAGTGCTTTTGGTGATCTGCATTGCCACACAGGCACTTAGGACACAGCATTATATCTGCCATCAAACCCATCCCTAGACAATCGCCTACACAAGGGTTACGATTGCATTTTTTTTTTTTCATTTTTTTGCCCAGCACTATCTCCATTCTTACCTCTGTGTCTGGCATGTAAGCAATACATGCTTGAAAGAATTAATTTAGTAAGTAAGAATTAAATTCATTATTCCAAATATTCTAAGAAGTACATAACACATAGTAGAACAATGTCTATTGTGAACTCTTGAAATGTATTTTACAAAGTACTTGAGTAAGCTTTAGTTATCTGAAAAATTCACTTGTATGGAAACCTCATTCCATGAAAGTGCTGGGTGAATTGTATTAGGGTAGATGAATTATTCACACTTTCAAACATGTAAACAGTAAATCAAACAGCTGCTGAGACATTCTTCCAATCCTCAATTAACTATGGTGACCAATGAGGAAAATATTTAGTAATAGTTAAATCAAATCCACTGAAAACCTACCACTGGAATTCTAAACTTCTTATTGTGCCTTTTATCAGTGCTGTTACACATTGTTAAAAATGTCTTTTTTTTCTGTCTTCTCCATTTTTCCTTTGGCAAATATGCTTATGAATAAGAAAATGGTCAGAAGAGCACAAAATATAGAGGTTGGCACTCAAACATAGCATGAAATACTAAGACAAAGTGGCATTGATCTGGGAATTCTGGAAAAATTGAGAATTTTTTTTGCCCACATTGTTACAATAATTATTAAAATAAATAAGCAAGAGAAAGTTTAATAGCAATCCCTGTGCAGGAGAGCTTCAGAAGGAGTTTTACCTCTATAATAACAAAGCTGGTAGTTGGTAGTAATAATAAAAAATCACAAAAATGGTTAACAATAAACGTTTTCTTAAAAGGCCCGAAGGTGGAAAAAACCTGCTGGATTCACAGAAAAACTTATACACAAATGTTTATAGCAGCATTTTTCATAATAGACAAAAGGTACAAATGATCCAAATATCTATCAGCTGATAAATGGATAAACAAATGGTGGTATATCCGTATCATGGGATATGACCTGGCAATAGAAAGGAATGAAGTACTGATATATGCTATATCATAGATGAGCCTTGAAAACATTATGCTAATTAAAAGTCACAAAAAATACTGCATATACACTTTTATTTATGTGAAAGGACCAGAAGCGGCAAATCTATAGAGGTAGAGAATACATTAGTGGTTTCTTAGGGCTGGGCATATGGGAGGCTGCAGGCATGATGGCTGAAGGGTATGGGGCTTCTAAACCTGACTGTGGTGATGATTACACATATCCGTGAATATACTAAAAACCATTGGATTGTGCACTTTAAATGGGTGAATTTTATGGTATGGGAATTATATCTCAGTAAAGCTGTTCTTAAAAGGCAATCTACTGTAAAAAGAGTAAAAATTTATTGGCCAGGAGAAATCAAACCTCATTAATATTTTAAAATATTTTATAGGAGCAACTAGGCATATGTAAATAAAGAATGAGTAATCTACTTTTATCCTCAAGAAGACACAAGTGAAAGTCCATACCAAATGCTAGTCTGAAACCAAGTCCTCATGAAATGGGGCAAAGATGTCTCGTTTGTCTTAGAAAAGAAATAGTTTTGAAACACCAAAACAAGTAAAATGAAAAAAATATATATAAAAAGAAAGATTCTTCTGGGATTGCTGCTAAAACTTGCCTTATCTATTATTATTTTTTCCTCAATCTGGATAAGGTCTACTTGTTTTTATATAACTCTAACATTTTTCAAGTAAGGAAAAAATAAATAAATGGAGATAGAACACAAATATATTTCAAAAAATGGTCTAATTTAATGGGAGCATTAAAAAAAACCTCAGGCTTATCACATAGCAGTGTAAGAAATTCAATGGCTTACTTATCTGATACCAAGAAAAAACAAAAAGGAAGGAAGCAAGGGAGGGAGGGAAGGAAAAAGGGATGGAAGGAGAAGGGAGGGAGGGAGGAAGGGAGGAAACTTACACATTGATCTTCCAATGGTTAGGCAAGTGACTCTTCTCCTTTGGATATGGATATTTATTATTGTGTCAATCATGATAAATCATTAAAAAGAATATCTCAAGGTAGAAAAGTTGTCATTGTAGATGAAGATTTGGAATCATCAATAAATTATTTAAGTGATCACTTAGCTGGAGTTTACAAAAGTTCCAGCGTTACTGTTGCATCTTTGTCCTTATATTAGTTTAATGTGGTATATTAATTCAAAGAAGAAATAAATAAATTGATAATATTTACCTTCTTTTTCTGACCTATTAAATAATACACTGCTTGATATATCATCTTCAGTCCATTTAACTGGAATATTCCATGTATAACTAAAATATTTTTAAAAGAAAAATTTTATTACGAAAAGATAAAATTTTGAGTAAAAATCACTAAAAAGCAATAGACAAATATATTTTCCTTTTAAGTGATTACCTAATGCATACTATACAATTAATGTAGTTAATAACTGTTCTCAATTTCTATAAATCTATAAAATTTAGAAATTGCATCAAAAATTAACTAAGCATGAAAAAGATTATTTCAATAAAATGTTTTGGCATTTTAGAATAAAGACACTACATAAATTGCACAAATATAACACATCTTATTACAATATTGAACATTCACACACATAATTGCACACAGTCTAATATGTTATCATTTTCATCAAGGAACACAAAACATTTTTAGAAATTAAAAGACAATCTGTAAACTCTGTGAAGGGAATAACACATTTTAGAAATTATGTTGAAATTCTACCACCACCACCAGCCCCTAAAGCTTCTCACAGTCCCCTCTAAATATCCCCTATTTAGAAATAGAACTGGTGTGCTCACAGGAAGAATCATCAGGTGAGCATGTTTCAGGAGTTTTCAGTGCTTCTCTTTAGCTACTTAGTATTTTCTTGCAGAGTGGGAGTTAACTTTGTATTTTGATATATACACTTAACAGTTTCCTCTTGAAATCTCATAAAAGAGGTCTTAAAATATCTTTTTGATGGTTTGTTCTTATATCATCTAATATCAGAAAATGCAGATCTGGAGAGAGGGTGAATCTATATACCATTGACTGGTTTAGGTTTCAACTCAAAGTTGGCTTATCTGTCAACATTCAATTCCCTAACAGAGAATCAGGGTTAACATTTCTCTTTTTCAAGATATAACAAAATTTATGTCATTCAAGGGGAATATATTTTTGCTGTATATATGAAAGAAATAACCCCTTGTTTTATAATTATTGAAGTGTTTTACAGGATTGAGTTTTTTTATTAGCTCATTTGAAGCATTTTATTGCAGTAGAATGTTTTTGGCTATACATTTCACAAAACCAACACATAAATTGCTTCTTGGGTCCTGTAGTGGACACTGTCAGTGCTTCCCCCTTATCTCCTTGGATCCCTTTGTCTTTTTTTATTTTTAGTTTTATTTTTTTGAGACGGAGTTTTGTTCTTATTGCCCAGCCTGGAGTGCAATGGCATGGACTTGGCTCACCGCAACTTCTGCCTACTGAGTTCAAGCGATTCTCCTGCTTTAGCCTCCCAAGTAGCTGGGATTACAGGCACCTGCCACCACACCCAGCAAATTTTCTTTTGCATTTTTAGTAGAGACGGCATTTCACCATGTTGGCCAGGCTGGTCTTGAACTCCTGACCTCAGGTGATCTACCCACCTAGGCCTCCCATAGTGCTAGGATTACAAGCATGAGCTACTACGCCTGGCCCCCTTTGTCATTTTTGTATATCCTGGATCCCAGTGTGCTTCCTCTGCCAACAACCAGTACTTGGGTCTCTCTGACAGAGGACTGCCTTTCAGCTGCCTGAGCAAGGAAAGCCAGAAGTTCCTGGAAATTGACAACCTTCTGGATGTGGCCCTTAGCAATGACTGACATGTGTGAGAATGTTTCCTGCGCCATCCATCAGGAGTACTCTGAAGTATGATCTGCGCTGGTTCCAGGACTTTCCTGCAGGACTGAGTCAAAGTTACCCTCTTCAGGACCTGCTTCATACAGCACCTTTGCTGGATTTCCTTTCCTTCTCTATACCACTGCCTCCCCCCGCCTCAACTCTGATCTTTCCTGGAAACACTACCTAACAAGTCACTTTCACGCACATGATCATCTCAGGGTATGCTTTTAGGGACACCAGACTAAGAGCCTTTGCAGCTTCTCAGAAGACAGACAAAGAACATTCCAAAATGCCACATCTTACTTATTTATCTCACTTTCACTGCTCTGCTGAATTGGTGTTGCCATGTAAACTAACATTTTATGCTTCTTCTTCTTTCCCCAGTGCCAATCTGACTGAAACAACAGAGCAGACAGTGTCTGGATGACCTAAGCATACAGTTAAGATTTCCTGTTTTGACTATCCTCTCTAAAACATGGCCTCTGGGACTATATCGGACCTAAAAAGGGCAGAAGATATTCTCCTAAGGTCGTGTACAAAAATACTGCTCTGAGGCCTTTAAGAGTATCATAAGATAAAAACTGATTGAAAGTTGAGATTATATAATTTTATAGTTTTAGAATCACAAAATCTAATGTAATTTAAGCTGAGTAAAATGATGGATTTGAGAGTATAAAATGTGAAGAAATGGAAATTACATAAGTGAAATGATTGAGTTTTCTATATATTATCTAAAATTCAAGAGCATCAGAATTCTTTTTTATAGATATAATTCACTATCCAAACCAGGTAAGAGGTTCTAGCAGTATGAAATATGGCCAATCTAATTTTCTCTATGGAAACTGACTCTGATTGCCCCAAGGTGACACACTTACTCCCATTCCCTCTGTCTGTTTACATAGAGTGACTATCAAAGGCACATATGCTTTACTGAGACAGACATCTTGGAATGAAGATGTGAAACTGGATCACTTCTAATGATGGTTGAGGACATGGTGTTAATAATTTACACATGGTGAGCCACCTGAATTATAAAGAGGTTCTAGTAAGTGACAATTCTCTAATCTTGGATCATTTAAACAGTGAGAAAATATTTAGAGAAGACCACTGAACTCACAGTACAACTTAACTGGCCACGCTGTCTACCAAACAGGAACACATCTGAACAGAAAGTAGATGGATGTTAGGGTTGGGGAAAAAGCTAATTCCTTTCTGGGTACATGAGGCATTTATTATGATCAAATTCTTCTTTTAAATAAAGAAAAATCCTTTTGCTATAGTGTCTCTTTCTTATTTGTGCAGGAGCTACTATTGATTTTTAACAAGATTTATCAACAGAGAAGAACACATTTCCTAAGTTCCTTTTCCTATGCATATGTAACTTTTTAAAAAATAAAAATAGAACAAACATATTGACTTTATGATAAGCAATCACAAAAAAATCATGCAACTATGAGTATAAATAAAAAGAAAATAGTATCTGAAGGTGGAAACTGAAAACAAATATGAAATAAAGTATAAATGTTAATATAGTTCTATGTTCTAAGTCTTGGTGAATAAAATTTTAAAATTTATTGTTACAAAAAGTGATTTTTATACCCTGATGATATATTTAGTTCACTTGGCAGTAAAATTGTTTTGTTTGTATGGAGAGAAATTTGTAACCAAGAAGTGGTTTTTAAAAATTCAACCCCATTAATTTAAAAAACCTCTTGGTTTAAATTGTTGACTGTCTTAGGCTTAACAAATTAATGGATACATATGAGGGGAAATAACAGTTACTGGGAAATTTTCCCAGTGGAAGTTTATTTCTCAAGACAGAAATACATTTTAAATTTTGATATCCAGAGGCCCCAGCAGTATCAAATAGTTAATCGAATTTGCAAGAACACAAAACAGTAACTATAAAAGAAACACTTTATAGTTGTTAACAGAACAATCACAAAGATTATTCTATGATTTTTGTATTTGAATTATCACTGAAAATAAGTCAGATATATGTTTCAATTCATGTATCATGAAGAGGAAAAAGTGAAAAACAAAGGTTTTCTCCACCATTATCTAATCTTTCCTTTCTAAAATAAAGGTAAGAAGTACACTTACCTTTATACTTCAAGGAATATACAGACACTCCCTGAAGTGACCTCATATTGGTCTAGGTAGTCAAACTTTCCTTTGTTCTGCTGTGACCTACTGATTTTCAGAACTTGCATAACAGCAGGATACTCAGTTTCTCTGAATGTCACTTAAGTGTGGGAGGCTGGGTGCCTGAGGTTTCCAGGAAGAGAGGCCAGAAATGGGCCTCAACAAAGTAAGCACAATGGCTTTCTCAAGACTTCTCTAGTTCAGGTGTCAACTGGCATCTTGGAAGCAGCTAAGTTTTAATAATTCTGAGAGTTCATCATTCTCTATGCCTTGGAAAGTCAAGTGCTTCTGCAATTTTAGTTTTTGGAAACATCTGAGTGTGCTGTAGTGTGACTTAATTTTTCAAGCTCTGAATTGTAAGCCAGAAAACAGCCTCTGTTACCCACCTTATACAGTACACATCACGAAATGAGACTATAAAGATCTTTCTGTTCTGAATAAATACAGCGACGATCACTATGATACAAGATGAGAACGATATTCTAAGGAGATTGTTCTCTGCAAATTCACCTGATTGAATTCCTTGCATGTTGTTCTTTAATTAGGAATTTTAGCACAACAAAATCTTCAGAACATCTGCCATGCCCTCCAGCCCACAGCCACTCTCTTAGTCCAAGCTTATCGTTTCCATCAACTCTCATGTGGGCTGCTCATTGCAATATTGTCCTAACTAGTCTCCCTGCCTCCACTGCTCCCCCAGTGCTTACGATCTATGATCAGTTCTCCACAGTGCAGCCAGAGGAGAACTTTGAAAAATATAAGTGTGGCTGGGTGTGATGGCTTACGCCTGTAATCCCAGGACTTTGGGAGGCCGAAACGGGTGGATCATGAAGTCAGGAGTTCAAGACCAGCCTGACCAACATGGTGAAACCCAATTTCTACTAAAAATACAAAAATTAGCTGGGCATCGTGGCTCATGCCTATAATCCCAGCTACTCAGGAGGCTGAGGCAGGAGAATTGCATGAACCTGGGAGGCGGAGGTTGCAGTGAGCAGAGATTGTGCTAGTGCACTCCAGCCTGGGCAACAGAGTGAGACTCTGTCTCAAAAAAAAAAAGAAAGAAAGAAAGAAAGAAAGAAAGAAAGAAAGAGAGAGAGAGAGAGAGAGAGAGAGAGAGAGAGAGAGAGAGAGAGAAAGAAAGAAAGAGAGAAAGAAAGAAAGAAAGAAAGAAAGAAAGAAAGAAAGAAAGAAAGAAAGAGAAAGAAAGAAAGAAAGAAAGAGAAAGAAAGAAAGAAAGAAAGAAAAGAAAAATATAAATGTGATCCTGCCAATTCTCTTCTTAAAATCCTTAAATTTCCATACTATTTTCCGAAATCTTTAATATGGTCTGCATACCTGGTCCCTGTCTTCCTCTTCATCTACACCTCACATTGCTTTTTTCTCAGTCGCTCTCTGCTATCCCATTTCCTGGAACCAGACTGCCTGGGTTCACATCAAGCCTCCATTATTTACACTGTGTGACCTTGAAAAATTACTTAATCAGTTTTGCCACAAATTCCTCATCTACCATAAAATAAATACATCTGAAGTGCTTAAAATAGTGTTAAGTGTTACATATCATGTGTACAAGATATTGGGGCTTTCGTACATGTTGTAGTTTCCGTTATTTTGTTTTTTTGGTTTTTGTGAGACAGTCTTACTCTGTCACCCAGGCTGGAGTGCAATGGCATGATCTCGGCTCCCTGCAGCCTCCACCTCCCTGGTTCAAGTGAGTCTCCTGCCTCAGCCGCCCAAGTAGTTGGGATTACAGGCATGCACTATCATGCCTAGCTAATTTTGTATTTTCAGTAGAGACAGAGTTTCACCATGTTGGCCAGGCTGGTCTCGAACTCTTGACCTTAATTGATCCACCCACCTCAGACTCCCAAAATGCTGGGATTGCAGGTATGAGCCACCACGCCCGGCCATAGTTTCTGTTTTGAACATACTGGGCAGCCCCTTCCCCACACCAATTTGCTCACCTTAACTATCACATCCTCAGAAAAGAAAGTCTTCTGGAGCCCTCCCTACCCTACTCCACCTCCTGCTTCCCTCTCCCAATTAATTGAGGCTCAGCAAATCAGTGGACTCAAACAGTAAGAGAGAATAATTACTATGAAACTTTCCAAACGGAAACTTGCTTGATAAGGGACATGTTTTTAGATTTAATATCTGAATATTCTAGTAGTATTAAAATTCGTCAATCTAATTTGCTGGAACATAAAACAGTAACTACAAAGGAATCAGTTTAGAGTTATTAAATACTTTCTAAAACATCTTTCTTTGTTATTCTAATTGCTACAGGGTAACTGATCTTACAATAATTTACATATATGACTATAAAATAATGTCAATGAAGTCATAAAGAAAGAGAAAAAGAAGACAAAGGGTCTCTTCAGTGAGAACCAGGCAGTGGAGATTAGAGGACAGCTGGGTGGGAATGGGTGAAAGATTCTCTCTACTCCAACCAAGTATTCAAATGTTGAAAGGGGGCAATAAAAACTGGGCATGGGTGAAATGGGAACACTGTCCAGGGAACTAGTGATGTACTATCTTGCCAGGATCCACTCTAGGAGGGACTCAGCTGGGTAACCCGGGCTAGGAAGATGTCCCCAGAGTGGTACATCCCAGCTCCTGGGGCCAGGCTCAGGGCAGGAGTTCCTGAGTTTCTGAATTTGTTTCCTACAGATGGGAGCTGCTGGCACCCAAGAAATATATACAAAAATAACAATTTAGTTATGCAGAAATGTTTATAGTATTAAGATTTTTGTACAAGTTGTATTCATGCAGGTGTGATAAGTTTTGAAATCCTCAGCTGTGCCGTGCATGCTTTGTCAGCTTTTACAATACATCAAACATTTTTTAAAAGTCGAGGTCAGGTGTGGTGGCTCACACCTGTAATTCTAACACTTTGGGAGACCAAGGCAGGAGGATCTCTTGAGCTCAGGAGGTTGAGACCAGACTGAACAACCTTTTCTCTAATAAAACTTTTTTTAAAAATTAGCTGGGCATGGGGATAAGCACCTGTAGTCCCAGTTACTTGGGAGACTGAGGTGGGAAGATCACTTGAGCTCAGGAGATCAAGGCTGCAGTGAGCTATGATTACACCACTGCACTCCAGCCTGTGTGATACAGCAAGACCCTGTCTCAGAAAATAAATAAAATAAATAAGTTTGGCAAATTAGGGAAAATGACATGGTGGAATTGCTTTAATTGAAGTACTTAGAAAATCTTAACTCAGTAGCCATATTTAAATGTCTAGAAAAATCCTGTTAAGGGTTTGATTTTTAACATAATTGAAAATGTGCAAGAAATTGGATATACTAAATTTGAGTTTCAATTGTTGGATTCATAAAGCATATAAAAATTTTTAATTAAATTTATAAATCTGCTTCTTTGGGTGTTTAGATGTTTGTGTTTTGAATTCAATAAAATTTTAGCTAGTGGTGTTCAGAAGAATTTGATTACATTTATAAGTTTCTTGTAAGTAATATATCCTTAAGAGGACTTGATTACGTTTGTAAGTGCTGTTTAAATGCTCAGGAGAATTTAATGTGTGCAATTTGTAGATAAATTCATCATTAATCAAAAACTTAAAACGCTAGTGCTGAAAAACCATCTCCTTCCACACCCTTCCCACAGACCAGCCCCGCTCAGAAGCACCCTATTAAGTGATCTGGTTTTGGTGCTTTTGTAGTCTAATCATACTTTAAATGTCTCTGTTGTTTTATTTAGACAATATTTATTGACTTGCCCATTGAAAGAGGGCGATTGAGTTTATATATATTACTTTCTCTTCCATTTCTCTTTTAAACATAAAACATAATAAAATTATTTTTGGATTTTCTATAGTTTGTAATTGCACCTCTAAAGAATGTATCACTCATACATGTATACTTATGTATACCTATTTAGGCCAGGAGTGTTGGCTCACACCTGTAATCCCAGCACTTTGGAAGGCTGAGGCAGATGGATCACCTGAGGTCAAGAGTTCAAGACCAGCCTGGTCAGTATGGTGAAACCCTGTCTTTACTAAGAATACAAAAATGAGCTGGGTGTGGTGGCATGCATCTGTAATCCCAGCTACTCGGGAGGCTAAGGCAGGAGAATCACTTGAACCCAGGAGGCAGAGGTTGCAGTAGACTGACATCATGCCACTGCACTCCAGCCTGGGTGACAGAGTAAGACTCCACCTAAAAAAAAAAAACAGACAAAAAAAAGGACATCTATCTGTTGGGCGCTAGACTCTCCATATTTGTCTTTTCTTTCATATTTGCCAGCTTTATGCGTGTTTGCCCTATGTTTTTGGAAAATTTGCCAAGTATATTTTTAGTTGATCTAGTAATTCTTTTGACAATCAGAAATTTAACATTTCTGAGTTATTTTGTGTTCTCAATTTGTCCTTTCTAACACATTCTGCTCCTAGTTAATGGAGGTAATAGTTCTTCATCTCTGAATATATCTCATACATGGATCTTATAGAGTCAGGGTTTGTTTATTTGTTCACATGAAATTTTAACCTTTTATGCTTCCAGATTTTTTTCATCTATCTTGTGATCTTTGTCATTCATATTTAGGAATGAATTAAATTGATTCTTGACGGCTGATATGTATTCTCTTTATTACCAAGAAGGGAGATATATATGTGTGTATATATATGTGTGTGTGTATATGTGTGTGTGTATATGTGTGTGTATATATATGTGTGTGTTTGTACATATATATACACACATATATATATATACACACACACATACACACACACACACACACACACACACACACACACACACACACATACACAGCCACCTAGGCTGGAGTGCAGTGGTGCGATCATGGCTCACTGCAGCCTCAAATTCCTGACTTGAGATGACTCAGGTCATCTTCATACCTCAGTCTCCTGACTACCTAGGTCTACAGGCATGAACTACCATACTCCAGTGCCTTTTAAAAATGTTTTTGTAGAGATGGAGTCTTGCTATGTTGCCCGGGCTAAAGGGAGTTGTATTTTTGAAATCAGTTTCTCTGCTGACTGGGACCTCTGTGCATGTATGAGGGGTACCGTCAGCCCCAGCTCAACCATCCTGCAAAGGCCATAATGAGGAAAGCTTTACTCTGGGAGTCTCAACCAAATGGAAATCCTTAGCTCTCCTCTACTGTCCTAGTCAATTTCTTTGGGAAAGAATCCTACTGTATTTTTGCCTGGGGTCACTGCCAGATTTCTGAGAGCTCATACAGAGAAAGAAATGGTAGGGGCAGAGAGAAAGTAGGCGTGCGGGGTGGTCCACCTGGCACAATTGTCCTGAGTCTAGACTTTCAATTCAGTGCCCTGTTTTCAGCCTCACTTCTCCCTCTTTCACTTCAGTCTTCATGTTGACATTGAACCTAGAACCTGTCTAGGGATAAAGAAGCTCCCTTATTATAATCTGGTTGTATTTTCCTCAGTCTGTATTTCTGCTTCTGCTTTTCTTCTTCCAGAATTCTGTGATGCATACTCCCCCTCCCCTTTATTTTATTTACTCTTGTAGGCTTGTTTCTTTCGGTACTTCCATTCCTCTCTTCAGCATCTGTGAAGAACAGGACATGGATGTGTGCGCTCTGCCCACCATTTCAAACCTGGAGGTCACTCGGCTATTTCTGAATCCCTTGTCACCCTAACGGCATGTATCACTCATACATGTATACTTATGTATCACTCATCCATCATATACTCATGAACAGGATATAAATGAATGACCAGTATTTCTGCCAAATTTCTGCTTTTTTTTTTTTTCAAACGCATTATAGAGCCTTACCCCAGATCTGAAGGAGGCTGAGAAGGATTCGCTCTTGAATCCAACAGAAAGCGTTTCTGTGTAACATTCTTCACACCATTCACATTAAGCACAGGATAACCCATCTGTCTGGTCCAGGTATCCATTACCTCTTTCACTGGTAGCCTACTTGCCTAAGATTAGAAACAAAATGGAGATTAATTAATTAACAAATATGAGAAACTAAAAGGATAGAATAGTAAGATTAGAAAATAATTGGTAAGCCATTTGTAAATCACACAAAGAACTATTTGGGGATATATACTCTTGCTTACCTCTTCTAGTGCTGCCCAAAAATCAGCAGTTTTTGCATTCTTGAATTTGTATTTTTCCAAGTACATCTGTGTGTAAAAGATAAGTATGTTAGAAGTCAATGTTTGCTTTTCTCATACTTTCACGAGATGAACCGGACCCCTACTACTCAATTCTACCTCCAATGCACAAAACCAGCCATAGACAGAACGTACATGAATGACATGGCTGTCTCACTGATATTCAAATTCCATATAATGTTCATGTATCATAAAATATTCTTCTTCTTTTGATTTTTCGACCATTTAACAATATGGAAACCATATTTAGTTTATAGGTCTTAAAAGTATATATAGGGATGGTGGGCTAAATTCGACTTGCAGACAGTAGCCTGCTGACCTCTGCTCTAAGGAAATAAGTATACAACCTTTTGAATAATAATAATGATGATGATGGTGGTGATGGTGGATGAATTGAGAACAGTATTCACTGTAAGGCGTAAGTCTTCACTCTTCAAATATTTTAAAGTATAAGTCTTCTAGATTGAAGCCTCTCCCTTTTGGCAATTTTCTTTACAAAACCTCTTTCTGTATGTGAGTTTTTAAATATAGTGTGATTTATCCCCAGAAAAAAATTCCCAGTCTTTTAATCCCATAACTGGGAGCCACTTGGGGTTTGCCAGTAAACTTCCCAAAGTTCCTGCTGTATTACTCCTCTGCTGCTTTCTAGAATTGACCTGAATGAAAGTGGAGGTCTTTGATAGAAATGGAACCATCTTCAGTGTTCTTAATGTTAACTTTGCACATATCATTTTCACTCTAAGTTGCTATAGTTTTCAGTGGGTGCTGTACCTAGATCATGTTACCTTCTAAATTCCTTTTCTCTTCAGGCATAGAGATAAAACAGTATTAGTAGGACTCCAAGAAGCCTGGAAGAGGAGTGAAGCCACTTTAGAATGCTGCCTCCCTATTTGTTCTTCTGGTTAATTCACTTCTTGGCACTACCACCAGAGGGCAGGCAAAGGAAGCGGAGAAGCAGCAAACTTTTTTTTTTTTTTTTTTGAGACGCAGTCTCCCTCTTCTTGCCCAGGCTGGAGTGCAATGGCGCGATCTCGGCTCACCGCAATCTCCGCCTCCTGGGTTCAGGCAATTCTCCTGCCTCAGCCTCCTGAGTCGCTGGGATTACAGGCACGCGCCACCATGCCCAGCTGATTTTTTGTATTTTTAGTAGAGACGGGGTTTCACCATGTTGACCGGGATGGCCTCGATCTCTTGACCTCGTGATCCACCCACCTCGGCCTCCCAAAGTGCTGGGATTACAGGCGTGAGCCACCGCGCCCGGCCCGCAAACCATCATTTTAAAGTTTGCATAATGAATTTGTGCAATTCATTACAGAGAATTGCACAAATCATTCATCATATCTTAACAAAATAATTGAATATTTTGTACATCAAATGTCTAATATTTTTTAAGTAATAAAAATTGAATACTTGGTATAGTAATAATTGTAACCATAGCTATATTTTAATGGCAATTTCTATTGAATAGTATCTTTTAAAATTAATTTAGGGGAGTTTGAGTACTCACAATGTCTTGAGCTTAGGAACATCAATCGTGGAACTAGAAGGGACTTTAAATATTATTTAATAGGACTCCCACATTTTGAGGTGAAGGAACTGCTCCCCCTAACTACTTGGGTCCCTTCAGAGGTAGAGAGATTTGCCTGAGATTACGATGAGGAGAATTCTGAATCCTGGGTCAGTGTTTGTGGTTTTCATCACTGTTCTTATTGTTACTGTTTTTGAAATTGCAGTCTCTTGCTTCTCATGAACCGGAGGCTGAATGGACATTTTTGTAATCAGCATATTAAGACGTACTAATTTTATATTGTCTAGGTTAGTGCTTCTGAATATTCTATATGAAGACACTTCCCTCTTCACCTTGAATAATCATGTAGTCATTCAAGTCAAAATTACATGAAGACTTAGGTCATAGTTCATCATCAGATGGAGCCAGTGAGCACAAAAGGAAAGGAACAATGTTTCTGTTATTTGTATCCCAGGAAGGGAAAAGATGTTTTCCAGCTGAGCCATTCCTGTCTTATCAACAATATTACTGGTACTAGAAGAAAAAGAAAGGAAGGATGTATTTCTCAGTTTCTATTTCATGACCACATATTGCTATGAATGGCCCTTTTTTTATTATGTCTCTAATGAACAAGTACACCCTTAAAGATCTTCCAGTTGATAATTTTACTCTTATTTCCCCCATCCTGCACCTATTTTGCTGTGTGAGGTTGAGTCTGGGGCAAGGTGATGAGCATGAAAGAGAATAGACAACTGACTACCTCTAGATTTAGTGCCATGCCAGGTTAGCTAAGAGAGAGTCACTTGGGGCAGAAAGTTAGTATTTGCAACTGAAACACCTTGAACTCCCATTCATAGGCTGTAGGATTTAAGGGCAACAATCGTAGAGTGATGATGGCAACTCAAGGAGGATATTGTTGGGATGCTCAAACTATGTGAACTATAGAACTATGTTCCAGTTGGTTTGAAGGTTTATTGGATGTGGCCTATATCGATTATATACTTTCAGATATTAGCTAGTGTTTGAAGATTGAAGGAAAATAATGTTTGGGTATTTTTGTGTAAATTCATTCCATAGCACTATAATGGTATGAAATATTAATATCAATTCTTCCCAGTTCAGTTTTTAGCACCATCTGTGATCACATTTAGAGTAAAGGAAGACTTTTAACTTGAGAATTATTAGTTTTAGACAAAACTGTTTTTTTTAAAAAATTATAATATGGATACTGGGTTAAAGGAAATATAACAGTTTTATTGAATTATTAGGATAGCTATTCACTTTTAAGGACTCTTTTTATACTTTCCTATAAAAGTTAATATGAAAGATTATTTAATTTGAAGTCAGCTCCAAAGATGCCAAAAGTATGTTATTTATTAATTACAATTTAATTTAGAACCAAACTATACAAATCAAATTTTAACTTAATTTTTGTAAATTAATTTTCTTTATTTCTACGTTCTGTATAATTTATTATAGACTATTCACTCATTTATTTGTTTAATAAACATTTTCAGGATGACTTAATACGTGTAATTAAACTAGGCCCTGCAGTATAGGCAAAGATATAGAACACAGAATTCCTGATTAAAGATGCTTACAATGGGCCGGGCGCAGTAGCTCATGCCTGTAAATCCCAGCACTTTGGGAGGCCGAGGCGAGTGGATTGCTTGAGCTCATGAGTTCAAGACCAGCCTGGGCAACATGGCGACACCCCATTTCTACTAAAAATACAAAAATTAACTGGGCATGGTGGTGTCTGTTATCTCAGTTACTTGGAAGACTGAGACATGAGAATCACTTGAACCCAGTAGCCAGAGGTTGCACTGAGCCAAGATCATGCCACTGCACTCCAGCCTGGGACACAAAGCAGGACTCTGTCTTAATAATAATAATGCTTACAATGAGAGAAGACATGATAAAATTGAAATTTGAAGCCTATGGAAAAGTTACAATATGTTCTCATGTATGCATAAACACAAGCATATAGCTTCTCTCTTCACACCTAATATCTCTACAAAATATTTTACTAATAGACAAAGGGTTAAAATATACTAATATACTTCCCAAATTTCCTAAATCTTGACTTTATTTCTCACTGTAATAATCACCTAGGTGTTTTACTATTGGATAGAAGGGGGTCGTTTTCTTTTAGAGTAGTGTAGAGAGGGCTAAATGCCACATAAGAAGGCTAGGTGGGAGTGACATCTATGGGAATGATGAACTTCTCCCGAGGAATCACATCCAGAAGAAGTACTTTCCATGGCAGCCAGCAGGGGGCATTTCTCTGACCTGTTTTCTGCTCTCTGGGATGGAGACCATCAGCACTGCTCCGCCTGACTACCTAGGTCATCACAGTAGGCAGGATGGAGGTGGAAGGGAAAGAGTAGGAAGAGAACTTCACTTCTAGGCTGGAATGGGGTCAACCTGCAGAGAGGGAAGTTATAGGACACATTGCAGCTACTTCAATAAAATTAAATATAAAAACAAACCTGGGACGACTGGCATGTCTGTGAGAACGAAAATGAAACAGAAACATCTCCTGGAGTAATATGCTTAAGTGGGATGTGTGAAATGCTTCAGAAAGTTTATTGTCATTTCTGTTACCAAAAGGAAGTAAGCCTCTTTATTCATTTACTCCATTGTAATAAGCATATTAATATTGATCTTTTCTAATCTAGTAACAAGGGAAAAGTCTTATACTCAGTATAAGGGATGACCTTTATAGATAGATTTTAATGTTTATATCATGTTGCTATGGAAATAATTGTATTCCCTAAAATCCATATAAGCCCTAACCCCCAATATAGTATTTAGAAACGAAGCCTGTGGGAGGTATCACATTGAGATGAGATCATGAGGCTGGTGCCTTTATGATGGAACCAGTAAAGAGACACCAGAGTGTGTGCTCTCTCTCTTTCTCTCTCTCTCTCTCTTTTTTTTCTTTCTCTCACACACAGTGAGAAGTCAGCCATCTGCAAGCCAGGAAGAGAGACTTTACCAGAAACTAAATTGGCCAGAACCTTGATCTTAGACTTTCCAGCCTCCAAACTGTGAGAAAATGCATTTCTGTCCTTTATGCCATCCAGTCTATGGTATTTCCTTATGGCAGCCCAAGCTGACTAATGCACATGTAAGGGGTATCAAAAATAACTAAGTAATCTGTTTCAACTTCTCCATGAGACTTCTGCTAAATGATCATTACAGATACCATGTAGGTACTCAATTGGATGTAAAATCACCTTTTTATCTTTTGCTATGTTATCTGTGCCTGAGTAAAGAGATTAAAATGGAAATTATCCATATCTTAACATTCACCAGCCATGTATCAATGTAGTTTACTTTTGGTATCACTAAAAGTGATAAATCATACCTGACATCCTTTTTGAAAATTCTCTGGTTGTATCCAGTCTTCAAGCATTCTCAAAATGGAAGCTCCCTACAATGGGGAAAAAATGACAAATGACACTAATAAAGGCCATGTACGGAACAACTATCGGTTACTACTATTGCAACTAGTGTTTCATGATCATATTTGTGAGATTAGTTCCTCAAAACGATTCTGCTAAATTATATGGCTCTGTGATTTTAGGATGATACATAGACACAGCCTTTGTATCTATGCTTCAAAAATAACTAAAAGGTAAAGAGAAATTGCTAAAACGGACATCATTTCAGGGACTTCAGATTCACATAATTATTGCACTTCCCCAAATAAACCAGCAGATGGGGCTTTCTTAATGAAAGAGAAATAACAGTAGTCTGAAAAACCAGGTTCTTTGATGAATAAGGAAAGTAGTTTCAGGGTAAAATTCTGCCAACTTATTAAATATGTTTTCATACTTAAAAATAAGAATTAGCTTTAGCAAAAGGAAGTACATAGACAAGGAATTATCTAGTCAAATAGCTTAATATACATGGATACATCATTTAAGCATACAATCTCTTCGAAGTGGTCTTATTTGCTTTTCTTTCATCTGAAGAATGATGACCTCGGCTCTGTACCTTCTTTTAATGTGTTATAAGATTAGTACTGAAATGCACAATGTATAATATTTTAAATCAATTTTCAAGTAACTGAATGAAGAAAACATTGCCCCCCACCCGTTAGATGTTTACTGTAAATTATTAGGCATTATAAATTAATTTTGTACCTATTTAGAAAGCTAAATGCCTAGAAACGTTTCTGTATCTTGGATGTAATATCTTCAACCCGAGAAGTATCTAAGACTATGGGGAAAAATGATTCAATAAATTTAAATTTTTCCCATGTGAAAAATTAGAATAGGCTTTAAGTGGACTTGAAATTTTCATTTTAATATAAATATAAAAAGAATCATAATGTAAAAGAAAAAATGAATTCAAGAAGCATGAACATACACTATGGGAATCATATGAGAGGGAAGGTCAAAAAATTTGATGCTACAAATTTCAAATACTAATACATAGAAGTTGTTTTCACTCAAGTATTCATTTTAATAATTATAATATTTTGACTCAAATAAAACTTTAGGTATCACTCATGATAATAAAATGTATTCGCTTGCAGTAGCTTTTGAGCACCTCAGTGTAGTGGGAAAACCATGAGAAGCTGAGGTAGAAAATGACTAAAATAAAAATTTAAGTTATGTTACATACAGATATGGAATATATTTGAAGGAGAGACTATATGAAATATTATGGGACAGAATGTGTCACATAAATCTTGGAGTTATAGATTTTCAGCAACTTTTCATAAAATGTTAGTGGAGAAAAAAGCCTCATCTACAATATGCTAACAAAATAATCTTTACATCTTCTAAAAAGGAATACAAATATTTCCTTCTGAGTTGGATGTAAATGTTTATTGCAAGCACTAAAAGGTTATACTAGAAAGGCTGTGCACATATGTGGCAATTCCTGTTGACCACATAGAAGAAAAGGATTTATTGTGTTTTTAAAAATCAAACAATTTGAAATGTGATGCTTAAAGTCTAAATATTCAACTATCAGAATGAAAACAACTATAAACAAATGTGTAAAGAGAAATTCTTAAACATCTCTTTTAAAATCCTGTGACAAGACCAGCACTAAATTCCACCGAAAAGCATAAACTATTGAATATTCAGCACTCAGAATAAGTTCTACACTGTTTTCCGAAGCTCACTGGCACAGTGTGGTCATTCTTACCATTCTTAGGCACCTACTAAAAGAAAAGTCACTAAACAGGAAGGCATTCAAAACAATGCTCTGTTTCCCCCACCTTGCTGTAGGATATTCCGTCAAAAACAGATGTTATTTCAGCAGGGGTTGTCACGGTGACAACAATTGGATGTGAAGACATCAAAGAATCATCCTCTTGTACAGGTAATACATCTTCAAGTAACATTTGGTCACGCTGAAATGACAGAATGAGCCAAAGAAATATAGTATTTCCTTTTTTTTTTTTTGAGACGGAGTTTCGCTCTTGTTGCCCAGGCTGGAGTGCAATGGCGCGATCTCGGCTCACCGCAACCTCCGCCTCCTGGGTTCAGGCAATTCTCCTGCCTCAGCCTCCTGAGTAGCTGGGATTACAGGCACGTGCCACCATGCCCAGCTAATTTTTTTGTAGTTTTAGTAGAGACGGGGTTTCACCGTTTTGACCAGGATGGTCTCGATCTCTTGACCTCGTGATCCACCCACCTCGGCCTCCCAAAGTGCTGGGATTACAGGCGTGAGCCACCGCGCCCAGCCTTGTATTTCCTTTATACTAGTTCATACATTAAAATACCATATATAAGAAAAATCGGAGGAAAATAAACATAAATGAGTCAAATTACTTAAACATTAGGTCTTCAAATTAATGATATTTGGTACTGATTGATCTGTGTTGATTTCATTTCCTTCTTCTACTTATATCTCCTTTTAATTTTTCCCCAGATGACAGGCCAAGAAGACATCAACTTCTGTGAACTCTGCTTCTGCTACTTCCGTGTGACTTTGGACATGTGCCAAACTTTTCAAGCTCCATTTCTATATCTGTGCAATGGGGATGATGACATCACCCCACAGATTTGGTCTGAGAATTAAGTAAGGCAGCATGTCATTTTGCCAAATATATTGATGTTTGGGGTTTTTTTTTTTTAATATCAACTTATTGAAATTTGGTTGATTCATCATTAAAGAAAGAAAATATTAGCTTATCCTTCAGTTCTAATCACCTCTTGCTTCCCTCTTAGGTTTTGTCAGGAATAGAGTGGTTGACAATCCTAGCAGTATTGTCAGACTTCCTGGTTCAAAGCGCAGTCTTTCTGCTTTCTAGATATGTAAGTTTAAGCAAGTTTCCTCACCCAATAAATAGAAGTAATGACGGTCACTACGTTTTTGAACTGTGCACAGGATTCAATGATAAAATTCATGGTTAGTACTCAGCATAGTAGCCAGCACAGAATGAGAACCTAATCCATTAGCTCCTATAATTATTTGGATTCTTAAGCACTAAGATTCTGAAATCTAACTCTGGTAAATTTAAAAAGTTAAAAAATTTCACTGGCTCTACTTAATTAAAAATATTTCCAAAAGAGGAGTATGCTATGTTAGCTTACATTTTCCAATTCTGCAGATTGCATTTATAACAGGAAAGGTACTACCGTCAAATGATGACTGCCAATCAAGATAATTTTGACTTGGATTTTGATTTTTGTTGACTTAGGAAATTTAGGTATAGTGAGTAGAAAGAATCCTTTTCTCAGTGTCAAGAAATTTGACTATACCAACTGTGTGTGTGATTTTGGATTTTTTTACTAGCTATCTCTGTGATATTGGAAAGTTATATTATTTTCCAGGCCTTCCGATTTTTCACCAGTGAAATGAGGGTCCATGATTGTAGTATTTATTGAGCTCACTTATAAAATATCTTATTTATCTGACCCTTCTATACACAAGTGCTTAAATTGAGAACTCCTTAAGAGGAAGAAATGTGTTTTATTCCTTATTTGTTTTGGGGTCCTCCATAATGTTTGATGAATGAAGAATGAATGAATGGGCTGGGTGCCATGGCTCACACCTGTAATCCCAGCATTTTGGGAGGCCAAGGAGGACAGATCACTTGAGGTCAGGAGTTCGAGATCAGCCTGGCCAATATGGCAAAACCCCATCTCTACTAAAAATATAAAAATTAGCCAGGAGTGGTGGCAAGGGCTTGTAGTTCCAGCTACTCAGAAGGCTGAGGCAGGACAATTGCTTGAACCCAGGAGGTAGAGGTTGCACGGTTGCATTGACCCAAGATCGCATTCCAGCCTGGATGATAGAACAAGACTTCAACTCAAAAAAAAAAAAAAAAAAAAAAAAAAAA